>NW_015091257.1:12767369-13162009 GCF_001431845.1 Calidris pugnax
TTCACTGAATTTCACTGAATTTCTAGAGTTGGAAGGGACCATAGAGATCATCTAGTCCAACTCCCCTGCTGAAGCAGGATTGCCCAGAGCTAGAGCATGTTACTCAGGACTGCATCCAGGCGGGTTTTGAAAATCTCCAAAGAAGGGGACTCCACAACCTCCCTGGGCAGCCTGTTCCAGGGTTCCGTCACCCTCACCGTGAAGAAGTTTCTCCTCATATTTGAGTGGAACCTCTTATGTTCCAACTTGTGCCCGTTGCCCCTCGTCCTCTCGGTGGGAACCGCTGAAAAGAGTCTGAAAAGTCCTCAAAAACAGGACTTTTATCTAATTTTGAAAAGTGGAGAGAGAAAGAAATCTACCTCTTTCCAGTCACAACCAACTTTGTGTTGATGTCTGGTTTTGTCCTGAGTGCCGTGAGGGCTGAAGTTTGGATTTACACTCACACTTGCCACTGTCTTAGCTCATCCCTGCACAGACAAGCACCCTGGCTCGCAGAGCTTTGGGATATTTTGCCCACATGGCTTCAGCTTCAAGAGTATGAACATAGTCCGTATTTGCTGTAAATTTTTTTTTTAAGATTCAGCTAATACTTTCATATGTTTTGATTTCTTTTTGGTTTAAATCTCTGTTTACACCTTCGGGACTAACTGCACACCAGGATAAAAGATATCCTTCCACCAAGATAGAGCGTGCCCTCTCTGTGAGCGTTGGATCACGTGTGGCACACATCAAAAGCTTTTGGCACTATCAGACAGTGCTTCCAAAACTGCCAGATTAAAGATTCCCCGTCTGCAGTCCACATGTAAAATGGAGGGAAAATATATAGTTTTCATAGGTTTGTGGAATAATCATTTTGCGATACAGAAACACCTGAAGTCCCCTGCGGAGGCTGAACTCAGCTGCATTTGTTAGGACCTGTAAGCACAGCATGTACCAATGTCCTCTGAAGCAACAGCAGGAAAAGCAACCAGCACAAGGGTTGATGAAGTTTTCTTTCCTTTCAGTGAGTGGGCAGGCAGAAGGCAGCCTGGGATGCCTTTACAAGAAGCTATCTTAAGATTATCACAGTATCATCCTGAGACCCTGGGACAGAGCTGCAGATTGAATTCAGATTTCTCAAGACACAGTCAATAACTTTCATCCAAAGCAATTTCCTTCTGTCTTGCTGACAGGCAAATTGGAAATGTGACAGATGACAGACAAGCTGGCAGGGTGACAGGAGGCTTTCGGATGCAGTCTGCAAAGAGGGCAAGAACATCCATTTTTCTCCCACACCAAATACTCACTCCTACCTTTCCCTCAGCTCCTGTTTATACCCTGCTTTGCCAGAAAAGGCAGTTTCCTTTCTTTCATGGAAGTCCTTTCAAAGCCAGTCATCAAGGACAATTGAGCATAGGCATTAAGATAATTACAGTGAAAAGTTATTATATCCTGGCCAAGTCTTGTGCCATGCCTGCTCAATTTTTTCTAAATACAAATTTCTTGCAAAATTAATCCCCAGACCACACTATAAATACTCACCTGTGGTGAGACTTCCCAGAACTCTCATGTGGATCTGCATGAATCTTTTCCCTAAAGTAAGGAAATCCGGGAGAAAAAAAAATCAAATGTGAAAGCTAGATTTATGAAAACAGGAGAAAAAAAAAATAATCAAATGTGAAAGCTAGATTTATGAAAACAGAACTCTGAAACCAACAAAATGCAGAACTCAGAAAAACAGAAATTAAAAGGGCTTGTAAACCAATCTTTGCCTTCCTGCTCCATTCTTGAAGAGGGGAATCGATGTCACATTCTTCTTGTCAGCCCAGCATTTTCCAGGGGCAATGACACAGTCCCATCTGGGTCCTTAAGAAGAGTCTTTCTTACTGTCCCATCTGAGACCTGACTGTCTGCTTTCTGTTGCTCTCAACAATTGGTCTCTGCTCTTGTCCTACTTACATTTCTTTGCCTTCCTGCACCATTCTTGAAGAGGGGTATTGATCTCACATTCTTCTTGTCAGTCCAGCATTTTCCAGGGGCAATGAGACAGTCCCATCTGGGTCCTTAAGAAGGGTCTTTCTTACTGTCCCACCCGAGACCTGACTGTCTGCT
Organism: Calidris pugnax; assembly: GCF_001431845.1. Lineage (NCBI taxonomy): Eukaryota > Metazoa > Chordata > Aves > Charadriiformes > Scolopacidae > Calidris > Calidris pugnax. Next base: position 12,769,461 of record NW_015091257.1, read on the forward strand.
TCTGTTACTCTCAGCAATTGGTCTCTGCTCTTGTCCTACTTACATTAGATGTAAAATGACCCAAGTATGAAGCTCAGGTGAAAACTGGGTATGGGCCTAAACAAAAGCATATACAGGAACAGTGTGCAGTAGGATATAGTATGATAGGGGAAAGTGGTTGGTTATAGCCTGGCATCTCAATAGGGAGGAGGAAAAGGAGAACACCAGAAAAGTGGGGAAAGAGATGAAGAAAACACTGGGCTCACTGTGAAACAGGGTGGGCAGCACTGTACAGAGAAAGTGCACCAAGAGCTTTCTGTGCTGAGCCTTGTCTGAAAGCAGTTTGTGGCTGTGAGCAAAGAAATAGGCACCTTCTGTTGGATTGCCCTTGCGTGCAAGAAGGTTGTGCACACACTGCTTTCAGGGCACTTGACTCTACCATTCATGCTTTTGCACAAGAGAAGTAACCTAGAGGACCCCATAGCTTCATTAACCAACTGGGTCAAAAGGAGTAATAATATGCATAATGTAACAATTAGGCTTTGGCAGTATGTAATGTATTCACTCCAGGAAAGGTTTGGATAATAGTTCTGATTAATACAAATGAACCAAAATTTTAGGAGGTTGTCAGCTGTCCTCCCCCTAAACAGCAGAGTGATTAATGATAGCAAAATTGTAACAAGAAGGTAATAATAGCTTGCACTTACCTTTTTAAATTGTAAGGAACTTTACAAACATTCACTAATTGATTTAAAGCCTCTGTTTATCCTGTGGTGTGAACATTGGAAACATAAGACAAATGTATTAACCAAAGAGACAGTGAAATTCATCATGCTCCCCACTGAAATCAGCATCCACTTCTGTGTTAGAGAGGAGAAGTATTAGACTCTTAAGCAGCTGGTATTAAAAAGCAGATCTTTGAGCTGCCACAGACCCAGAGGAAGCCACACTGTTTAGACCAAAGCTGTTACACTCCTCGTGGTGTTTCCTAGTGTTTGCAGCAAAGAGGACTTCCATTGACTTGTGTACCTGTTATGGTACACAACCCATCACAATTTATTGTAATTGTGACAACCACTCTATCACCGAACTGGGGAAAACAAGGGAACACAAAGGTTGAAATATAAATAGATTCAATAGGATAGGACTAAATAGCTGACAATAATAATAAAGACCCGTTATTAATCCTGATACTAATATAAGATATACAAGAATTATACTCAGCCAATTGTAACAGCAGGAAGCTGTGCACTCCCAGCAGGGGATGGCAAATGTTGGACACTGCGAGTGCAATGGCTTCAGGAGGAAGGGAAGGACTCAGGTTTCTGGCACCAGGGCAAGAAGTTCTCAGGATCACAACATCAAGGAAGAGAGGGAATTCCCCAGCAAACTGACTAATTTATATTGAATGTGAGGTTCATGGTATGAAATAATCCTGTTGTCCAACCTGGGTCAAGTCCTAGGCCTTGCTCCTTCTCGTCCCTGCACCTGGCAGGGCTCAAGAACACTGAAACCTTGAATACCACATAGCCTGGCTGGCTATAAAGTAAATATTTTCATTAATTCAGGCACTAGAGTCTTCTAAAAGTGCAGTTTTCCCAAGCGTTAGAAGAGAAGTTAGATCTGTGTCGCTCAAACCAGGACAGTACCTTTAAAGCATGCTCAAGCATGGAGAAACTGGAGTCCCATAAAATACAATAATGCTACTAACACTGGTGGCTAGCACACTTCCAGTGTTGTGGGCCACCTCGAAGAGAAATATTCGTCCCTTTGTGCAGGGGTGTGAGATTTAAACTCAGCCTTCACTTGCGAAAAGCACTGATTTTCTGCAAGAGAAGCCTAGCTGTCCTCAACAAAGCTTCCTCACAGAGAGGGAAAGGAGGTGGCAGCTTGGCTTAAGGGAAAGCTCCATTTTAAGATCTGAAAGTAATTGCTACACTTAAATAGTCTAAGTGTGGATACTTCTCCTTTTCATCTTCAACTCCATAAATTAGCATTACAGGTTGTTTTTCATAGAGCGGTATTAGCACTGTTGGACAGCTTGGCAGTACTTACTCCACTTGTGTTTGTCTTTTGTAAAGGTCGTGTTCCTGCTTGCAGTAGAATTGGCAAAAGGGGTTGCTAGCAAAAAGGCTTTTTTGTACAGAAGTGTAAAGGACTTTAGAAAGGAACATAACCCCAAAATAACCACTGAGGATATTTCACAGGGATTGGATGCTTAAAATTGTTCTTGGCCAAAAAAGCAATGGTTTTGGATCCTCTTTTGAATGTTTTTTTTTATACCACACTTAACATCACAAGTAACACAAGACAAAGTAACTGCTAATACTTCTTCAAGTACCAAATGAGGTAACCTCGAAAAGTGGAGCACTGGCAAACACAGGGTAGAGACACTTGAGCTGCTTCAGTGTGGAGCCGGCTGGTATCAGAAGCAGTACAGCTGTGTTGCACGGCAGGGCTGAGCACCAGGAACCTACCCAGCAATTTCCAGATGTGTTGCTTCAATGACCCGATGCCACACCATGGGGACTGCCTGGCTGTGGTGAGGCTGGAGATCTCTGCACAGCACTTGTTATGTGGTGTGAGCATCAGGTGGGATGAGCTTTTTGTGGTACCTGAAGCCAGTGTAGGTAGAAAAATGCACGCCGTAGTTGGGCACATATTCTCAAAGACATGTTGCCACATGGGGTATACTAATTGGCCTTTATTAAACCAGGCAAGCATCATGACCAGATGACAACACTTCAGTTTTGTCCATTAGTGTAATCCTGCTGATTATCTTCTGCAAACTCAGTCCCTCCAGAGGCAGTGCTGCTGCAGGGGAAGGAAAAGGACATCTGTGTGCTGTTTGTGTAACAGTGCTGATATGAAATCTGTACTGCACGCTTAGACTGGTACTTGAGTCAATGTCTTCTGACCATTTCAACTTACAGCTCAGATGCAGACACTGACAGAGCAGTAGAAAGCCCATATGTCCATGTGATGCTCCAAGAGAGCAAGCAGACCAGAGGTGGTGGTGCAGTTTTCTTTTGTAACTTGTTTTGGTACTTTCTCCAGGAAAAACTCAGGCTGTAGTGAATACCTCACTGTGAAGTGCTGACTGCCGCAAGAAAAGTCCAGAAGAACATGGACAGACAGATGCCAGCTTTCTGAAAGGCAAAGTTCAACGGGCTGGGCACAGCCTTGCACCAGTACCAGCATGCTTCCTCTGGGACCCTAGCTTAGCAACCACGATCCCCAGATCTGCCCTAGGACCACACACACTTCTAAATGGTGTAAACATGCCTTTACTTGCTTTTAGGTGGGCATTGCCTGCAGCAGAAATGAACATAAGCTACAAATAGCTAACTTTCTTCTTTGGCACTCAGGAAGCCTTTTCAGCATCACAGATTAGACTTGCTCTGCTGGTACACTGTAACTTGTAAACTGCCTTCACTCTGAGGAATATGTGTGGACCCATCTCTCCTGTGGGAGGGTGGACAAAGTATCCTCCCTGGGCAGCTCCATGGTGGTGACATGGGCAAATTCCTGCCTCTCATGAAAGCATTGGAGCTAATTAGTGAAGTAGTAAGTCATTCACCTGCTGGGTGGTGCTTCAGAATATCACCAGCTTCCTGCCTTTTCCAGCCCTAATTCTAACAACTTTCTTCAGCAGCTCAAAGCATTTTTTGTTGCTGTACTTCATCCTACCTGGCTATCTTCAGCCTGCTGCCAAAACCTGCTGCTTCTCCTGAACCTGAGTAAATCCAGTGAGGTTGTTTTCAAATGTGTTCTCCCCTGCCCTAGTGCAACAAATACAGAGCACTTTAACTCCTTGAATAATAGAATTTAAAAATGTGATTAACAAAAGAAGCAAGAATTAGCCCAAAAAGCTGTGGAGCTAGAGATGGCTAAATAGGAAAACTTCACTTTTCAGCAGTTGAGATTCTGTAGTGTTTTTCAGAAGATCCCTATCAGCCTCCAGTTCCTGCTTTGGAAACACCCAGTCCAAATAGGCAAAACCAAGGTTTGACTCTCTCCAATCTTCTCTTATGGAAGAGAAAAATGAGGAACAGGCAAATTAAGTAGGACTCAAGTAAAAGACAGGAACAGGACTCAAATTGAAATGCAAATCAAATGTCTTAATCACAAGGCTGTCCTTTCTTTTCATACTGAGGATGTACCTTTTTAAATGCTTTCTTAAAAAAAAAGCCGAGTGTAGAGAAAAAACTGGTGGATTATGTGGGACTGTCATCATTAGCCTTTTTGCATTCTAAGCATTTTGGTTAACATTGTTCTTTCAGATGTCACAACTGTGTCATTATGGCATTGGGGCAAATGTGCCCACTAAATCTGCCGCTGGCTCATAAGGTACTTAATGGGATTTTTTTTAGCCGAAGAAATTTTAATCATTCTAATCTCAGGAAAATAGTCCTGCAGGAAAATAATTTCTCATTTATCTAAGTATCCATTTCAACTGTTGAGAGTCAGAGAACCATAAAATGAAACTTTTCGTCCTGAGCAAACTAAATTTGAAATCCAGGTTTAAAAAAAATGCTTTAAGAAAATGCTTAACATTTACAGAAAATGAGGAGAAAGCATGTGTGTTACCTGCTGCAGAAGGAAAGCTTATCCCAGTTTTCAGCCAGGTCTACCAGCCAGACTTTCTTTTCAGAAAGCCTCAAGACCGAGCTGCTCCAGGTACTGTACTGGACACATGACTTCCTTACAAAAGGTTCAGGACTGAACAAAACACAGAGAGCTTGACAGAAGACCAAAAAAACACATTACTGAAAACTAGCCCCAAAGTGCTGGTGATGTGTCAGACAACTTATGTGCAAAGCACACAGATAAGATGCACTTCATAAAAATATCTTATGTCTCCTTAATCAAAGCTCTTTGAGGGCATTTTTTGACCTCTGAGTCAATAAGCATTTGTTTTCCTCCTAAAAATGTCTTGCTTCTCTCTCCCAGCAAGCCTCCTTCTTCGTGACTCTGGATAGGTGTTTTTCTAAATGACCTCTACTAAGTCTTCCTGCGTTTTAATTACTTTAAGATGGAGCCCTGAATGTTAATGATACTTCAGTATATTAAATCTGTGAGTAATTAAGGTGGGTTTTTTTGCCTCACTCATTTAGTAACAATAATTTGTGTTCAGTGCACTAAGTTTTAATGCTTGACAGCTGAAGCTTAATATTTTTTCATAGTTTCAGAGACTGAAAGTTTCTATTAATTTAGACAGTCATTGAAAAAAAAATTCAAAATGACAATATAAAGAACTGAAGACCATATTCAATAAATACATCCACAGAGGAAAATCACATTCTCAGTGTATTTATGCATAAATTTACCATTCATTTTATTTTAAATTCTCTGATGTTTTTTCTGTGGTTCTGATCAAACTTCTGCCTCAGTGTTTCTTTGGTGAATATCTTTGAAAACATAGTCACCTTTGTGCTGGTTTAGGGATTTTGAAATAAATCTGCTTGGCTAGCAGGCCTGGTAGCTGTGCTAAACATGCATTTCCCTTGCCATTACTTTTAATACTCAGTTTTATTCAAAGTGAGAAGTTTTACACCTATTACAAACAGAATTGAATGGAAATGTTTTCTTGAATTTTTATCCACTCAGCATGTCCAATTCTATCTTGACTGACTCAAAAACCATGATAGAACTTACTATCCAAGATATTTTCTCTTGATTTTGAGTACTATTTCCATTGTATGAGCTTACTGACCCTTAGCATTACAACATTTTGACTGACTTACACCTAATGCCTTTAAAAGCATTTCTGCCTTTACGGTATGTCACCCACTAGCAATGAGTGAAAGCACTATGACTTAGAGAAGAAAATTCAAAGTATCTCAAAAAAAAAAAATCATAAAGTTTTAGCCCCGTCTTATGCATCAAGTTTTAAATATGCTTTCTTGCTCTTCTGTGTGTATCATTCATTATTGATGAACAAAAGCACTACAACTTTCAAAAGAAAATTTAAGTCTCTAAAATACTAGGCTAGAAAAATGAAGATGGACTATCTCAGAGATACTAATCACCGAGACTGGAAACATAGAGTGGTAGGGGCTGGAAGTGTGGCTCAGAAGTGTTTGTACTGTTCCATGGTATAAGTCAAGGAAAATATTACCAACTGGAAGAATTTTAAAGCAATGTAATGAGGCTCCTTTCAAACAGATTGTTTTACTGGGGTATGAGGATGCTCTGAGAAAATGAATTGCATACACCAGGACCGCTTGGCTACCTTAGTTACATCAAAACAACTAGGTAAACTTTTCATAAAGGGTCTGTTAGAAGATATGTATGTAATTAAGGCTTATCACTGGATTAGGATGTTTGTATGGTAGGACCACCCCTAGCCAGCACTGCCCTCAGAGCTGAGTGTAATCAGTTTTTGCTGGTAACACCTTATATTGACTGTGAGCTCTTTCAGGATGGGGACTTTTTTGTGCACTTGTACTTACGTTGAGAAAAATATAGGGCTGATGCCTCTTCAGGTTTCAACAACATAAATAGCTCTTGACACTAATTTCAACAATATGGTTTAACAGAAACCACAGATGGGTTACAAGTATTTCTGCTTATATTCTTAAGTAAAAGACAGTTTGAAAGTGGGTTATGCAGTAGCATGTAGGGAAGGGTAAGTTAAGACAGCGAAATGGTGCTATCCAGTGCAGTCTCAGCACTGCAGCAATTATCTAAAGAGGTTTGAATACATGTCCAGCAAGACAAAATCTGCTTTTACTGAGCCCTGTTAGTTTTGCAAATACACAGAGTTTTGGCTAGGCAATGAGAACTAGCCTTGAGGATGTGTATTGAGCAAGAAGAGGTGGAGTAATGCTGTTGGCTTCCTTTCTTCACCTCTGGGCCCCTGTCCTCAGAGTCCTTGTGAACATGAAAGCAGTCACCTTGTGTGTTACATCAGTGTTTGCACATTGAGGGATAAATGGACAAGGTCTGTACCTGTTATTAATTTTTCTCAACAACTGAAAGTGAATGATGAAGATTTTGCCATGAGTCTGTATAGATTGATGCATTTCTGCTGTTCATTTTGAAACAACTTGTAACAACAATTCTCCTGCAACGCATAACAGGCATAGGACATTTTTATGTTGTCAAGAATAAATCAAAATGAGTCTTGCAACCTTATATTTTTATGGACAGCAGTCAGACTACTAACTACATTTGCCAAGCGTCTCCTAGAATATCCTGCCAACATACCACTTCTGCAGGAATGAGAAGCCTGTTACATTCAATAATAATTTGGAATTGGATAAGAAGAAAATTACATAGAAGTAAAGGACAGCAAGGAGAGAGAAGGGTGAAAACCAGGCATGTTGGGTCTTTCAGTCCTCATACTTGATACAAAGGCAGGTGGATGGTCATTGCCTGGCTACACTACCATCAGTAGTGGCAGAAATGTTCAAGCAGATGCTGATCTCCAGCCTGATTGAGGCGCTGTGGTCACCATGGTCCTGAAATGTCTCTTTCCAAGAGAGGCTGAATTATGATATTTGCTCAGGAAAGGGAAACTAATGAGAAAAGAACAAGCAAAATGTTTAGGCCTCACGAAAAAAATAAATAAAAAAACAGATGTTTTGGACTTGCTTTGAGTGAAGGCTTGGAAAATGGCAGTTTGCCTTCAGCATTTTGGTGCCTGAATTTGTTTTTATGCACTTTCAGGGAATCGAGGAGTTCTGTAGTTTCTTATTAAAATTTTACAAGAAAGAAGTAAAAAATACACTAAGATACCTTTAAATTAGATTTTAAATACCCACAGACCTATTAAAAACATACAGTCAAAAGTTTTTTATAACACCAAAAAATTTGCCCCCAGAGTAAAGTTTTTCAAGCTCATTAGCTTACATTTCTCAGCATTTCAATGCTGTTAATAATTTTAAATATAGTTTTAAAGAATATATTTGGTTTAACAGTTAAGATACTCTTTCACTCTTATTCATACCGAGCTTCAAAAGGGGTTTCACAGGCCAGAGCTTTTGCTAAAGGCCATTTTAACCCCGGTTATGAGTTGCAATATTGCTTTGCCGTCTTTTACTAAGCATGTAATTAGACCCCAGAAGATGAAAACAGTTATTCCATAATTGCATTTATTTGTTGCAAATTTTAATTTATAAATTTCTTGCCATTCTGTTTCGTGGGTGCTGTTGCAGTGTTTGTGAATACTAAATTATATCAGTGTGGCATTATAAATTCACATACCATACTAAAAACACAAACTATATAAGGATTTTCCTGGTGTTGAGTGCTACTAATTGAGATGATGTTTCAGCAATTCCCAGTCTTAACCTGTGAGACATATGCATGAGTATCTGATTTTTGTTTTACTTTGTACTACCTATAAAAAAAAATCCCATGAAAATAGATCTCCACAACCTCAGTCCAATCTTTCCTTCCCATAATTAATTAAAATTTTAAAATTACAAAGCATTCTGGGCCAGACAGTCAAAGTACTTGGTACCTGGTCTTTATTTGGGATTTAGTGCACCTAGGGAATTCCAGCTAACAGAGCTTTGGACTACAGGAAAGATTTAAATGAACAGATGCACTTCTTGGATGATCTCACACCTGAGAACAGAGCTAACATTAAAAAAAATGTTTTGGGTTTAAGTAGGTTTACAGAATATTACTTATACAAGCCTTTACGAAGGTATATATTTCAAGTCTCTTGAGAACTTGCCCTGCTTTGCAAACCTAATTTTTGTGCAGTGACTGCTCCTTCTGGCTTGTAGGTTAGATATGTGGGTTCTTTCAGAGCTCTAGAAAGGAATCTTGTCCCCTGGAACAAAGTCTCTCTCCTAGAAAAAGCTGTCTCAGAAACTAAATGACACCGGTGCGGCTGCTGGTGAGTTAGTTTGACTGCTCAGGACCTGGTCCATAGCCTTTTGGAAACATTTAACTCAGCTCTAGGGGTTGCTCCGAACTCCATCACTCCAAGCTTAGTCACTTTGCAGGAAAGGAAAAGCAGACAGTGACCCTGTAGCCCCTTAGTCCAAGACTGGTCCCATTATGAGAGGGTGAGAAATTCTTGATAGATACAGGTAGCCACAGAGATTTCCAGTAGGAGATTGGATTAACAAGTGTCATTCCCCCCCAGTTTGAGATATTTAAGCCACTGCGGGTGGACAGAAACAATAAGCATGAAAATCCACTTGTGATATTTTTTGATTGGCTAATTACACGTCTGCTGATGTAGCGCCTAATTTACACTTCAAATACTGTAATTTGCCTTGTCAAGTGCTCCTTTGTATTGAGCATTTCACTGTGTTAAAATAATTACCATCATGTACTTCTAAGGGACATTATTGTTGTTGGACCTAAAATTTTCATGAGGTCTTTTCAGTCAGTCACCATGGCCACTGCCATTGCCCCTCACACTGTGACACGTTTGTGGGAACAGGACAACATAGGAAAGATCAGACAAACAACCTCTGAGGTACTCTTTACATGCATAGAATAATTTCTTTTTGTCCTAAATATTGCTATATCTGGCAATAGGTCAGCAGTGAACCCACTCACAATATTTTCTTCCCGGAGAGTTTCTTGAGCAATGAGTCCCTCTTATAGTCAGACTGCAGATAATTTCATAAATTAAGAGGCTATCCCATGCTTTTTTATTGTCCTTCTGCACAATGCCCATTTTGGACCCATAATAATGATTTGGAACATCCCATTGTTATTTTGGAGCTTTTCCTTTGTATGCCCGGTTGGTACCTCCAGTCAAACACTGTCACATGCAACTGAACTCCACTTTCCAGCTGTTGGTTCCTGGTACCACAGCACTTTCCTTTTGGGAGGTGTCATGCCACAGCTGCCAACCAGGGAGAGAGGCAGACAGTTGAACCAAACCACAAGCAATGCTTTAATTTCTTGCTGTTGTTGTTATTGTCATTGTACAGCAGCCACTTCTACCCCTTGATCTGCAACAGCATGGGTGGTTGCTGGTCCTGGTGACATCCACGGACTTTTCAGTTCTACCTCATCTAAATGATGCCATAAACATCAACCTCAAATGGGAAACCTGACTAAGCATTCATACCCAGCCCATCCAGTTCCTCCAGGGTATCCCCCACCACAGCACGCAGCCTGTGCACCCGTGAGACCCACCAAAACTCTAGCCAATGTACAAAGGCATGTCTTTGCCCATCCTGAAGGCTGTAGAGATCTTTCTGATGATCTGATGTCTGCACCAGGGATTCACCTTTCTGTGGCCAATTTGGATAGTTTGGATACGTCAACATACGTCAACTTGACCTCCTCCCCCTGACTGACTGATTCCTTGGAATGATTTGTTGTATATGTATTTGTTTACCTCTGCCGTCTAACAAAAATACTTCTGCAAATGCAATTTATTACAGAGAAGGTATGTCTTTCACAACCGTTAGCAGGAAAATAGAGCAGGAACGAATTGCTCCAAATAGCCAGCCCGTGACCTGAAGTTACTCCACTTACATGCAGTGCACCTTTTACTGAACGGTAAGAATGTGCCACCCTGTTGAGTCAAACCAAAGGCCCTTCTAGCCTCATTTGTATGATGGTCTGCAACAGAAAGAGGGTCTGAATTTTAAGAATGGAGTAACATTTCCCTGATACAATCTCATAGCTTCCCAGAAGTTCATGATCCCCCTGAAGCTCAGGTTCTAGCTGCACCTTCGGGCTGAGCTGCTGTTGACAGATTTTTTACTTCTTCATCTGGATCACTTTTAACTTCACTCAAATTTTTGGCCTCCAAAATTACCTCACGCTTTAAATTCTCCAGGATAATGGTTCATCATTTAGGGAAAATACTTCTGTTTGTTTGATTGTTTTAGAACCCTTGCTAGTTATTGAAATTATGTCATTTTCCTGTTCACTTCGTCTGTGCCATTGGGATTTTATGGAACACATAATTCTTCATCTGAATCACTTTTAACTTCACTCAAATTTTTGGCCTCCAAAATTACCTCACGCTTTAAATTCTCCAGGATAATGGTTCATCATTTAGGGAAAATACTTCTGTTTGTTTGATTGTTTTAGAACCCTTGCTAGTTATTGAAATTATGTCATTTTCCTGTTCACTTCGTCTGTGCCATTGGGATTTTATGGAACACATAATATCATTGCTGAGCTCTTTCTTTTCTGGGATTGAAGGGCACATTTTTTATTGCAACACTTTTCATGGGGTTTCATTTGCAAAGGCTTTCTTGAGATGCTAAAATTGAAATGAAGAGTTTTGATAAAACATGGCTCGTTTTACATCCCGTGTTTATACCTCTTTTACTATGACATGGTGGTACTATTCGAAAATACAGATCCTAAATTATCCTTTAATGGCAGAATTAAACTACAGCGAGAGTTTGCCACTGAACTCCAATATGCCTATCACAATGTAGAAAAATGAGAATTTCAACTGGTTTAGTATATTTGCCTTTACAACAGGGCAGTTTTCAAGTCTATCTATCTCAGAGAGGATTTTCTAGATTAATTGTCAGTTTGAATGCATTTAAATATTAAATATTAAAACAAGCCATAAATTTCATTATGGCATTTTAATTGCATGTTTTTCAGCATTTTTACTGAAGGTTGTACAGTTAAGTGCTCAACAACCCCTTGCAAATACTATCAATGAGATGTGCAACATCTGAGACTATAATCTATTATTATTTACACAGGCCTGAGTCAATTTTTTTTATTGTTTCACATCTTAGAAAAGCCTTTGTTGTCTTAGAAAAACTTATATACGCATCAGTAAACTGGTGAGCCTGCTGTTTTCCCCTGGGTACATTGCTATGTGTTGTTAATTTTCAGAGAAAGCTGTTGATGGATTTAACATCTGGGAGTATATCATTATATATGATAAACTCACAAGCCTTTGTAATTAAATTCCACTGTTTGGTAGAAATGGGATCGGATTTACCAGATGATGCAGCAGAACACTGTAGTCAGGATTCAAGGGTTTAAATAACATAGCACTCTTTTCTGCAGATTTCTCAAGAAGAATTTGCTATTTTTCAGTACTCTGTAGACCTTCCTTTAATGCAGACCTTTTAGAACTGGTTGAATAATTAATAAATAAAAAATTATTTCTGACCAAACGTACTCTAATTAGCAATTAACATTGTGCACATCATCCACTTCTAAAATCATGTGAGAGCATTGTTTTACATTCCTGTAGCAATTTAGAATAAAAGCAACTTACTCTGTGTTATTTCATTCTGTTGCCTATTCCGGAAACGTAAAATAGGGAACAAAAGCCAGAAACATCTGAATTCTAACCCCAGCATTTCCACAAGGATCCTATCCGTTTTCTTAAAAGGTTCAGGAATTTTGCATGTCCCGTTTGCTATATGACCAGTATGAAATTGCTTTGGACCCAGTTAAGTACTCAGTGAAAACTTAGCTGGCTTCAGTGAACTTCTGTCCAAACCTTTGTTTAGATGTCAAAGTTGGATTAAGTCCTAATTTAAGACATCCACATTTGAAACGTCAGCCTTTCTGTCTGTGTTTCAATGCTGTTACCTATGAAATGGTTAGAATAAATTTAACCATTCCCATAGGATTTTGGGAGGATTCATAAGGATGTGCTTGTAAAAGTGAAAGCACCAGTCCTACAAACATCTTCATCAGAAGCGTTTATCATGGCTGTTACTTAGCTCCAAAGAAATGAAATATTGATTGTCTTCATAGATTGCTTCAACACTCACCACATTTACTGCAGTAAGTGAAGTTCATAGAGCAGAAACAACTTAATCAAAATCTCATTGGACACGGACACAAACCTAGTGGTTTTTTAACAAATTCTTCATAGTTGTTGGGTTTTTATCAAATTCTTCATAGTTGTTGGTTTTTTAACAAACTCTTAATGTTTGGGGCTTTTTTTCATTTAAAAAGAAAAACTCTGAATATAGCCCTATTCATTTTATTGGGAACTCTTATCTTGCATACAAATGGCATGCCATGATCCCAGGGAAGAAAACTACAAGGGAAACAAATTTATTAACAGTATGTAGGAATATTACGTTGTTTGGTCTTCTATACATTTTGGGTAGGAAAGAGCTAGATCAGTTTGCTCATTCTCCTGCTAGCTTGAGATTTCTTCTCTGCAATTTATTCAAAAAGGGATTTATTAATGGGATGTTCAAAATGAACCCATCTGCAGGCTGGTGAGCACCTTTGGTGCACTGCTGAGCAAACCTGCATCCCTTTAAAACTTCAAAAACATCAATTTCCTGCAGTTTAATGTCACTGAGAGTGAGCTCTTCATAACTGCAGAATGACAGTCTCTTGGATACTTGATTTGTGCTTTCCTTTCCCCAACTGTAATTGCTATGATTTGAATTTTATGTGATATTTCTCTATAATTTTAAGAGTAAATTCCATACATAACTTACAATTAAACAAAACAATTAGGTCCTGAAAGAAAAAAAATGATGTTTTGCATCTGACAAGGACTATTAATCTTTCTCAGTAAGGGCTGCAGCCACACTGGACATCGGCAGTTAGAGACGGAGTGCCAAGGTTGTAAAAATCAAGATAAATTACTGTTTTGCTTAAACCCGTCTGCTGTTGATGGGCCTAAGAGGGGTTTAGCTTCTTAATGATTCCCATGGATTGTATCTGCCCACAACACTTACACTTGGACTCACTTTTACACATTTTGAAGTAGTTTTCTTAGCACTGTTTTGTAAATATTGTTTTAAAAAATGATTTGTAAACGCATTACATCAGTTATGTTCATAATGGCGTTTGTGCCCTTTGTGGTGCACAAAGGCAATTTAATCATTCCAAATAACACATGTCACATCCTAGCTTTCCTCCAGGAAATTTGGCAGCCATCGGAGGCTTGGCAATGTGACACTGCAGACACTTAAACCTCAACTGCAGCTCTTTCACAGGGTGGTTGAAAAGGCAGGGGGAAAGGGGAAGGGCATTTTCCTGTATGGCTCAATGTATAGACCTAAACTGGGGCTGGAAACAGGTGGATCCAGTAAGAAGTGACAGAGAGCAATGTGCTGCAGAGATGCCCTTGGATGCCTGACACAACACACACACATACTTCTCCTGCATTGCATGAAGGACGTTGTACGTTTCTCCCAGTTGCTCTGGCTGATCAGTCTCAGAGCCCCGAGTGATACCTTAAGATGGCACAAGCCCAGGCAGGCTAATCCTTGGCAAAGTTGCTGTGACAGCTGCCCAAGTTTCCATTTTGAGCTGGTAACCGTATGCTGCCATGGTCATTTGGCCAGGAGGAGTGAAATTGATGTGCCACTTCCCATCAGGAGACAGTTCAGGCAATTGTGGGCAATGGGGTGAAGTTAATCTTCTGCCCAATTTGCATGTCATTCGTGGACAGTCAGACGTAGCCATGGACCCCAGGACTCTGTGCAGCAGGACAATGCCGGATGCTGTGGTTGGCCCATCTTCTGTCACCAAAATTCAACTGTAATTTCAAAGGAAACAAACCTAATGAAGGTTTGCTTCATATCCCCAAACCTAATTGCTAGAATCACCAGGTGATCACTTCCGAAGCTTCCTCATCTCTGGTGTACCCTGCTGGTCTTCACCCCGCAGGTACTGCATTTTTTCTGAGAACAGCATTACTTGATTCTGCCACTCTGTGAGTCGGCTTGAGGGTGCTGTTCCCTGGGGTAAAACACAGTTATCTTGGTGAATCTGATTTAGGCTCCTATTTGGTGATTTTGTTCTCTCCAGCTACAAGAAAAGTCGTAATTGGTGACTGAAGAGCTTCCTTAGAGCAAAGCATCATTTAGGAGAAAAGCATTTTAAGAAAAGACATACCTCACTCCCAATAAAACAGCCTGTGCTATGACCTGCTCACAAGATAATTAGATGTTTTCCATGTGGGAGCCCTGAAAAGACCCACTGCCCATTTGGTCTTCGCCCTGCTCCTCTCTGCCAGAGCTCCCTGCCCTGCCCTGCAAACGCAGGAGCCCCTTCAAGGCCCTTCCTACCTGCTGGGAGCCGGCTGACAAGGCAAACTCTAAATCTGGATAAGCAACATTAGCACATCGCATTGGGCACAAGCTCTTCCAAGCTACCAACCTGCTCCACTGGGTTTCTGGTACCCACACATTGCTGCATCCCTCCCCTGCCTGCTGCCCCCGCCTCTGCTCAGCCAAAGCATCATCTCCCCCTCTACTCTGCACTGGTGAGGCCACAACTGGAATACTGAGTCCAGTTCTGGGCTCCCCAGTTCAAGAGGGACAGGGAACTACTAGAGAGTATCCAACGTAGGGCAACCAAGATATTAAGGGATTGGAGCACCTCCCTTACAAGGAAAGGCTCAAAGAGCTGGGGCTCTTTTGCCTGAAAAAGAGAAGGCTGAGGGGAGACCTAATTTATCTTTACAGGTTCCTAAAGGGTGGGTTGAAAGGAAGATGGAGCCGGACACTTTTCAGTGGTTTCCAGCGATAGGACGAGGGGCAACGGGCATAAGCTGGAACATAGGAAGTTCCACCCAAATACAAAGAAAAACTTCATTATGGTGAGGATGACAGAGCACTGGAACAGGCTGCCCAGGGAGGTCGTGGAGTCCTCTTCTCTGGAGATTTTCAAGACCCGCCTGGATGCAGTCCTGTGTAATGTGCTCTGGGCAATCCTCCTTTAGCAGGGGAGTTGGACCAGATGATCTCTAGAGGCCACTTCCAACTCTTGACAATTCCGTGATTCAGTAGAGCAATGCAGCAGCAGAGCGGTCCAGGACTGTCAGCCTGGGGTAGTTCTCCTTACGGCCATCAGGAAATGGATGCTATGTGACCAGCTTTCCCTTGTGCTCCATTACTGCTGCACACACATGCATTTTATGTGTGACTGCTGTTCCATTAGAATAATAATAAAAAGATATTATTTTGATGTGTTGCTGTGTTACACTTTACTACCTTACTCCTTTCAGTTCCTGCTAAAATGCCAATATGAAATACTAACTTCCTAAATTATAAGATGTATTTCAATTAGAGGCACAATGACCATGGGCGTTTTTTGCCTTTTTTTTTTTTTTTAAGATGTGAATATATGGAAGAGCATTTTAGAGCATTTTAGTCAAGTTCAGAAATATCTTAGGTATAACTGAGAAGCAACAAGACCATGCAGAAGAAGAAGGAGAGACAAGGCCTAACTTTCAGCCATATATCAGGGAGGGTGAGTTCATGTATTACAGCTGAAGTGTGTTTTAGAGTATACTACAGCTATGCAGGATCCAGTGTCTGATCAGACAGACATAGAAAGGATTTAAACACTCTTAATTTTTCTCTCTAGTAAGCCATGTAGTGTTGGATATATGTTAATAAATTACTAAGCTGTTGTTATCTTGGTACTGACTCAATTCTATTATTTGCCATTTGAAATACATAAAATAAAAAATAATTATGTAATAATTAAATAACAAAGGAAAACATTGTCTCCTAGAAATTAACGACATCCCTTCTTTGACTGTCTCTCTTATCTACTCACCACAGGATATTGAGATTATTATTCTACTGAAATTTAGACAGGAAAATACACAATATGACATCTTCTGATGTTAAACACATTATTGCTGATAGTAATGATGTGTTAGACAACTCTTTGACTCTCACGTAGTCATGAAATGAAATACAAATTTGATCTATGCAGTAAGTTTTCAAAAAGCTTAATTGCCCAACAATACAAGAGGAAACTTCTAAATGTTTGAAGTTTTTTCCCTATCCCATGAAGCTTGTTTTTGCCATGAAGTAGGGAAGCAGGGAAGAAGGGAAGAAGGGAGAGCAGCAAGCACTAGGCAAGACCTAGAACAAATCAAAACAAGTAACAATGAACTTTCCCAGGTCTGTACACATCCCCCTACACAATCCTGTAATGCTGAAATCACCTAGAATTGTCCTGTCCTCTCCCGGCTCTTGTTTTGCCCATTGTTGAGTCTTATTCTCATGTTGTGTTTTAAGTTAGGTGTGTTCTCATACATACTCCTATGCATACCTAAAGTGTATGTGCATTGCATTCAAGGGAGTGCATTTAGATTAAATTCACGGTCCGTTTTGTCCACTACTTCCTTGTATAATATCCTTTATTCAAAAACATTCGCTGGGAAATGAGAAAGCAGCATCCAAGGCAGAACAGGGCTGAAGGCATTGCTTACACTTCTTAGATGAGAGACAAGGTGGAAGGAGGAAGAGGGAAAGGGCAGAGAAGGTAAGACTCACAGGGAATGAATGTGTGGGAGTGTGGCTTTGTAGTCAGGCATGTGAGTGTTCAACATGGATGGAAAAGTCCTGTGTTCAGATCTCCTCTTCATGGACAGTGCACAAAGGGGTAAAATACAGAAGTGGTGGGAGTGAGCACCCTGCCTAGACCATCTGCCCCTTTGCAGGGCTCCCTCACCTCACTGATCCACAGACATTCCTTCTTTGCTGATGTTTTTCTCTGGCCAAGCAGTGTGGGTCCCCAGTGGAGCTGCACAGGGGCCTGTAGCCATCTGCTCACAGCCACGACTTACCCACAACCTTGAGTCCACCAAGGTGGACTGAAAAAGGTGTCACCCTTGCTAAATTATTTGGGAAGGTAGTGAGGATGAGGGAGCAAGACAGATGCTTTGAGCATTAAAAAAGACCAAGCTGTCAGGTTCCTTATGGAACCTGGCCAGATAAAAAACATTTGTGCAACACTTGTATTTGTGCTAGTATAAGCATGGCAAGTGCATGCTTTAGGATATGCAAATGGGAGAATTATGAAGCCAGTTTGTTAGGAAAAGGAACTTATAGTTTTAATATTTGAAATAGCTTACTGTTTAATGACATATAAAGGAAGATTAATAATTTAATTGGTTATAATAATGATAAGGGCAAATTAGATGTCCTATTTGAAAAAACAAAGAGAAGTTTCCTTGAGGCTTAATGTTTTATGTTTTTTAAAAAGACAAAAAATTAAATATTTGCAATATTTCTAAAAGGTGCTTATAGAGAACTTTTGTAGGGAGGGCTACAATTCATCTCACCTATGATATATGTTGCCCCTATCACTCATAGCAGTTATACCATACACAGCCTACATACAATATTTTTACATAATGAGTGAGTGTAGATTCTATCAATTACCTTCAAAATATATACACAAGGACTATGGTGCAAGTGCAGTACTTGACCTCTAACATGTACACAAAGAAAATTAGTTTCTCTGCAAATGGTATTATTCTAACACAGACCTCATCTGGTATTTAGTAGTCTGAGTCTAACCTGACATTTTTTAACTGTAGTCAAAAAGCAGCTAACAAACAGGGAAAATGCATGTTTCCTGCTCTATTTCTCATGGTGCGCCCCCTAAACTCTTAAAGATAAATCCTCTTATGGAGAAGGTGACCACCTAGAATTAGAATAAACTGTCTAGTCTGCCTTTTATTCTACCTTCCTTCCTTCCTTCCTTCCTTCCTTCCTTCCTTCCTTGTGTTCCTCTCTTCCACTCCCTTTTTCTTTCTCTCCTCTCCCTCTTTCCCCTTCCTTTCTTTTTTAACAAGTCATACAGATTTTGGAGTATATTTTTATTATTAAAAATTTATCAATAGAACTTGATATTGTTATAAGCAAACAAATTGTGCATTGACAGAGATTGTGATTATAATCCCAAAATTGCTTCCCAAAATTGGAAAATTATTGTCAACAGTTTAATTTGAACAGTTTAATTTGAACATTTCTGTGCAGAAATACAGTTCTGAGAAGTTTACTTTAAATAAGGAGCATGAACTTTAGATGTTACACATATATAAACTCAGTTCTGTTGCCCAGAAGGTGAATAATGACCTTATTTGTTGATTAGAAAGGAAAACAAATAAATGTTGAGTTATAATGTTTGTGTTGTTTGCTGCAATTGTTTTTGATTAATTAGAGTACAAGGTTAAATTGTAATAATAATAGTATAACCCTTGGTTACAGGATAATAAGAGTGGATATAAGTTTGATATAATGGAGTGATTTGTGTTGCCAATAATAATTAGATACCATAATGTTTTAATCAATAAGATTAAGAAATGCTTGGAAACCAATATGTAATATAGATAAAACGAGGCTTAAAAGGCAGACTTAAAAGGTTGTTCCTCGGCGCTCTCCCTGAGGTGATGTTTCTGGAGACGGTAGTGTCATTCTGCTCTGCCAGATGGTGCTAAAGATAAACAAGGCGAAAAAGTGAGCAGGCTGAAGCTTTGGTGGAAAAGAGCACTGTTGGATTTCAGCAGCAAAATACTCACTTTTCATTTTGACTCCTGCTTTTCTAATGCTGTAGGTTTTTATAAGGATGTCAGTGTAATTAGTCAGCGATGATCCTACCACGGGTCACAGGTACTATCCAACCTGCCTGACCTCAGGAGGAGCAAGACTTGAGCCTAGGTCTTACCTTTCCCATCAGTGGCTTTTGTCACTTTCCAGCACTGGATTTTTTCTCTTCTTTGAGGCCCAGCACAACCCTAATCCATCCAGAGCTCATCATGTTCAAGCTTTCTTTTTAATCTGCTTATTTCTGTAATAACAGAAATGCCAACTCAGAATGGATTTGGTCCCTTTTGCATGTTTTTGTATGCATACTACTGAGGAGAATAATATACTGTACAAAACCATGTGGAGATATCAGTTACACACTGGCTTGAATAGATTTCAGTGTGAGTGTCTTGGGGTCAACGTGCATATCTCCTTAAAAAAGCTCTCTTCAATGTGCTGTCAACTAAGAGAAATTTGGCAAGAGTTTTTGAAAATTATTACTCCCAGGAATGCTTCTAAAGCATGAGTGGTCCTGTGAGTTTGGAGTTTGGATGATGAGGCAGATCTTAGTTTGTTTAATTCAGAAAAAAATATCATGTTTACTATTATGCATCCCTTAGACTGCATATTTCTCATATAGAGAGGAGAACTGAGCACAATCACTCAAGTGCAATAATTTTCCTACAAGAGAGCAACATTTTTGTAACGAGTTAAAAGATGTTTGGCAGAGCTATCCCAGTACAAGAGATTCTCTTTTTGGACATAATCAGATGCGGACGAAATGCCACGCAGAGTTAATTAAAAGAGCAGATTCCAAATTGGGTGATGGTTGCAGTTAATCACATAGATGCTTGCCAATGGCCTATAGATAGCAGAACTTTTTGGCCTCAGATAATAGAACAGATGATTGCTCAGCTACAGAGACCATATGCCTTTCACTGCACATGATTTAACTATATTGGACAAGGTTTCCTATGAGAAGCTTTCTGTTTGCATGTCTCCCTATAGCTCTGTGGTTCACCCAGTCTCCTACAAAAGAACCTGGCCATTCAGCCAGCTTCAGTCAAAAAACATACTTTCCAGGGGAAAAAATGTCCATCAAGGTCCAAAAACCTATCACTAGCATTAGAGAAAATGTCGTCTCTCACCTTTGTTCTTTCCCTCTAATTTGCTCTTTCAACCAATACTGCTTAATATCACACCCACACTGGATCTACAGAAGGTTTCTGCCTCTCCTTTCCTTGTCTCCACTCTGGTTTTTGCCTTTTTCTTTCTCTCCTCTGTGATATTTCTTCTTTCTTATCTGTACAGATGACACCTGCATATTCTGCATATCTCTGAGCCCAGGTTTCCAGTGCTCAACAGCTACTTAGACCCAGCAAGATCCTACAACTAACTGTGGATGCCTGAGATGTTTCATCAGTCCCTCGTGAGCGTTAGGGTCCTTTCGTAGGTTTGGGTACCAAAATTCCTCAAGTCCCACTCTTAGGAGATATAGTATTGTCTGGATTTCACTCTCTTTTATGAGTTCCTCCCTCAGGCAGGGCAGTCGTGGCTGTGGCTGCGTGTGCAGGGATTTGCTCAGGCAAATATGACCCATGTAGCCAGACTTGGGCAAAACACTCTGTGCCATCAGTGTTTCTCAGCTGCAGTTGCAGGAATTGTTGCCTGGCTTGGTACTGTGTGAATGCTTTCTGCAGCAAAGTCCTCTTCACTCCACCATTTACCTTGCAGCTTCTTCACTGATTATTTTTTTTTTCATATTTCTTCTCATTCTCTTCTTCCCTATAAATTTCACTACTGTTCAATGTGGTTCTAACTGTAGCTTAGTGCTTTTTAGTCCTGGAGCAGTTCAGTACATTAGCCTTTTAAGGCCTGCATTTATAGACCACAGTTAAGCTAAATTCAACTATTTCCTCCTGTTCCAGGAGTACAGTGAACATTTTTGTTGCAGGGGCCGGGGGCAACACTAAATTTCTGCCCCAAGAAACCAGCTCTCCTGTCTGTGCAAATGAGGGAAAACCAGGACTTTCCTGTAATGCCTCTCTCAGTACTGCTAGTGACGCATAGCTTTCTATACCATTCCTGGCCCTCCACATCCATCCATCCCAAACAACTCATTTCCTAACAATTTATTTCCCATGTATGACCCAAGACTCTTCCCAGGCCACATGTAGTGAATACTGCTCTGATTACCACATGGTCATAGAATCACAGAATCCTGTAACTGCCTATTAAATTTGGCCTCTTCATATACAATACACTGTTTTTCAGTAGATGACAGGAATAATAAAGTAACTTGGAGTTTAATATTGGAGAAGAGTAAAGAGAGGGGGACAATGAGTGATAGAGCCATAAAGTGCAAAAGCAATAGTAGTTTGAGCTACTCAGTTTAGAGATGGATGCAAATGATGAAAAGCTGTTACTTGAAATGCCTCAGGTTTGGCCAGCTTCTGCTGAAGGTCTGGCAGCATTCCCTGCCCCAACACCTCTTATTTGGGGACTACGTATGTTCAAGCAGGTCTAGTCTGGGCCTGGGGGTCTGGAAGCAAAGATTTTTAGCCTGTTTGACAATATCTTGTCATGTGTATCTGGAACCAGGGACCATTACATCTCTCTCTTTGATTGGCTTGCAGGAAATTTTGGACTTTTTTTCCAATTCAAATGGAATGTGAGTAATAAGTATGTGAAAATGAAGTGCCTGATGTTCAAGAAATGTTCAACTCCAGATGGAGGAACAGATCTGTGGCTAAAAAGTTGATGAGATTATGGGCTGAGATGTGTGTCTCTGACTTCAGCTGTTGGTGGCTATTGGGGGACAGGAATGAATCAAAGCCTTCCTAGCTTGCATGCATAGCGGTATTAAAAAAACAAAGTAGTGAAGGAGAAGCTGTGGGTTGTTTCTGGTGGGGCTGAGTCACCACAGCCTGGAGAGCTCAGCCTTCCTCCCATCCAAGAGGCTTCTCCAGCCCCCAGAGAGAAGGTTGGGCTCCCACTAAAGCAAGTGATCTAATACTCAAGCTCTTTCATTCCTAGGTGCTTGAGGACTTCTGAAGGATGGAGAAAGCAAAACAGGCCAAGTTACCAAGAAGGAATAGGACTTCCTAATACAGGGCCTGGGGATTAAAATGTTCTGAGGATTGTTGTATTGTGATAAGAAGATGTCCTTGTGTAACTATTTCCAGCTAAAATTTTTTGAAAAAGAGAAGAAACTTCCCCAAGTGAGGGAGAGTTTAATGCTGAAAAAAAGGTCGCTGAGTATTTTCTGCAGATGACTAATCTAGATTCTCTGCAGAATTTAGGTAATAACTGCACATTGTCAGTGATAGGTCCTGTGGAATGGGTAAGAAAACAGAATTCATTCTCTGCTGCAAATAAAGTTGTCATTCAACTGCTCACCCCAGAAGCTCTCAGCTGAGAAGCTAACAGGCCTGCTTGTTACAGAATATATTTACATTTTAACTACAGTAATAAAATTCTCATAGCAGGACTTCAGTGAAAGCACAGTTCTGCTTCAAACCCTGTATGATATAGGACTCCGTGGTCAGATTTGAGGCACTTTTCACACAGCACGTACCCGAGCACGTGCCAGGGCACACCAGTTGGTGTACAGAAAAACAGGCTGTGCCCAGGGGGCAGTGGCAAATAACTCTTTTCAAACTGACAACCTGTCACAAGTGGGGTTCCCCAGGGATTGGTACTGCGCCCAACGCTTTTTAATACCTTCATAAAGGGTCTGGATGATGGGATCAAGTGTACCCTGATGAAGTCTGCTGATGACATCAGAGTGGGAAAGTGGACACTTCGGAAGGAAGAGCCACCCTGCAGGAAGACCTGTAGAGGCTGGAAGATTGGGACTAACAAGAACCTTATGAAGTTCAACACGGAAAAATGTAAGGTGTTGCAGCTGTGAAACCATAATCCAGGAGTGCAGACCAGTCTGGGACCTACGGGTTGGAGAGCAGCCCTGTGGAAAGGCACCTAGGGATCCTGGTGGACAACAAGTTCAATATGAGTGGACAGTGATGCTGCTGCAGCAAAGGAAGCCAACAGGTTGCTGGATTGAATCAATAAGGGCATCACCAGCAGAGATAAAGAAGTCACTATCGCAGTCTACTCAGCGCTTGTCAGGCCACACCTGGAATGCTGTGTTCAGTTTTGGTCCTCACTATAAAAAAAGATATGGACAGGCTGGAGAGGGTCCAGAGAAGGGGCACCAAGATGATCAAAGGACTGAGAAACCTGCCATATGAGGAAAGGTTGAGAGAACTGGGTTTGTTCAGCCTTGAGAAAAGAAGGCTTAGGGGAAACCTTATCACCATGTTCCAGCATTTAAAGGGTGACTACAAAGAAGATGGAGACTCCCTTTTTACAAGGAGTCACATGGAAAAGATGAGGGGTAATGGGTGCACACCACTCCTGGAGAGATTCTGATTGGACACAAGAGGAAGATTTTTCACAATGAGAACAATCAGCCATTGGAACAATCCCCCTAGGGAAGCGGTGGATTCCCCAACAGTGGGCACTTTTAAGATTCAGCTGGACAGGGTGCTGGGCCATCTTGTCTAGACTGTGCTTTTGCCAAGACAGGTTAGACCAGATAATCCTTGATGTCCCTCCCAACCTGGTATTCTATAATTCTGTGAAATCTACATTTCTGTAGAGGTCTGCACTCTATTGCTCTTTTCTGCTTTGAGAGACAAAATGCTTAATGAAAAATAACGTGCTTTTATAGTAACACATATATAAAAGAATAAAAAGCAATTTATATTCTATTTACATATTTTTCTTGCCTGCCTCTACTTTATCTACTATGTATTAGTCTGCTACCTCTTACTAAGGCCAGATTTAATTATGCCACTGTTAGTGGCTATGATGCTAAATTCTAATTGACTTTAATCACAGTCTAAGGCATATCATCTGAGAAAGGGAAGAAGTGACTCATCTTTTTTCACTAGGATGAGTAACCTCATCTCCAGAAGATAAAAGTTGGCCCAGACTATTTCCCATCCCTTGAACCAAACCTAATGCATTTTCAAGTAGAGCAAATTTGCTAAAAATTAAGCAAGGTCTAAAACTTTTTCTCCCTAAGTAACCTGGTTCATTTCAGCAGGACCAAGTCAGCTCGAGTCAGGGAGCTGTGACTCAGTATGAAAATATATTTTAGTGAAGAGAAAGGACATAGGGACAATTTTAGTTATGCATGTTGGGAGACAGCATTAAGCAGGCACAAGAGACATACATACTCCAGAGCACTAGGTACTTATAGATCTTATGATTCTTCTTCCTTATTAATTCTTCACAGACTGAGAGGAATAATTGCACTTGTATTGCAGTGTATGAAATCCTTGTCTTTCCTTGCCTTTCCTTGTCTTGCCTTGTCTTCTGTCTTGCCTTTTGCCTTGCTCTACATTGCTTTTGCCTTTCCTCCCCGCAATTCAATTTTATGTTCAGTGTAACATTGCTGCCCAAAAAGGTTTAATTTAAGACTGATTATTTTGTAAAAATAATACCCAGAGGTTTTGTTTACTTTGTCTCAAGAGCTTCTCTAAGAAATTAACTCAAATTGCAAGCAGAACTCTTTTGTTTTGCTTGCAGTCAGCCCTCTAAGTACTTTTCTTGTTTCCAAAAATTGTGATGCATTTTCACTGGTTTGTCCATTTTCATTAGCGTTTAATAAAGTCTCTATGGACTGCGTGCAGCTGCTGTTTGCATTGTGCAGTTACGGTACCTAAAGTGATTTTGCATCTACCTAAAGCAATCCAGAAATTGAAAATAATGGAAGATTTGTGGGTGACGCTGACCCTGGAAATTAATCAATGTTCCTTCCCACACATTTTCTTCCAGAGCTGTATGAATTTTGCATGTCCAACGTGAACAAAGTAGAATAAGAAAAAAAGAAATGTGACCATCACTGGTAAATGAACGTACATTTAGACAGGACTTGATGGGTCATGAAATGTAGCTGTGCTTTTTGAGGCAGACGCTTTTCTACTGGTTGTTGGGGTGAGTCCTGGCTGGCAGTGGAGGTCTGGGTTGGGACGTTCCATCCTCCTGAGTATGGCTGGGAAGAGATCAGAGTGGGAAAGTGGACACTTCGGAAGGAAGAGCCACCCTGCAGGAAGACCTGTAGAGGCTGGAAGATTGGGACTAACAAGAACCTTATGAAGTTCAACACGGAAAAATGTAAGGTGTTGCAGCTGTGAAACCATAATCCAGGAGTGCAGACCAGTCTGGGACCTACGGGTTGGAGAGCAGCCCTGTGGAAAGGCACCTAGGGATCCTGGTGGACAACAAGTTCAATATGAGTGGACAGTGATGCTGCTGCAGCAAAGGAAGCCAACAGGTTGCTGGATTGAATCAATAAGGGCATCACCAGCAGAGATAAAGAAGTCACTATCGCAGTCTACTCAGCGCTTGTCAGGCCACACCTGGAATGCTGTGTTCAGTTTTGGTCCTCACTATAAAAAAAGATATGGACAGGCTGGAGAGGGTCCAGAGAAGGGGCACCAAGATGATCAAAGGACTGAGAAACCTGCCATATGAGGAAAGGTTGAGAGAACTGGGTTTGTTCAGCCTTGAGAAAAGAAGGCTTAGGGGAAACCTTATCACCATGTTCCAGCATTTAAAGGGTGACTACAAAGAAGATGGAGACTCCCTTTTTACAAGGAGTCACATGGAAAAGATGAGGGGTAATGGGTGCACACCACTCCTGGAGAGATTCTGATTGGACACAAGAGGAAGATTTTTCACAATGAGAACAATCAGCCATTGGAACAATCCCCCTAGGGAAGCGGTGGATTCCCCAACACTGGGCACTTTTAAGATTCAGCTGGACAGGGTGCTGGGCCATCTTGTCTAGACTGTGCTTTTGCCAAGACAGGTTAGACCAGATAATCCTTGATGTCCCTCCCAACCTGGTATTCTATAATTCTGTGAAATCTACATTTCTGTAGAGGTCTGCACTCTATTGCTCTTTTCTGCTTTGAGAGACAAAATGCTTAATGAAAAATAACGTGCTTTTATAGTAACACATATATAAAAGAATAAAAAGCAATTTATATTCTATTTACATATTTTTCTTGCCTGCCTCTACTTTATCTACTATGTATTAGTCTGCTACCTCTTACTAAGGCCAGATTTAATTATGCCACTGTTAGTGGCTATGATGCTAAATTCTAATTGACTTTAATCACAGTCTAAGGCATATCATCTGAGAAAGGGAAGAAGTGACTCATCTTTTTTCACTAGGATGAGTAACCTCATCTCCAGAAGATAAAAGTTGGCCCAGACTATTTCCCATCCCTTGAACCAAACCTAATGCATTTTCAAGTAGAGCAAATTTGCTAAAAATTAAGCAAGGTCTAAAACTTTTTCTCCCTAAGTAACCTGGTTCATTTCAGCAGGACCAAGTCAGCTCGAGTCAGGGAGCTGTGACTCAGTATGAAAATATATTTTAGTGAAGAGAAAGGACATAGGGACAATTTTAGTTATGCATGTTGGGAGACAGCATTAAGCAGGCACAAGAGACATACATACTCCAGAGCACTAGGTACTTATAGATCTTATGATTCTTCTTCCTTATTAATTCTTCACAGACTGAGAGGAATAATTGCACTTGTATTGCAGTGTATGAAATCCTTGTCTTTCCTTGCCTTTCCTTGTCTTGCCTTGTCTTCTGTCTTGCCTTTTGCCTTGCTCTACATTGCTTTTGCCTTTCCTCCCCGCAATTCAATTTTATGTTCAGTGTAACATTGCTGCCCAAAAAGGTTTAATTTAAGACTGATTATTTTGTAAAAATAATACCCAGAGGTTTTGTTTACTTTGTCTCAAGAGCTTCTCTAAGAAATTAACTCAAATTGCAAGCAGAACTCTTTTGTTTTGCTTGCAGTCAGCCCTCTAAGTACTTTTCTTGTTTCCAAAAATTGTGATGCATTTTCACTGGTTTGTCCATTTTCATTAGCGTTTAATAAAGTCTCTATGGACTGCGTGCAGCTGCTGTTTGCATTGTGCAGTTACGGTACCTAAAGTGATTTTGCATCTACCTAAAGCAATCCAGAAATTGAAAATAATGGAAGATTTGTGGGTGACGCTGACCCTGGAAATTAATCAATGTTCCTTCCCACACATTTTCTTCCAGAGCTGTATGAATTTTGCATGTCCAACGTGAACAAAGTAGAATAAGAAAAAAAGAAATGTGACCATCACTGGTAAATGAACGTACATTTAGACAGGACTTGATGGGTCATGAAATGTAGCTGTGCTTTTTGAGGCAGACGCTTTTCTACTGGTTGTTGGGGTGAGTCCTGGCTGGCAGTGGAGGTCTGGGTTGGGACGTTCCATCCTCCTGAGTATGGCTGGGAAGAGATGGGATGTTTCCTTCCTGGAGAAGAGAAGGCTCCAGGGAGACCTTATAGCAACCTTCCAATATCTGAAGGGAGCCTACAGGAGAGCAGGAGAGGGGCTCTTTGTCAGGAAGTGTAGTGACAGGACAAAGGGTAACAGTTTTAAATTGGAAGAGGGGAGATTTAGGTTGCCCAGAGAAGCTGTGGATGCCCCATTCCTGGAAGTGTTCAAGGCCAGGCTGGATGGGGCTTTGAGCAACCTGCTCTAGTAGGAGGTGTCCCTGCCCATGGCAGGGGGGTTGGAACTAGATGATCTTTGAGGTCCCTTCCAACTCTAACCATTGATTCTATGATTCTGTGTGTGCCAGGGCACTGCTGGCAGTGGCCATGTGCCTGGCCCAGGAAGGTGCTCCCATGGCGCTCCCAGGGGGCCATGCACAGCCCCAAGCAGCAGCCACCCTGAGATCAGCAGGGAATGGCCAGATTGGGATGGGGAGAGACCCCGACCCTGCTCCCAGCAGCTGCCAAAGCCTTGCAGGACACTTCAGCCCCTGAATGGTGGACTTCTTCCTTCTGCCTATGAAAAAACAGCCTGGCTATGCTCAGGCTGCGGGTGGTGTAACCTCTGCTTGGTGAGGGATCCCAGGATATCCACACATGGAAGGATGGTAAATATTGCCTCCCTGTGAACCGCAGTCAGGTAATCTGCATGAAGGAACCTCATGCAGCACTGCACAGAGATAATTTATCCCCAAAGCAATAAACAGCTGCCAAGGAATAAAAGTCAGCAGGCATCATTTGCTCTTTTTTAAAGGGCTGACGTACGAAAGGGAATACAGGACAATCTGCAGTTACATCAGATTTTTGTGATGCAGCATGGGAGTCACGCCTTTTGGAAGTTAAAAAGCAGCAGGCTTAAAGGCAGGGAAGTAAACAAGGAGACTTAAGCTGTTTTAAGAGTACAGGCAGTGTGAAAGCGCAAGCTGGCACCACACCAGAAAGGTGAGTAAGAAGATTTCTTGGCCACAAAGAGGCTGATCCCTGGGCACCCCTTGCTAAAATACTGATGTTTCAAGTGTCTCCTCCTTAAGGAGGGGATGGCAGTGCACAGTGATGCTGGAACACACCTGTAAATGACATTCAGCATCCACACATTGTTCTGGGGAAGGTGTGAGTGGCCTGGTGCGCAGCTCCCAAACAATGTTTTTTTGGTCCCTGGCACAGCAAAGGTTAAGGAGAGCTCTCTTACAAAAAGCTCTTAGTTATCCTTATATTTTGGGGGGACACCACTCCAAACCCAGACTTCCATAGAGGGGAAAAATGAGCTTTTGCCAAAATGAACGCCAAGAGAAGCTATAATCCCAAGGACTTTGCTGGCAGTACACAGTGCAGTCACATGAAGTATACAGTTGTCATTATAGGCTGTAGCCTACAGTGGGTAAATAACCTGCTACAGCCCGCGACAAAGACTGGCATGAAATGACCTGCCAAGACTTGCCTTCCAGCCAGCGTGCAGATGCCTCTGCCCTTGTTTTCTCCTGACAGCTTTTATTCTGTGGCTTAAAAGGATTTTAGCCTGTGCTGTGTGCTGCTGATCTTCCTCCTACTGTGTTTGCTCCCATGTCTGCACCCGGCAGCTGTCAGCTCTGTGAGAAATGTTTTCGTTTCCCCAGACCCACAACTTCCCATGTGTAGGTCAGAGAGGAAAGGTAGCTAGATAAGGGTGTCAAAACACAACAGGCTTTTTACTGTGGGACAGTGAAAAGTGTTGTTGCACAATTCCATTATAATATGGGTAAAGCACCGGCAGATACGCTAAGGAGAGCCTGCCTGACTGGTGGGGAACCTGGAGAAGTCTCCCTAAAGCTTTCTGCTCCTTCTGGGCTGCTGTACAGCTTCTTCAGATGAAGTTAATCAATGATTTATACACTGAATTATGTTTATGTGAAAAGCTAGTGGGTTCCATTTTCAACGGAAATTCTCATTATCTATTTAGAATAATGCAATTCTGAGTTTTGTTTAGAATAGTATAATTGAGTTTAGTTATGTCACTCCAGTACATTTTCTCTCTTTCTTCTATTTATAATTTAGAAACTCTGAGCATGTCACATTTCTCTGCAAGTCAACACACCCTGTTATTTGCAGCTACTGAAAATAATATTTTGGCTACAATTAAGATGGCAGTAATCGGCTGCTTCTTGTTAATGAAATTGAGTGATTCATATCTAGAAAGTGAGAATTCATAGCTCTGAAGAAAGAAAAGATTTGTCATCCCACACTAGTAAACAAAATGAAATTTAGTTTCAGCTGTTTACAAGGGTAAGCTTAAAGGCTTAATTGGAATATTTTACTGGTTTTTGTGGGTTTGTTTCTACTTTTATTTTTAGCTCTTTCTGTCTTTTGTTTGTCCTGTTTTACACCATCTTTTTGATTAATATGTTTTTATGAACTGAATTCTCTCTTCCTTCACGTAGAAAGGGACCCATCAAATGATATTTTCACTAATCACATCTGGATTTATTATTTTCCTCTTTTCACATTGCCTCAGATGCTTAGAGATAAGGATGAAAATAAATGGTTTGACATAATTTCTAACAAGACAGAGGAGACAGGCCATGGCTGTCAAGGGAAGTGACAGCCACAGATGAGATATACATCACTTTGTTCTTCCCTTCAAAGCCTTTGGTTCATCTCTAGCATTTCACTCTTGATCTCATACCAGCTAACTGTCTCACATGTTTTGGTTTTTTTTGTACAAGAAGGTCTCTCAATAGACTGAGTTTTTCTTTTCTGTGAATCATGTCTTCTGTGTGCAATGACACTGCACCAGCACCCGATTTTCAGGTTTGCTCCTATTTGGTCCTGGACTTTCCGTATGCTCTTGGATGGTATGACTCAGAAGAGGAATCATGTCTTTTAAACCTAAACATTTGAAATTTAGCTGTCACACCTGGGCTTCGCTCCAGAACACATGGAGAGAGCAGGAGACACCCACAAGGTTTCTCCCCCAGAGTGCCTGTGGATCTCCCACATGGCTGCGGAGCTGCACTGTGACTGCTTCGCTAATGCAATATTCAAACATCTGGTTACGTACCCTGGATCCTGTCCCCAGTCCCCCCATTTCACACGTATAAAATGACATCACAGTTGTTCCTTTTTTTCCATGAAGAGGCAAAAGTCTGTAGGTTAGTGACTATCCAGACAACATGCTGATGGACCAAGTTTTTTCTAACTTTACCTTGAGCTAGAAGGGAGGAGAGTTACTCCCAACTCAACACTTTCAGCTGCGGAAAGTGTTGTGATACTTCTGCAGTATAATCTGGATTTTGTGAGCACACAGTCTGACAAATCTTGCAATTGCTAATGCAACTTCACACTGTCTGAGCATGCATTTCTGAAGCAGACATCAACCCAGATGCTTTCTTTTCTTGAATTCTGTCAGTCTGTTAGGATTTATTTGTCTGTGACTGCTGGCAGCACTTGAACTGCTATTTCTTGAGGCCAGAGACAGAGCACGACCAGGAGAAGAAAACACCTCACATCAGACACCCTTGCCTTGGGAAAACTCTGTTGAGAAAGTCCTGCTGACATGATGACACCCTTTTTCTTTATTTGTGCTGATATTCCTAGGGGAAAACTGTTTCCCACTTGTATTAATGATGCTTGGATAACTTAACGTAGAATGAACAGTTTAAAAAAAATAAAGTAAATTATGTCCGAACTTGAACATGCTTGGGCTTGCAACAACACAGCCTTTTTGCCTAAATTCTATTCCTTTCAGTGATGCTGAGTTTCTTCTTTCCAGGCTGATAAGACTGTCCAGCAGATTTGTATGTTACAGTAGCTCCAAGGCAAATTCCAGTCTCCCCCTAAAGCACTATTCATCTCAAGGCAAAGTCTAAGAGTCTGAAATAAGCTACCCAGAGCACTGGGCCTCTGCCTCAGTACAATGAATCCTTTTTTCTAATAATATAGAGATACATGATCTACTAATCATGTTTTAAATAGGTACAAAATGGCACATAAAAGTTATATAAATCACACAAGCTGGCGTTTGACTACTACTCAGCAGCTGATTGAAATGTCTTCATTTTCTGGTTCAAAGTAATTATTCTCTTCTTCCCAGTTGTAGATTTGTGTATTTTGTTCCTTGGTGGCATTTTCAGAAATCAGTCTGTTTATTTTGGGTACTAAACTGGCTTCATTTAGAAGACATGAGGATGCAGTAATGAAAAACTATTTCCTGAGGAGAACTGGTAGCCAAATGAGAAGTCTTGAAAGGAGAGAAAGTGCTTAATATTCATGGACGTATTTGAGTTTTCTTTCATGTTCTGCCAAAAAAGAGGCCCATTCTTCTTGCCTTAATGGCGTTTAGATTTCCAAGTAGATTACCCATTTAATTACCCAGGTACTATTTATTAGGCCAAGAAAACAAACCAAACTAACTGAAGATATTTGTAAAATCGTGTGGACAATGATTACTCTGAAATTACTTCTGAATGAGATTTTCTCATCTAGTTTTACTTAATTGTTTTAAGAAGTGTTTTATTTGTAATGAAAGGCTCACTTATTGCAAGCGAAATGTAATGGATTTTGTAACATTTAAAAGCACCACTGTTTTGTCTCTTCACGCCATGTAGTGCCACAAAT
This sequence comes from Calidris pugnax, assembly GCF_001431845.1. NCBI lineage: Eukaryota > Metazoa > Chordata > Aves > Charadriiformes > Scolopacidae > Calidris > Calidris pugnax. Next base: position 12,801,661 of record NW_015091257.1, read on the forward strand.
ATGTAACTATGGCAGCTCTGCAATGAAAAGTGCCAGTGAAGTGTTAGTGTTCAGCTGCCATTCAGCTGCCAAATAACGGCTCGAATTTTGAAATTAATTGGCTTAAATGTCCTTTTGGTTGGCTGCATTTACCTGGTGATTTAGCAGGTCAGATTGTTGCTGTTACATAATTAACACACATGAAAAAAAGGTTTTGAGGCACTTTCACTCAAAAAGTAAGAGGAACGAGTCTTTTGCTTGGTAGTTTAAACTCTAAATATAAGCGTGACCTCCCTCCCCAAGCCAGGGGTGATGGAAAACGGAAGGAAAACTGTTGCTACAATAGGGCTGACTGGTTTCTCATGAAGACCTAGCTCCAAATGCAGCCAGAGCTTTGCGCTGAGGAGTTGGGGAGCTTCTCCCTGTAAGGCAGCTCTTGGAGGAAATGGCCTCTGGGGCACAACTCAGGTATTACTAGGACATCCCTATTTCCCCTGGGACAGGGAGAGGAAAGACTTAGTCTCTCATTGGCTTCTCGGGTGTTGGAAAGTCTTCTGAATCCTCTCTGCCATGACTGTCGCTCGTTTCATTCACCACCCAACCCGGAGGCAGCAGCAGGCATCTCAGCCTTGGGCTCTCCCCTCATCTGCAAGGGGAGCAGAGCTGTGCTTCAAACAAACACACTCGCTGCCTGGGTTTGGGGTAGAAAAGTCTGCATGTCATGTCTGCACTGAAATCCAGGTTGTTCTACTGTGACTACTCCTGGGAGACCTAACTCTTTATTGCTGCTTAGCCAGTTAGTCCTCATTAAACATCCTACCTCCTACAAAGTGTTGCTGCACAAATTTCAACAGGCACTTCTCGTAGATAATGAGGGTTATACTAGTTTATGATTTTAAAGACTAGCTATTATTTGAGGGCAGATGAGGCAAGATATGTCTGACAGTAGATTTTCTCCTTAATCTAGGGGGGGAAAAACATAGCGAAAGCCCAAAGCTGAAATAAGTCAGAAATTTTCAAGATAGAATAGGCGCTCAAGCACTGGAACGGTTTTCCCAGAATGGTGATGGATTTTCTGCCACTTGACAATGAGGATGGGACATGTCTGATCAAATCCTGACACTGCTGACGGGTGAACTAAGCCAGTCACCTTCTTTTTCCTGGACAAATAGTGTGAAGACAGAGGCATATTGGGGACACAATTTATGTCAGTTCAAATTGGACAGTGAAAATAGTAATATGAATTGTAAGATGAAAGTGCCCATTTTGCCCCACTGACTGTAAAGGCAGTTTTGGTCAACTGATTCATCTGTGAACTTTTGTTCTGTAGGCACCACAAGTCAGATAAAATGAATTACACCCTAAATTTCTTCTTACCATACTGCCGTAGCTCAAAGAAGCTTGATGCATGGGCTTAGTATGCAAAGGACAGTGCAAAGCTCTGTTCCTGACCTTATGCAGGAGTTCAGACTGGACGATAGTCCTGCAGCAGGACAACAATCTGCAAGAGAAAAATCTGCACCAGGAAGACCTTGAGATTTGTAGAAGCAGTGAAAGCCTAACAATGCAGCCAGAAAAGTGGACAAGTTACCACCATACTGGTCTGAAACAGAAATGTCTATCTTCAAACAACAATCAAGCTGGGAAATCTGAGTCTAACTTAATTCTCCTCCTGAATGTGGTTACTCTAGGGAGCGAGGCTGTCAGCATCCATGGAGCAGAGGAAGATGTTAACAAGGGGAAAGATGACAAAAAGGGTGTTGATTTATTCTGGTGTGTAGGAAGTGAAATTATCACAGAAACCTAAATTGATACAAAAGTAAATAAATCCTTTAGGAAGAGCACCACCTGAGAAAAACACCCTGTCAGATCAAAAATGTTTTGTTTGGCAAATAGAAATAATAAATATCTAGCTTCAGACAAATCATTTTCCATAAAACCCTAGGATGGATTAATGCACAAATGTCTTGTTCCATGGACTGCATGAATTCGTAATGGTTATCTATGTCAAGAGGAGTCACGGCTGGGCTTGCCTTTGTGTGTGTTCTGTGCTTTCAGAATAATGTTTACTGAACAGAGGAAAGAAACCCAAGGTAGTTCTGCAAGGTATTTCCAGCAATTGACCTGCAGATTCTCATTAAGTAACCCCTGGTGAACACTATTGCAGGCACATACTTTATTCAAAATATTTACATAACATCACAGGAGAGCACATTTGATTAGGAAGCTTCTGAAGAGCACGGCCATACACATAACTATTCAGTTTTTTGGTCAAAAACTTCTTGTGTACAGCTAATAATACAAATAGGAACTTGCTATATTTGTACTTAGGTATTTCCAAGGGTTTATTTATTTTAAATTACATTGTACGAGTCCTGACTGTTTCACGTTATTTCTCACTGCATGGAAAGAATCTCCCAGCAACTTTTATAGAAATTTGGCAGCTGAGCTCTGCAACATAACTAGATCTCTCAAAAGACTGAATCATTTTTCCGTGCTAATGATACTTAATTTTCTTTTCAGAGGAAATAAGATTCATAGTGAAAATCATTCTTTATTAAATGACATTTGTAATAAACTGAGACACTGAGATTGAACCAAAACCTTTCAAAACCTTTCTTTTTTTTTCCTTTTTGCAAACTGCTTGTTAACATTCAGGCACCTGCAACAGTAAGAATATGTATATGATCTATGCTATTCCTCATTTCTTACCAATCTGTCCAGGGTTGAAGCAAAGAAATAACTCTTCCTCATTTATCCCTTCGATTTAATTTTTTTGGGGAGGATTATAATCTGTCCTCAAAGAGGAAATGGAGTTTCTGGACTGGTAAAGCTATAGGGGGAAAGAAAAAAAGAAAAAGACACAGTGAGAGGGAAAACTATGTTCTCAGGGAAAACTTCAAGAGGTATTGTAAGCACTGAAGTCTTATGTCATTATGTGAGAAACCATAACTAGGACTTTATGCAGACTTCTGGAGTTTTTCTGAGTTGTAGTTGCCACCATTTGGGCATAAGAAGAAGAAAGGTGCTTGGCAGGGTCAGACCAGGGTGCCCTCTAGCTCTTCTATCTGCCTCATTGTATGTGAACCCAGGAAAGAACATGAGCCCAACTTCTGCTGAGTATTCTCCTCTACTCCCAGCACCCACAAAGGTTGGATTAGGGATGCTAGAAGCTACATCCTTGCTTACTCCCTTTACTATCTGCATATAGGCCTATTGTCTAAATTTGTCCAAACCCTTTTGGAGGGCGCTGATGTTGCCTGCCTCCTTCCCAGGGCAGGACATTCCAGGAGTTCACTATCCATTGCTTAAAAAAATACTTTCTGTTGTCCCCTTCAGGTTGGTCTACTCATTCCCTAAGAGATCTCTTGTTCTAGGATTGCAGGGTTTGGTGAATAACAGTCCTGTGTTTACCTTATTCATCACTTGGATGTTTTTGTGAACCCCCATCACATCCTCTTTCAGTCCGTTCCTTGGCTGCCACCATGAACACATCAGCTCTGCATGCATTGGCGCTGCTTGCACCCTGTTGAGCCCTGCCTGAATTGGACCATATTGGTGGAGCTGTGCCTGGTCACTGGAAGCTTTGTGAAGAGAATAGAGCAGAGGGCCACAAAGAAGATTAAAAGACTGGAGCACGTTTCTTATGAGGAAAGGCTGAGAGACCTGGGTCTGTTTAGCCTGGAGAAGAGAAGACCAAGAGGGGATCTCATCAATTCTTATGAATACCTAAAGGGCAGGTGTCAAGAGGATGGGGGCAGATTCTTTTCACTGGTGCCCAGCAACAGGACAAGGGGAAACAGGCACAAACTGGAACACAGGAGATTCCATCTCAACAAGCAGAAAAACTTCTTCACTTTGAGGGTGACAGAGCACTGGAACAGGCTGCCCAGAGAGGTTGTGGAGTCTCCCTCTCTGGAGATCTTCAAAACCTGCCTGGATGCGATCCTGTGCAACCTGCTCTAGGTAAAGCTGCTTTGGCAGGGGACTTGGACTAGATGATCTCTAGAGGCCCCTTCTAACCTCTACTATTCTGAGATTCTGTGATTCTGTGAAGGTGTCATTTGTGAGGCAGCTCAGGTCCCCCTGCCCCCTTGTAGTCAGATAAATGTAGGGTTGTCACAAAGTCTGTGCTGTCCTTCTGCTCCCCAGGCAGACCTATAGGCTTCTGCATTGTCATCTTTCCTGGAGTGACTCTTTTCCCTCCTGATCAACAGTTTGGGCTAAGACCCTAAATTTCAACAGGACTGACTTCAAAGCAGCATGTGGCTCATGTCAGCAGCAGGCCAGTGAGCACCTGCATCAGTGCTCAGTGACAGCCATCTAGAACATAAGCTCCATGGGATAAAACAATTGTTTCAGAGGAGCAGCAGAGCCCCCCTGCTTTTTGGTCCTCTTGCAGTAACTGTACCCCCTTGGCTCTTCCCCTCCTCACTCCTCTACTCCCCGTAGGATGCCCACACCAAGGAGGAGGCAACACAGCTGGGACTAGTCTGGAGGGACGGGATCCATGCCAGCAGGTCGGTAGGTGGGTGCTGACAGGCTGTCCAGATGCTGCCAGGTAGCAAGGGTTCAGGATGCGTGCTGTCAACAGGGAAGTAAATCCAATTTTCCCTCTACCTGGCTGCGGGTTTTCCAGAAGCACTTTGTGTCCTTGAGACTCCTAATCTTCTAGACTTCACTCCTGTTGTGCAAGTTCAATAGGTATTGGAGTAGGACTGGGGGAGAGGAGGATGAGTAGGACAACAAACTATGCAGCTGCAAAATTGAATTTCCTTTGGAAATCAAGGTATTAACAGAAAACAGTGATCAATCTGGTTAGGAAAGTATTACTTATTGTTCACAAAAGACTGCAGCGAGAGCTGTCTCCCAGCTGTCACTCCCCAGACCATGTCAGAGTGCCTTCCTGCAGGTCAGAGCCACCTCCTTACAGCAGTCACTGTCCTTTTTGTCAGACCTCTCAAATGAGAACACCCTAGCATGAAGTTTTCAGAGATCACTCCCTCTAATGAAATATCCTGGAAAGCCCTGTAGATATTGCATGGGAAATTGTAGCGTGCTGTGTTGAAAATGATGTTAAGGCCCCATGAGTGCCTTTCCCCTCTGGGGGCTGTCATTTCGTACCGGGCACAGGGCACTGCCTCATAGATGCACACCAGCTTTATCTTTGGCTACGCATAGGCAGTGTGACTTTGGATGTGAATATATGGTCCTGAATGTCTTGGCCAGAGCAGCATCATTAGGATGTCTCACTGTGGAACACCTAGAGCTGGATGCTCACACCCAGGGATTTGCCAGAAGTGATTCTGGGTGTCTGACAGATCTTGCAAGACAGGAGGAATACCAGTGAGCATGTTGGGAAGCCCTGGGGGCAGTCAGCTTATCTGCTGTGCCACCCAGTGACCTCCTTAGTAAACACAGTATTAATGCTTCCTCTCTGTAGATTCCTCTCTGAATCTACAGACGGAGAAAAACAAAACCTGCTGAGTAGGCAGTTAACAAAACGTTTTCCACATATATCATGTTTTGTAAAGAGCGCTCTCTCTTAAGACTTGGGAGAGGACAGGTAGCCACAATACAAAGATAGGGCTTTATGTTGATAACCTATGAAGACATGAAATATACATTAAGTCTTTACTGGCATGTGAAAGGGGCAACGTAGGAGCTGAAGTTCTGGATCTAATAAAGATTCAAGAAATGATGGCTGCTAAAGAGCTTGCTCACATTGAAGAGACCAGGAGAACAGTAAGGTGCAATGCTCTAGTTCCCACTTAATGAAAAATCTAGCCTAGAAATATGGTAATTTTCCAACATCGGTTGTTGCAGCCTGCATTCCGTGATTCATTTCGAAATGTGTTTGAGTCTGTAAGCTATCCAGTAGGAGTGACATAAAGCTTCTTTCTCATTGCAGCTTCAAACTCCCTCCCTTTGTTCCTCGCGCTTCCTCGCCCGTCCCTGAAATAGCTCACACTGAGCAACACTTAAGACCCATAGAGATCCTCAATATATTTTGAGTTGCTGGGTCATTTTGTGAGATGCAGAGTTCTAATCCATCATCACATTCCCTACCAGAAGCTCCTCAGTGGCAAAAGCTAAGACCTACAGTGTCAGACATTACTTATATGCAGGGAGTGCTAGTAAGAGACTCTAAGACTCTAACAGACTATAAGATCTGAGGATAACTGTGCTGGCCAAAAGTCGAGCTACATCCAAATCCTGTCACTGACAGTGGCTACATATCCATGCTTACAAAGGGCTATTGAGACAGGACAAACACATAGCAATGCTTCCCTAATGTGTTCTTTAGTCTCCAGCAGTTTGTGGTTCAGGCATTCTTAAACCTTAAGCAGTATATTTGTATTTAACAAGCCTTAATGGATTTTTCTTCCATTAATTTGTCTCGCTGTTTTGAACCCATTTAAATTTTTAACATCCACAACATCATAAGGCAATGCGCATGGTAGTACAATGATGCAATGTGTGAAGAAGAATTTTCTTTTGCTTATTCTGAATCAGCATCCCACTAAGTTCATTTGACACCTTTATTTTTACAATAGAGAATCACAGAATTATACGGGCTTGGAAGGGACCTCTGGAGATCGCCTGGTCCAAAACAGTGTACAGTCACTGCCTGGTCACAGTCTTAGTGTTACTCACGATTTTATAAAAAGCTGCTGCATGCACTTCAGTCAACTCTTTTGGACATGAAAGTCTCCTAACTCACTTAGTTGCTGCTCATACCAAAGCAAGTCTGTAACTTCAGTCATCCTCGCTGTCCTTCTCTGACCTTCAGCTGACGTTCTATCTGAGGTGAGCAGCTGAGTGTGATATGGTTTGTATAGACTGATTTTTGGATACGTTAATTCATATCTCTTAGCTGCTGAGCTGAAAATGTTATCTTTCTTACACAGCACCACTATAAAAATTCAGATAATATACTCTTTCAAGATAGAGAACAAAACTTCTAGCAGTCTAATTACTTGCAACATCAGTTGATTTAAAGCTCTTCATTTCATAACAAAAGAAAAATATCTATGAGCTAATCTTTCTCATAATTTGCTGACTGAAATGTAGAGTTTGATGCACAGAACAGGACTATTTTATTAGGAAATTAATTTAGCAGTAAACAGCTTAATTATTGCAAATAATTAATGGTTATGCTGCCACACTGACACCTGAGATAGTAGAGATAGTATTTGGCTCATGAGAGAATTTCCTCTTGGAGAGATTTTGAAATTATTAGAATGCAAAAAGTGTACCTTCAATACTGAAGGGCTTCTCTGTTTTACCAGAAAACAGGTAGCCAAAGCAAATCTTTTCAAAGTACCTCATGATGGGTCCTTCAGGGCTCTAATTTCAATGGGTACTCGGCAGTCAAGTTCACTTGAAGTGAGATCGTTTCTTTCAGGTAAGCTGAAGGAAACGTTACTTTCACAGAACGAGCGTGAAAAGTACTTTACTGAAGCTTGTGCTGTTAAGGAAATTATAACAGTTCTTAAAAACAGCCCTAAGGTTCATACTATTATTTTAGCACATTGAGCATCTGTGTCTTGAGTCAATTTAATCAGTGAATTGTATGTCCTTTGGCTTGATCATTGCCCAAACTGTTTTAATTAATTAGCTGAATTCTGTTCTTCAAAACAGTGGAAATGAGGCACATCTCAAGTGAAATAATTGTTATTACCTAATGGGTCCCATTAGAAAAGCTACTGATTTCAGGTAGGACAGGCAAACCAAGGAATTCTTTTTAGCACACACTGCTCTAACACCATTAGGTCGGGTTAGACATATAACACTTACTGCTTGTGTTCACTGCCTTTTTTCTTTCTTAACATTTCTCAGCCTCCCAAAACAACAACAGGAGGGAACTAGAAACTTTACATCTTCTGGGTTTTCTGGCCCTCATTTGTGATAGCAATACCTATTTTTACAATCAAACAATATTTCTATTTTTTTAAAGGTAAAATTTAACATTTTTGCCTATGCTCACATTAACAAGTAGCTCAGGGCAATAGGAGTTAATCCATTAATTTAGTCATTGGTGCTGAGGCCCTCACATCTACTCCATCATCAGTCCGATGGACCTACCTTGGCCTATTCCCAAAGGCTCTGATCCCAATCCTGTACCCAACATGTGGGTCAGAGCTAGGACCAGTCTTTGATTCAGAGTTTTGTGTTCCCTTTAGGGACTGGAGCAGACGCGTCAATCTAGTTAGTGTGGGCAAAAACTGCTTTGAAGACTGAACCAACACACACTAGAAGTTGGCACAATCAGGAGATTTGCCCCAGAATGGCTCCACTGCTCTAGACCACACCACCAGGTGAATATAGACTTGGTCTTTCTCTCCCTGCAGGTGCTTTCTCCATACCTGTGCAGTGCCTCTAACCAGATGGTCTTTGCTTCTACACTCCCATGTTTCCCCAGATACGTCTCTGATACGGTTCCCACAGGAGTGTTGGGGGTATCATTTCTGCAAATAGACCACCTTAGCATTTCTGGTTAAAAAACAGCTGAAAAAACAACTCCAAATTATAAAAAAATGTAAAATGAGACGAATGATTCATTTAATGCCCAGCAATGAAAGGAGTGACTCAGCTGAGAGGGAACAATGAGAGTTTGTCCGCGCTTCTCCAGTATTGGAACGAACAGGTATTTGTTCTCTTAACTGTGGCAGTACTGCCATTTTCCAAACCCATATTCAATCGATGTTTTTTGGCTTAATTCTCAGCTGGGGCGCTCTTTTCTTTTTTTCCCTTTCCTTTCAATAGCCTCCAGTTAGCTAATAAAAGAGAGCCACCTACGCTGTGCTGTTTATTGTCGTCCACCCCCTGTACTGGCAGGATGGAGGTGAGCAGGGGACTGGTGATTCAGTGTTAATTAGACCTTTCCCAAACAGCAGGTTTCCCAAGTGCCACAGTTACAAGTGACACTCTCAAATAAAAGCCCAGACTGGCTCTGCAGCTACAAAATACTGACAAAATACCAGTCCTTTAACACTGCCTTTTTGCTTTGCTCTTCCCAGAGCATCCCCATGCTGGCATGGTCTCTCAGGGTAGCAGTACTGCTCTAATAGATCTCTCCAACATTGGGGAGCTCTGCTCTGAGCTATCAGTGTGCTTTCCTCCTTCCCTGACCCCCTCCACAATGGTTTATGGTTTCTACATTTTCTTCATTTCTTCCTAGCAGTCATTTCTTGAATAAGGATAAGTAACGTACACTGTTCCTGTATCTATCTTCATATGCTGGACTAAACGGACTATTGGTAGCACATTTGGATGGGACACTGTGACCACTTTGCAAAACCAATCACTTCTTCCCACTCATTAAGCATGACGAGAAATAAGGTTAAACCTCTTTCCAAGGAACCAGAGATATACTCAGAAAAGCTTCTGAGCCAACCCAAATTCTGGCTTGCACAAGAAACAAGTCTCTCTAGCTGGTCATTTTCAGCAGATGAGTGAGTTTTGTTTTCTCACTCAATTAATAGCACTCATAGATCACTGAGTCAAACCTTCAGAGAATCCAAGCCAGACTTTGCTGCTGATGGTAGCTTGTGACCCAGCTGGACAGCACCAAGAAGACTGGGATTGGTTCAGTTTATTTTTTTCCGCTCTACCTACACCACATCAAGAAAAAGCACCCTCCTATTCTTTGGTGACATTTCCCACGCTGCCATTGCTGGTTTTATTCACCTTCTCTTCTGTCTATGAAGATATCAGAGGGACTTTACTTACCTTGAAAAGAGTGGTAGGTGGTGGTTTTGCCAGTTCAATGGTTAATACAGGTGAAATCCTTAATCCTACCTTTCAGGATTTAGTAAAACCTTTTATTCACTTTTTGTTGAGGTCCACTGGGTCTATTCTCACCATCACATGTACTGATCATGAAATTAAATGTAAAATGTATGCCTTGATCCATTGTCGTAGGTTAGGGTCTGATCATTTGAGCTTCAATCATCCAAAAAAACCAAAACAAAACAAAAAAGTGGCTCAAAGATACCATTATTGATATCTTCTAGAACTTTGTTTTTGCAGACCCCCTTGAGCCGGTGGGGCCAAAATTGTTCAGGGTGCCCCACACTTCTTTGTGCTCTGTCCTCTAAAAGGAAGCCATCCCTAACATCTGGCAAGAGGCTGGGTGCTTCAAGGCCTGCCCTTGCTGATGAGGTTGGTGCCCATGGTGCCCCATGGCAGGAGAGTGAGCAAGAAATGCAAATGGAAGAAATGTCCCCTTAGACTCTTGTTTTCCAGGCGCCACACCAAATCTGTTCTCCATTTAGCAAACACCCCTCCTGAGCTTTGAAATGAACCCAGTTGAATCTTGATTGTCTGAAGCTACTGAAATTCTTTTGCAAGTCATTTCTTTCTAGTCATCATAGAAAGATTATTTTAAATGTTATTGTTTCCACACGTTTGAATATATATGTTTTAAAAGGCACTAGAAAGAACTCTATTACAGTTCCCAGACTGCATCATGATTTCACTTTATTGTGATTTAACTTTCAAATAAGGCTTCCTGGAAGAGAGAATAGTCTTGGTGTTGCAGAAACAGACCCTGTCTGAATACATCATAATCACAAATGCTTTTTCATGTAAGCAGAATATGTATCATCTCAATGGATCCCCAGTTTCAACTTGAAAAGAAAAATAGATAGTCTGATCCCAAGCTGTGTTCAAAGAAGAAGGATGTGCGAGCAGGCTGTGGCAAAGACATTAAAGAGAAACGTTATCATTCTGAGATTTGTCAGCTCATCTTTCATTTATGCATGGTGTCATTTATCACCCAGTTTTCATAAGAAGCTGCTATGTATTAATCTGTCCTAAAGCAATATTTCATGTTAACTGTCACTTAGTAAACACTGAAAATAAACACTGATTTAAAAAAAAAAATTAAAATTGTCTAAGATATTTCAAGGGGAAAAAGGGCAATAATGAGATAAACGCAATCTGGAAATTAAGCACAGATACTAATGGACACAACTCTCCACCTTTTATTTTAATAAATATAAAATATAAAAGAAGAAATTAATAAAAAAACAAATTTATTTCTCAGGCACACTAAAAACTAAGGTTACTCCATGGTAGGGTGCTGTGGTCATGGTGAAGACCGGCATGCACAGGGAATATGCTGGAAGTATTTAGGAGGTAGCAGTTGTGGATGAGGGTCCTCAGAAGAGTTCACTGAAAGAAGCTGCCTCCTGGGCAGAAGCAGAGCAGTGCAGGCAGCAGGACCACATATTAAACATTCACTCCCAAAAACTGCTGACACTTTTAATTCTCCTATTTCACTCATATAATCCTCACTCTGCCAACCTGTTCCTGGTTCATTCTGTCTCTTCTTGTTTGCCTTTTTTCCCTTTGTGTTCTTCACACCTTCCCTATGGCTTCGCCTCCTTCTCCTTGAAAAAGAGCTATTCCTGTTCGCCTCTTCTTTGCCCATTCTCACTCCCATTCTCATAGATTTCTGCTTGGTCACTTTTTTTCTCTCTTTGTACTTTGCATCACACTCAAACAAAAGAACACTAAATATTAAGGGCATCAAGTGATGAGCTAGCTTGTTCTTTTAGTTAAGTACTTTTAATCCCAGGGGAGCCAAAAGAAAAAGCCAGAGGACAATCAAAAAAGCCATAAGGCAGGGATGGGCAACTAGCTGTCACAAGCAACGATGAGCAATGTCTGCATCTGGACACACATACGGACCCATCAGTTACTAAGGGCATTCTGTGGTGACAATCTGAAAGATTCATAAAATATTTAAAGAAGCCCCAGATGAAGTGCAAGAATAATAACACCAGTGATGGTCAGTCAAACCTCTGTTTTAGTTAAAACTTATTCTCACAGAGGAGGAAAATAGCAATTAGGGCATGATAGAAATAGATGTATTTTCACAGTAACAGGAAGGCATTTGCATCACCTTCAGACTACTTCAGAAACATCAAACCTCACCCCAGGAATCTGAAGCAGAATCTGGGCCAAAGAGTGCACTTGGGCTATGGTGTGAACGTTATCAGCTGCATAATTTGCTTCATACTGTATTTCTTCTCATTTCTTGTACTGACACAGTGATGGTGGACCTCTGCAACATGTGATGCTACCACCAGTAGCCCAGAGCCAGTGCTGAGTACATGACAAAAATTGGAGGATGCCACGGGAACAGTCCATGATGACCATTCCTCATTGGAAATAGTGCTGTGGAACATGCCAAAATGCTATCGCCAGACAGGGTTAGGAAGACTCAGACAAGTTATTGTCTGCACACAGTTCTAAAATGTCTACATTCCTTTTCATTGCAAAATTTGGCTGAAATTATATATATATATGTATATTAGCATAGGATGGTAATGTGGTTCTGCAGATAAGGTATTTACTTATGTGTCAAGACACTCATTCAACCTCAGAGTTGTAAAGAGCAGTAAGGACAAAGAGCCCTAGGGGACGGCTGGAAGGATAACTATGAGGGTTGTTGTCATTTCTTTTAATAATCTGTTTCAGGGTTTATCTAAATTACAGTCTTAATTCGCAACAGGTTTGTGCTTTTGAAACAAATCTGCTGATCATCCCTAGTTTATCTTTGGTTTGCATTGTGGGTGCATCTTGGAGCATGTGAACTAAATTAATTTAAAATTAAATTAAATCAAAGGTTGTCATCCAGGAAATATATCTGATATGCTTCAAGTTTCTACCAGAATAGAGGTACTCGTAAGTAAAACCACTGAAAATTGTGTAGTGTGGATTTTGGGTCCTCACTAGAACCAGAGGTTTCACTCTGCAGACCTGAAGTTCTGACTGCTCTGCACTGCTTGCTAAGATGGACATAGCCTCAGTCACCCACTGAAATACTGCAGAGGAAGTAAAATCTACTATTTTCCATGAGACGCCAGTCCCAGAAGTCTTTCTTTAAGAACAGAAAAACATGAAGGTAAAACCCATTTGTAACCAATCAATCATGACTGCTAAACCACTTCAAGGTCAGAAGCACAGGAGCTGCTCTTCTGCCATTCAAATCTGAGGCTGCCTCTGTAGGATAACTAAAATGTTCCTGGGACCACCTGGCATTTAGGACAAGTGACATAAAACTACAATAATCCTTTTCCCCTTTCAAGCAACTTGGCCACATCACAACTGCTTTTGGGGATTGGCTTGTCCTAAGTCCTTGGGAATTGTTTGGGGAGTGAGGTGGCTCAGGGAAACAGCACAACAGAAACTGCTCTTACAATTTACAAATAACCTGGGGTTTGATAGTTACTTTACTTTGATTTATATATATAATATATATATTTACTTTATTAGAATAAACACATATTCTAAAAGCTCCAGAGGTCTAGGTGGACCCAAATCTGTAGAACAAGAAGTGCAAGATCTGGGCTTGCAATACTTTTATTTTATGATTTTATTGTAGGTTGATTGCGTGAGACAAGGTGCTCCTCTTAGATGCACGGAAAAATGTAAGGTGTTGCAGCTGTGAAACCATAATCCAGGAGTGCAGACCAGTCTGGGACCTACCGGTTGGAGAGCAGCCCTGTGGAAAGGCACCTAGGGATCCTGGTGGACAACAAGTTCAATATGAGTGGACAGTGATGCTGCTGCAGCAAAGGAAGCCAACAGGTTGCTGGATTGAATCAATAAGGGCATCACCAGCAGAGATAAAGAAGTCACTATCGCAGTCTACTCAGCGCTTGTCAGGCCACACCTGGAATGCTGTGTTCAGTTTTGGTCCTCACTATAAAAAAAGATATGGACAGGCTGGAGAGGGTCCAGAGAAGGGGCACCAAGATGATCAAAGGACTGAGAAACCTGCCATATGAGGAAAGGTTGAGAGAACTGGGTTTGTTCAGCCTTGAGAAAAGAAGGCTTAGGGGAAACCTTATCACCATGTTCCAGCATTTAAAGGGTGACTACAAAGAAGATGGAGACTCCCTTTTTACAAGGAGTCACATGGAAAAGATGAGGGGTAATGGGTGCACACCACTCCTGGAGAGATTCTGATTGGACACAAGAGGAAGATTTTTCACAATGAGAACAATCAGCCATTGGAACAATCCCCCTAGGGAAGCGGTGGATTCCCCAACAGTGGGCACTTTTAAGATTCAGCTGGACAGGGTGCTGGGCCATCTTGTCTAGACTGTGCTTTTGCCAAGACAGGTTAGACCAGATAATCCTTGATGTCCCTCCCAACCTGGTATTCTATAATTCTGTGAAATCTACATTTCTGTAGAGGTCTGCACTCTATTGCTCTTTTCTGCTTTGAGAGACAAAATGCTTAATGAAAAATAACGTGCTTTTATAGTAACACATATATAAAAGAATAAAAAGCAATTTATATTCTATTTACATATTTTTCTTGCCTGCCTCTACTTTATCTACTATGTATTAGTCTGCTACCTCTTACTAAGGCCAGATTTAATTATGCCACTGTTAGTGGCTATGATGCTAAATTCTAATTGACTTTAATCACAGTCTAAGGCATATCATCTGAGAAAGGAAAGAAGTGACTCATCTTTTTTCACTAGGATGAGTAACCTCATCTCCAGAAGATAAAAGTTGGCCCAGACTATTTCCCATCCCTTGAACCAAACCTAATGCATTTTCAAGTAGAGCAAATTTGCTAAAAATTAAGCAAGGTCTAAAACTTTTTCTCCCTAAGTAACCTGGTTCATTTCAGCAGGACCAAGTCAGCTCGAGTCAGGGAGCTGTGACTCAGTATGAAAATATATTTTAGTGAAGAGAAAGGACATAGGGACAATTTTAGTTATGCATGTTGGGAGACAGCATTAAGCAGGCACAAGAGACATACATACTCCAGAGCACTAGGTACTTATAGATCTTATGATTCTTCTTCCTTATTAATTCTTCACAGACTGAGAGGAATAATTGCACTTGTATTGCAGTGTATGAAATCCTTGTCTTTCCTTGCCTTTCCTTGTCTTGCCTTGTCTTCTGTCTTGCCTTTTGCCTTGCTCTACATTGCTTTTGCCTTTCCTCCCCGCAATTCAATTTTATGTTCAGTGTAACATTGCTGCCCAAAAAGGTTTAATTTAAGACTGATTATTTTGTAAAAATAATACCCAGAGGTTTTGTTTACTTTGTCTCAAGAGCTTCTCTAAGAAATTAACTCAAATTGCAAGCAGAACTCTTTTGTTTTGCTTGCAGTCAGCCCTCTAAGTACTTTTCTTGTTTCCAAAAATTGTGATGCATTTTCACTGGTTTGTCCATTTTCATTAGCGTTTAATAAAGTCTCTATGGACTGCGTGCAGCTGCTGTTTGCATTGTGCAGTTACGGTACCTAAAGTGATTTTGCATCTACCTAAAGCAATCCAGAAATTGAAAATAATGGAAGATTTGTGGGTGACGCTGACCCTGGAAATTAATCAATGTTCCTTCCCACACATTTTCTTCCAGAGCTGTATGAATTTTGCATGTCCAACGTGAACAAAGTAGAATAAGAAAAAAAGAAATGTGACCATCACTGGTAAATGAACGTACATTTAGACAGGACTTGATGGGTCATGAAATGTAGCTGTGCTTTTTGAGGCAGACGCTTTTCTACTGGTTGTTGGGGTGAGTCCTGGCTGGCAGTGGAGGTCTGGGTTGGGACGTTCCATCCTCCTGAGTATGGCTGGGAAGAGATGGGATGTTTCCTTCCTGGAGAAGAGAAGGCTCCAGGGAGACCTTATAGCAACCTTCCAATATCTGAAGGGAGCCTACAGGAGAGCAGGAGAGGGGCTCTTTGTCAGGAAGTGTAGTGACAGGACAAAGGGTAACAGTTTTAAATTGGAAGAGGGGAGATTTAGGTTGCCCAGAGAAGCTGTGGATGCCCCATTCCTGGAAGTGTTCAAGGCCAGGCTGGATGGGGCTTTGAGCAACCTGCTCTAGTAGGAGGTGTCCCTGCCCATGGCAGGGGGGTTGGAACTAGATGATCTTTGAGGTCCCTTCCAACTCTAACCATTGATTCTATGATTCTGTGTGTGCCAGGGCACTGCTGGCAGTGGCCATGTGCCTGGCCCAGGAAGGTGCTCCCATGGCGCTCCCAGGGGGCCATGCACAGCCCCAAGCAGCAGCCACCCTGAGATCAGCAGGGAATGGCCAGATTGGGATGGGGAGAGACCCCGACCCTGCTCCCAGCAGCTGCCAAAGCCTTGCAGGACACTTCAGCCCCTGAATGGTGGACTTCTTCCTTCTGCCTATGAAAAAACAGCCTGGCTATGCTCAGGCTGCGGGTGGTGTAACCTCTGCTTGGTGAGGGATCCCAGGATATCCACACATGGAAGGATGGTAAATATTGCCTCCCTGTGAACCGCAGTCAGGTAATCTGCATGAAGGAACCTCATGCAGCACTGCACAGAGATAATTTATCCCCAAAGCAATAAACAGCTGCCAAGGAATAAAAGTCAGCAGGCATCATTTGCTCTTTTTTAAAGGGCTGACGTACGAAAGGGAATACAGGACAATCTGCAGTTACATCAGATTTTTGTGATGCAGCATGGGAGTCACGCCTTTTGGAAGTTAAAAAGCAGCAGGATTAAAGGCAGGGAAGTAAACAAGGAGACTTAAGCTGTTTTAAGAGTACAGGCAGTGTGAAAGCGCAAGCTGGCACCACACCAGAAAGGTGAGTAAGAAGATTTCTTGGCCACAAAGAGGCTGATCCCTGGGCACCCCTTGCTAAAATACTGATGTTTCAAGTGTCTCCTCCTTAAGGAGGGGATGGCAGTGCACAGTGATGCTGGAACACACCTGTAAATGACATTCAGCATCCACACATTGTTCTGGGGAAGGTGTGAGTGGCCTGGTGCGCAGCTCCCAAACAATGTTTTTTTGGTCCCTGGCACAGCAAAGGTTAAGGAGAGCTCTCTTACAAAAAGCTCTTAGTTATCCTTATATTTTGGGGGGACACCACTCCAAACCCAGACTTCCATAGAGGGGAAAAATGAGCTTTTGCCAAAATGAACGCCAAGAGAAGCTATAATCCCAAGGACTTTGCTGGCAGTACACAGTGCAGTCACATGAAGTATACAGTTGTCATTATAGGCTGTAGCCTACAGTGGGTAAATAACCTGCTACAGCCCGCGACAAAGACTGGCATGAAATGACCTGCCAAGACTTGCCTTCCAGCCAGCGTGCAGATGCCTCTGCCCTTGTTTTCTCCTGACAGCTTTTATTCTGTGGCTTAAAAGGATTTTAGCCTGTGCTGTGTGCTGCTGATCTTCCTCCTACTGTGTTTGCTCCCATGTCTGCACCCGGCAGCTGTCAGCTCTGTGAGAAATGTTTTCGTTTCCCCAGACCCACAACTTCCCATGTGTAGGTCAGAGAGGAAAGGTAGCTAGATAAGGGTGTCAAAACACAACAGGCTTTTTACTGTGGGACAGTGAAAAGTGTTGTTGCACAATTCCATTATAATATGGGTAAAGCACCGGCAGATACGCTAAGGAGAGCCTGCCTGACTGGTGGGGAACCTGGAGAAGTCTCCCTAAAGCTTTCTGCTCCTTCTGGGCTGCTGTACAGCTTCTTCAGATGAAGTTAATCAATGATTTATACACTGAATTATGTTTATGTGAAAAGCTAGTGGGTTCCATTTTCAACGGAAATTCTCATTATCTATTTAGAATAATGCAATTCTGAGTTTTGTTTAGAATAGTATAATTGAGTTTAGTTATGTCACTCCAGTACATTTTCTCTCTTTCTTCTATTTATAATTTAGAAACTCTGAGCATGTCACATTTCTCTGCAAGTCAACACACCCTGTTATTTGCAGCTACTGAAAATAATATTTTGGCTACAATTAAGATGGCAGTAATCGGCTGCTTCTTGTTAATGAAATTGAGTGATTCATATCTAGAAAGTGAGAATTCATAGCTCTGAAGAAAGAAAAGATTTGTCATCCCACACTAGTAAACAAAATGAAATTTAGTTTCAGCTGTTTACAAGGGTAAGCTTAAAGGCTTAATTGGAATATTTTACTGGTTTTTGTGGGTTTGTTTCTACTTTTATTTTTAGCTCTTTCTGTCTTTTGTTTGTCCTGTTTTACACCATCTTTTTGATTAATATGTTTTTATGAACTGAATTCTCTCTTCCTTCACGTAGAAAGGGACCCATCAAATGATATTTTCACTAATCACATCTGGATTTATTATTTTCCTCTTTTCACATTGCCTCAGATGCTTAGAGATAAGGATGAAAATAAATGGTTTGACATAATTTCTAACAAGACAGAGGAGACAGGCCATGGCTGTCAAGGGAAGTGACAGCCACAGATGAGATATACATCACTTTGTTCTTCCCTTCAAAGCCTTTGGTTCATCTCTAGCATTTCACTCTTGATCTCATACCAGCTAACTGTCTCACATGTTTTGGTTTTTTTTGTACAAGAAGGTCTCTCAATAGACTGAGTTTTTCTTTTCTGTGAATCATGTCTTCTGTGTGCAATGACACTGCACCAGCACCCGATTTTCAGGTTTGCTCCTATTTGGTCCTGGACTTTCCGTATGCTCTTGGATGGTATGACTCAGAAGAGGAATCATGTCTTTTAAACCTAAACATTTGAAATTTAGCTGTCACACCTGGGCTTCGCTCCAGAACACATGGAGAGAGCAGGAGACACCCACAAGGTTTCTCCCCCAGAGTGCCTGTGGATCTCCCACATGGCTGCGGAGCTGCACTGTGACTGCTTCGCTAATGCAATATTCAAACATCTGGTTACGTACCCTGGATCCTGTCCCCAGTCCCCCCATTTCACACGTATAAAATGACATCACAGTTGTTCCTTTTTTTCCATGAAGAGGCAAAAGTCTGTAGGTTAGTGACTATCCAGACAACATGCTGATGGACCAAGTTTTTTCTAACTTTACCTTGAGCTAGAAGGGAGGAGAGTTACTCCCAACTCAACACTTTCATCTGCGGAAAGTGTTGTGATACTTCTGCAGTATAATCTGGATTTTGTGAGCACACAGTCTGACAAATCTTGCAATTGCTAATGCAACTTCACACTGTCTGAGCATGCATTTCTGAAGCAGACATCAACCCAGATGCTTTCTTTTCTTGAATTCTGTCAGTCTGTTAGGATTTATTTGTCTGTGACTGCTGGCAGCACTTGAACTGCTATTTCTTGAGGCCAGAGACAGAGCACGACCAGGAGAAGAAAACACCTCACATCAGACACCCTTGCCTTGGGAAAACTCTGTTGAGAAAGTCCTGCTGACATGATGACACCCTTTTTCTTTATTTGTGCTGATATTCCTAGGGGAAAACTGTTTCCCACTTGTATTAATGATGCTTGGATAACTTAACGTAGAATGAACAGTTTAAAAAAAATAAAGTAAATTATGTCCGAACTTGAACATGCTTGGGCTTGCAACAACACAGCCTTTTTGCCTAAATTCTATTCCTTTCAGTGATGCTGAGTTTCTTCTTTCCAGGCTGATAAGACTGTCCAGCAGATTTGTATGTTACAGTAGCTCCAAGGCAAATTCCAGTCTCCCCCTAAAGCACTATTCATCTCAAGGCAAAGTCTAAGAGTCTGAAATAAGCTACCCAGAGCACTGGGCCTCTGCCTCAGTACAATGAATCCTTTTTTCTAATAATATAGAGATACATGATCTACTAATCATGTTTTAAATAGGTACAAAATGGCACATAAAAGTTATATAAATCACACAAGCTGGCGTTTGACTACTACTCAGCAGCTGATTGAAATGTCTTCATTTTCTGGTTCAAAGTAATTATTCTCTTCTTCCCAGTTGTAGATTTGTGTATTTTGTTCCTTGGTGGCATTTTCAGAAATCAGTCTGTTTATTTTGGGTACTAAACTGGCTTCATTTAGAAGACATGAGGATGCAGTAATGAAAAACTATTTCCTGAGGAGAACTGGTAGCCAAATGAGAAGTCTTGAAAGGAGAGAAAGTGCTTAATATTCATGGACGTATTTGAGTTTTCTTTCATGTTCTGCCAAAAAAGAGGCCCATTCTTCTTGCCTTAATGGCGTTTAGATTTCCAAGTAGATTACCCATTTAATTACCCAGGTACTATTTATTAGGCCAAGAAAACAAACCAAACTAACTGAAGATATTTGTAAAATCGTGTGGACAATGATTACTCTGAAATTACTTCTGAATGAGATTTTCTCATCTAGTTTTACTTAATTGTTTTAAGAAGTGTTTTATTTGTAATGAAAGGCTCACTTATTGCAAGCGAAATGTAATGGATTTTGTAACATTTAAAAGCACCACTGTTTTGTCTCTTCACGCCATGTAGTGCCACAAATATGTAACTATGGCAGCTCTGCAATGAAAAGTGCCAGTGAAGTGTTAGTGTTCAGCTGCCATTCAGCTGCCAAATAACGGCTCGAATTTTGAAATTAATTGGCTTAAATGTCCTTTTGGTTGGCTGCATTTACCTGGTGATTTAGCAGGTCAGATTGTTGCTGTTACATAATTAACACACATGAAAAAAAGGTTTTGAGGCACTTTCACTCAAAAAGTAAGAGGAACGAGTCTTTTGCTTGGTAGTTTAAACTCTAAATATAAGCGTGACCTCCCTCCCCAAGCCAGGGGTGATGGAAAACGGAAGGAAAACTGTTGCTACAATAGGGCTGACTGGTTTCTCATGAAGACCTAGCTCCAAATGCAGCCAGAGCTTTGCGCTGAGGAGTTGGGGAGCTTCTCCCTGTAAGGCAGCTCTTGGAGGAAATGGCCTCTGGGGCACAACTCAGGTATTACTAGGACATCCCTATTTCCCCTGGGACAGGGAGAGGAAAGACTTAGTCTCTCATTGGCTTCTCGGGTGTTGGAAAGTCTTCTGAATCCTCTCTGCCATGACTGTCGCTCGTTTCATTCACCACCCAACCCGGAGGCAGCAGCAGGCATCTCAGCCTTGGGCTCTCCCCTCATCTGCAAGGGGAGCAGAGCTGTGCTTCAAACAAACACACTCGCTGCCTGGGTTTGGGGTAGAAAAGTCTGCATGTCATGTCTGCACTGAAATCCAGGTTGTTCTACTGTGACTACTCCTGGGAGACCTAACTCTTTATTGCTGCTTAGCCAGTTAGTCCTCATTAAACATCCTACCTCCTACAAAGTGTTGCTGCACAAATTTCAACAGGCACTTCTCGTAGATAATGAGGGTTATACTAGTTTATGATTTTAAAGACTAGCTATTATTTGAGGGCAGATGAGGCAAGATATGTCTGACAGTAGATTTTCTCCTTAATCTAGGGGGGGAAAAACATAGCGAAAGCCCAAAGCTGAAATAAGTCAGAAATTTTCAAGATAGAATAGGCGCTCAAGCACTGGAACGGTTTTCCCAGAATGGTGATGGATTTTCTGCCACTTGACAATGAGGATGGGACATGTCTGATCAAATCCTGACACTGCTGACGGGTGAACTAAGCCAGTCACCTTCTTTTTCCTGGACAAATAGTGTGAAGACAGAGGCATATTGGGGACACAATTTATGTCAGTTCAAATTGGACAGTGAAAATAGTAATATGAATTGTAAGATGAAAGTGCCCATTTTGCCCCACTGACTGTAAAGGCAGTTTTGGTCAACTGATTCATCTGTGAACTTTTGTTCTGTAGGCACCACAAGTCAGATAAAATGAATTACACCCTAAATTTCTTCTTACCATACTGCCGTAGCTCAAAGAAGCTTGATGCATGGGCTTAGTATGCAAAGGACAGTGCAAAGCTCTGTTCCTGACCTTATGCAGGAGTTCAGACTGGACGATAGTCCTGCAGCAGGACAACAATCTGCAAGAGAAAAATCTGCACCAGGAAGACCTTGAGATTTGTAGAAGCAGTGAAAGCCTAACAATGCAGCCAGAAAAGTGGACAAGTTACCACCATACTGGTCTGAAACAGAAATGTCTATCTTCAAACAACAATCAAGCTGGGAAATCTGAGTCTAACTTAATTCTCCTCCTGAATGTGGTTACTCTAGGGAGCGAGGCTGTCAGCATCCATGGAGCAGAGGAAGATGTTAACAAGGGGAAAGATGACAAAAAGGGTGTTGATTTATTCTGGTGTGTAGGAAGTGAAATTATCACAGAAACCTAAATTGATACAAAAGTAAATAAATCCTTTAGGAAGAGCACCACCTGAGAAAAACACCCTGTCAGATCAAAAATGTTTTGTTTGGCAAATAGAAATAATAAATATCTAGCTTCAGACAAATCATTTTCCATAAAACCCTAGGATGGATTAATGCACAAATGTCTTGTTCCATGGACTGCATGAATTCGTAATGGTTATCTATGTCAAGAGGAGTCACGGCTGGGCTTGCCTTTGTGTGTGTTCTGTGCTTTCAGAATAATGTTTACTGAACAGAGGAAAGAAACCCAAGGTAGTTCTGCAAGGTATTTCCAGCAATTGACCTGCAGATTCTCATTAAGTAACCCCTGGTGAACACTATTGCAGGCACATACTTTATTCAAAATATTTACATAACATCACAGGAGAGCACATTTGATTAGGAAGCTTCTGAAGAGCACGGCCATACACATAACTATTCAGTTTTTTGGTCAAAAACTTCTTGTGTACAGCTAATAATACAAATAGGAACTTGCTATATTTGTACTTAGGTATTTCCAAGGGTTTATTTATTTTAAATTACATTGTACGAGTCCTGACTGTTTCACGTTATTTCTCACTGCATGGAAAGAATCTCCCAGCAACTTTTATAGAAATTTGGCAGCTGAGCTCTGCAACATAACTAGATCTCTCAAAAGACTGAATCATTTTTCCGTGCTAATGATACTTAATTTTCTTTTCAGAGGAAATAAGATTCATAGTGAAAATCATTCTTTATTAAATGACATTTGTAATAAACTGAGACACTGAGATTGAACCAAAACCTTTCAAAACCTTTCTTTTTTTTTCCTTTTTGCAAACTGCTTGTTAACATTCAGGCACCTGCAACAGTAAGAATATGTATATGATCTATGCTATTCCTCATTTCTTACCAATCTGTCCAGGGTTGAAGCAAAGAAATAACTCTTCCTCATTTATCCCTTCGATTTAATTTTTTTGGGGAGGATTATAATCTGTCCTCAAAGAGGAAATGGAGTTTCTGGACTGGTAAAGCTATAGGGGGAAAGAAAAAAAGAAAAAGACACAGTGAGAGGGAAAACTATGTTCTCAGGGAAAACTTCAAGAGGTATTGTAAGCACTGAAGTCTTATGTCATTATGTGAGAAACCATAACTAGGACTTTATGCAGACTTCTGGAGTTTTTCTGAGTTGTAGTTGCCACCATTTGGGCATAAGAAGAAGAAAGGTGCTTGGCAGGGTCAGACCAGGGTGCCCTCTAGCTCTTCTATCTGCCTCATTGTATGTGAACCCAGGAAAGAACATGAGCCCAACTTCTGCTGAGTATTCTCCTCTACTCCCAGCACCCACAAAGGTTGGATTAGGGATGCTAGAAGCTACATCCTTGCTTACTCCCTTTACTATCTGCATATAGGCCTATTGTCTAAATTTGTCCAAACCCTTTTGGAGGGCGCTGATGTTGCCTGCCTCCTTCCCAGGGCAGGACATTCCAGGAGTTCACTATCCATTGCTTAAAAAAATACTTTCTGTTGTCCCCTTCAGGTTGGTCTACTCATTCCCTAAGAGATCTCTTGTTCTAGGATTGCAGGGTTTGGTGAATAACAGTCCTGTGTTTACCTTATTCATCACTTGGATGTTTTTGTGAACCCCCATCACATCCTCTTTCAGTCCGTTCCTTGGCTGCCACCATGAACACATCAGCTCTGCATGCATTGGCGCTGCTTGCACCCTGTTGAGCCCTGCCTGAATTGGACCATATTGGTGGAGCTGTGCCTGGTCACTGGAAGCTTTGTGAAGAGAATAGAGCAGAGGGCCACAAAGAAGATTAAAAGACTGGAGCACGTTTCTTATGAGGAAAGGCTGAGAGACCTGGGTCTGTTTAGCCTGGAGAAGAGAAGACCAAGAGGGGATCTCATCAATTCTTATGAATACCTAAAGGGCAGGTGTCAAGAGGATGGGGGCAGATTCTTTTCACTGGTGCCCAGCAACAGGACAAGGGGAAACAGGCACAAACTGGAACACAGGAGATTCCATCTCAACAAGCAGAAAAACTTCTTCACTTTGAGGGTGACAGAGCACTGGAACAGGCTGCCCAGAGAGGTTGTGGAGTCTCCCTCTCTGGAGATCTTCAAAACCTGCCTGGATGCGATCCTGTGCAACCTGCTCTAGGTAAAGCTGCTTTGGCAGGGGACTTGGACTAGATGATCTCTAGAGGCCCCTTCTAACCTCTACTATTCTGAGATTCTGTGATTCTGTGAAGGTGTCATTTGTGAGGCAGCTCAGGTCCCCCTGCCCCCTTGTAGTCAGATAAATGTAGGGTTGTCACAAAGTCTGTGCTGTCCTTCTGCTCCCCAGGCAGACCTATAGGCTTCTGCATTGTCATCTTTCCTGGAGTGACTCTTTTCCCTCCTGATCAACAGTTTGGGCTAAGACCCTAAATTTCAACAGGACTGACTTCAAAGCAGCATGTGGCTCATGTCAGCAGCAGGCCAGTGAGCACCTGCATCAGTGCTCAGTGACAGCCATCTAGAACATAAGCTCCATGGGATAAAACAATTGTTTCAGAGGAGCAGCAGAGCCCCCCTGCTTTTTGGTCCTCTTGCAGTAACTGTACCCCCTTGGCTCTTCCCCTCCTCACTCCTCTACTCCCCGTAGGATGCCCACACCAAGGAGGAGGCAACACAGCTGGGACTAGTCTGGAGGGACGGGATCCATGCCAGCAGGTCGGTAGGTGGGTGCTGACAGGCTGTCCAGATGCTGCCAGGTAGCAAGGGTTCAGGATGCGTGCTGTCAACAGGGAAGTAAATCCAATTTTCCCTCTACCTGGCTGCGGGTTTTCCAGAAGCACTTTGTGTCCTTGAGACTCCTAATCTTCTAGACTTCACTCCTGTTGTGCAAGTTCAATAGGTATTGGAGTAGGACTGGGGGAGAGGAGGATGAGTAGGACAACAAACTATGCAGCTGCAAAATTGAATTTCCTTTGGAAATCAAGGTATTAACAGAAAACAGTGATCAATCTGGTTAGGAAAGTATTACTTATTGTTCACAAAAGACTGCAGCGAGAGCTGTCTCCCAGCTGTCACTCCCCAGACCATGTCAGAGTGCCTTCCTGCAGGTCAGAGCCACCTCCTTACAGCAGTCACTGTCCTTTTTGTCAGACCTCTCAAATGAGAACACCCTAGCATGAAGTTTTCAGAGATCACTCCCTCTAATGAAATATCCTGGAAAGCCCTGTAGATATTGCATGGGAAATTGTAGCGTGCTGTGTTGAAAATGATGTTAAGGCCCCATGAGTGCCTTTCCCCTCTGGGGGCTGTCATTTCGTACCGGGCACAGGGCACTGCCTCATAGATGCACACCAGCTTTATCTTTGGCTACGCATAGGCAGTGTGACTTTGGATGTGAATATATGGTCCTGAATGTCTTGGCCAGAGCAGCATCATTAGGATGTCTCACTGTGGAACACCTAGAGCTGGATGCTCACACCCAGGGATTTGCCAGAAGTGATTCTGGGTGTCTGACAGATCTTGCAAGACAGGAGGAATACCAGTGAGCATGTTGGGAAGCCCTGGGGGCAGTCAGCTTATCTGCTGTGCCACCCAGTGACCTCCTTAGTAAACACAGTATTAATGCTTCCTCTCTGTAGATTCCTCTCTGAATCTACAGACGGAGAAAAACAAAACCTGCTGAGTAGGCAGTTAACAAAACGTTTTCCACATATATCATGTTTTGTAAAGAGCGCTCTCTCTTAAGACTTGGGAGAGGACAGGTGGCCACAATACAAAGATAGGGCTTTATGTTGATAACCTATGAAGACATGAAATATACATTAAGTCTTTACTGGCATGTGAAAGGGGCAACGTAGGAGCTGAAGTTCTGGATCTAATAAAGATTCAAGAAATGATGGCTGCTAAAGAGCTTGCTCACATTGAAGAGACCAGGAGAACAGTAAGGTGCAATGCTCTAGTTCCCACTTAATGAAAAATCTAGCCTAGAAATATGGTAATTTTCCAACATCGGTTGTTGCAGCCTGCATTCCGTGATTCATTTCGAAATGTGTTTGAGTCTGTAAGCTATCCAGTAGGAGTGACATAAAGCTTCTTTCTCATTGCAGCTTCAAACTCCCTCCCTTTGTTCCTCGCGCTTCCTCGCCCGTCCCTGAAATAGCTCACACTGAGCAACACTTAAGACCCATAGAGATCCTCAATATATTTTGAGTTGCTGGGTCATTTTGTGAGATGCAGAGTTCTAATCCATCATCACATTCCCTACCAGAAGCTCCTCAGTGGCAAAAGCTAAGACCTACAGTGTCAGACATTACTTATATGCAGGGAGTGCTAGTAAGAGACTCTAAGACTCTAACAGACTATAAGATCTGAGGATAACTGTGCTGGCCAAAAGTCGAGCTACATCCAAATCCTGTCACTGACAGTGGCTACATATCCATGCTTACAAAGGGCTATTGAGACAGGACAAACACATAGCAATGCTTCCCTAATGTGTTCTTTAGTCTCCAGCAGTTTGTGGTTCAGGCATTCTTAAACCTTAAGCAGTATATTTGTATTTAACAAGCCTTAATGGATTTTTCTTCCATTAATTTGTCTCGCTGTTTTGAACCCATTTAAATTTTTAACATCCACAACATCATAAGGCAATGCGCATGGTAGTACAATGATGCAATGTGTGAAGAAGAATTTTCTTTTGCTTATTCTGAATCAGCATCCCACTAAGTTCATTTGACACCTTTATTTTTACAATAGAGAATCACAGAATTATACGGGCTTGGAAGGGACCTCTGGAGATCGCCTGGTCCAAAACAGTGTACAGTCACTGCCTGGTCACAGTCTTAGTGTTACTCACGATTTTATAAAAAGCTGCTGCATGCACTTCAGTCAACTCTTTTGGACATGAAAGTCTCCTAACTCACTTAGTTGCTGCTCATACCAAAGCAAGTCTGTAACTTCAGTCATCCTCGCTGTCCTTCTCTGACCTTCAGCTGACGTTCTATCTGAGGTGAGCAGCTGAGTGTGATATGGTTTGTATAGACTGATTTTTGGATACGTTAATTCATATCTCTTAGCTGCTGAGCTGAAAATGTTATCTTTCTTACACAGCACCACTATAAAAATTCAGATAATATACTCTTTCAAGATAGAGAACAAAACTTCTAGCAGTCTAATTACTTGCAACATCAGTTGATTTAAAGCTCTTCATTTCATAACAAAAGAAAAATATCTATGAGCTAATCTTTCTCATAATTTGCTGACTGAAATGTAGAGTTTGATGCACAGAACAGGACTATTTTATTAGGAAATTAATTTAGCAGTAAACAGCTTAATTATTGCAAATAATTAATGGTTATGCTGCCACACTGACACCTGAGATAGTAGAGATAGTATTTGGCTCATGAGAGAATTTCCTCTTGGAGAGATTTTGAAATTATTAGAATGCAAAAAGTGTACCTTCAATACTGAAGGGCTTCTCTGTTTTACCAGAAAACAGGTAGCCAAAGCAAATCTTTTCAAAGTACCTCATGATGGGTCCTTCAGGGCTCTAATTTCAATGGGTACTCGGCAGTCAAGTTCACTTGAAGTGAGATCGTTTCTTTCAGGTAAGCTGAAGGAAACGTTACTTTCACAGAACGAGCGTGAAAAGTACTTTACTGAAGCTTGTGCTGTTAAGGAAATTATAACAGTTCTTAAAAACAGCCCTAAGGTTCATACTATTATTTTAGCACATTGAGCATCTGTGTCTTGAGTCAATTTAATCAGTGAATTGTATGTCCTTTGGCTTGATCATTGCCCAAACTGTTTTAATTAATTAGCTGAATTCTGTTCTTCAAAACAGTGGAAATGAGGCACATCTCAAGTGAAATAATTGTTATTACCTAATGGGTCCCATTAGAAAAGCTACTGATTTCAGGTAGGACAGGCAAACCAAGGAATTCTTTTTAGCACACACTGCTCTAACACCATTAGGTCGGGTTAGACATATAACACTTACTGCTTGTGTTCACTGCCTTTTTTCTTTCTTAACATTTCTCAGCCTCCCAAAACAACAACAGGAGGGAACTAGAAACTTTACATCTTCTGGGTTTTCTGGCCCTCATTTGTGATAGCAATACCTATTTTTACAATCAAACAATATTTCTATTTTTTTAAAGGTAAAATTTAACATTTTTGCCTATGCTCACATTAACAAGTAGCTCAGGGCAATAGGAGTTAATCCATTAATTTAGTCATTGGTGCTGAGGCCCTCACATCTACTCCATCATCAGTCCGATGGACCTACCTTGGCCTATTCCCAAAGGCTCTGATCCCAATCCTGTACCCAACATGTGGGTCAGAGCTAGGACCAGTCTTTGATTCAGAGTTTTGTGTTCCCTTTAGGGACTGGAGCAGACGCGTCAATCTAGTTAGTGTGGGCAAAAACTGCTTTGAAGACTGAACCAACACACACTAGAAGTTGGCACAATCAGGAGATTTGCCCCAGAATGGCTCCACTGCTCTAGACCACACCACCAGGTGAATATAGACTTGGTCTTTCTCTCCCTGCAGGTGCTTTCTCCATACCTGTGCAGTGCCTCTAACCAGATGGTCTTTGCTTCTACACTCCCATGTTTCCCCAGATACGTCTCTGATACGGTTCCCACAGGAGTGTTGGGGGTATCATTTCTGCAAATAGACCACCTTAGCATTTCTGGTTAAAAAACAGCTGAAAAAACAACTCCAAATTATAAAAAAATGTAAAATGAGACGAATGATTCATTTAATGCCCAGCAATGAAAGGAGTGACTCAGCTGAGAGGGAACAATGAGAGTTTGTCCGCGCTTCTCCAGTATTGGAACGAACAGGTATTTGTTCTCTTAACTGTGGCAGTACTGCCATTTTCCAAACCCATATTCAATCGATGTTTTTTGGCTTAATTCTCAGCTGGGGCGCTCTTTTCTTTTTTTCCCTTTCCTTTCAATAGCCTCCAGTTAGCTAATAAAAGAGAGCCACCTACGCTGTGCTGTTTATTGTCGTCCACCCCCTGTACTGGCAGGATGGAGGTGAGCAGGGGACTGGTGATTCAGTGTTAATTAGACCTTTCCCAAACAGCAGGTTTCCCAAGTGCCACAGTTACAAGTGACACTCTCAAATAAAAGCCCAGACTGGCTCTGCAGCTACAAAATACTGACAAAATACCAGTCCTTTAACACTGCCTTTTTGCTTTGCTCTTCCCAGAGCATCCCCATGCTGGCATGGTCTCTCAGGGTAGCAGTACTGCTCTAATAGATCTCTCCAACATTGGGGAGCTCTGCTCTGAGCTATCAGTGTGCTTTCCTCCTTCCCTGACCCCCTCCACAATGGTTTATGGTTTCTACATTTTCTTCATTTCTTCCTAGCAGTCATTTCTTGAATAAGGATAAGTAACGTACACTGTTCCTGTATCTATCTTCATATGCTGGACTAAACGGACTATTGGTAGCACATTTGGATGGGACACTGTGACCACTTTGCAAAACCAATCACTTCTTCCCACTCATTAAGCATGACGAGAAATAAGGTTAAACCTCTTTCCAAGGAGCCAGAGATATACTCAGAAAAGCTTCTGAGCCAACCCAAATTCTGGCTTGCACAAGAAACAAGTCTCTCTAGCTGGTCATTTTCAGCAGATGAGTGAGTTTTGTTTTCTCACTCAATTAATAGCACTCATAGATCACTGAGTCAAACCTTCAGAGAATCCAAGCCAGACTTTGCTGCTGACGGTAGCTTGTGACCCAGCTGGACAGCACCAAGAAGACTGGGATTGGTTCAGTTTATTTTTTTCCGCTCTACCTACACCACATCAAGAAAAAGCACCCTCCTATTCTTTGGTGACATTTCCCACGCTGCCATTGCTGGTTTTATTCACCTTCTCTTCTGTCTATGAAGATATCAGAGGGACTTTACTTACCTTGAAAAGAGTGGTAGGTGGTGGTTTTGCCAGTTCAATGGTTAATACAGGTGAAATCCTTAATCCTACCTTTCAGGATTTAGTAAAACCTTTTATTCACTTTTTGTTGAGGTCCACTGGGTCTATTCTCACCATCACATGTACTGATCATGAAATTAAATGTAAAATGTATGTCTTGATCCATTGTCATAGGTTAGGGTCTGATCATTTGAGCTTCAATCATCCAAAAAAACCAAACCAAAACAAAAAAGTGGCTCAAAGATACCATTATTGATATCTTCTAGAACTTTGTTTTTGCAGACCCCCTTGAGCCGGTGGGGCCAAAATTGTTCAGGGTGCCCCACACTTCTTTGTGCTCTGTCCTCTAAAAGGAAGCCATCCCTAACATCTGGCAAGAGGCTGGGTGCTTCAAGGCCTGCCCTTGCTGATGAGGTTGGTGCCCATGGTGCCCCATGGCAGGAGAGTGAGCAAGAAATGCAAATGGAAGAAATGTCCCCTTAGACTCTTGTTTTCCAGGCGCCACACCAAATCTGTTCTCCATTTAGCAAACACCCCTCCTGAGCTTTGAAATGAACCCAGTTGAATCTTGATTGTCTGAAGCTACTGAAATTCTTTTGCAAGTCATTTCTTTCTAGTCATCATAGAAAGATTATTTTAAATGTTATTGTTTCCACACGTTTGAATATATATGTTTTAAAAGGCACTAGAAAGAACTCTATTACAGTTCCCAGACTGCATCATGATTTCACTTTATTGTGATTTAACTTTCAAATAAGGCTTCCTGGAAGAGAGAATAGTCTTGGTGTTGCAGAAACAGACCCTGTCTGAATACATCATAATCACAAATGCTTTTTCATGTAAGCAGAATATGTATCATCTCAATGGATCCCCAGTTTCAACTTGAAAAGAAAAATAGATAGTCTGATCCCAAGCTGTGTTCAAAGAAGAAGGATGTGCGAGCAGGCTGTGGCAAAGACATTAAAGAGAAACGTTATCATTCTGAGATTTGTCAGCTCATCTTTCATTTATGCATGGTGTCATTTATCACCCAGTTTTCATAAGAAGCTGCTATGTATTAATCTGTCCTAAAGCAATATTTCATGTTAACTGTCACTTAGTAAACACTGAAAATAAACACTGATTTAAAAAAAAAAATTAAAATTGTCTAAGATATTTCAAGGGGAAAAAGGGCAATAATGAGATAAACGCAATCTGGAAATTAAGCACAGATACTAATGGACACAACTCTCCACCTTTTATTTTAATAAATATAAAATATAAAAGAAGAAATTAATAAAAAAACAAATTTATTTCTCAGGCACACTAAAAACTAAGGTTACTCCATGGTAGGGTGCTGTGGTCATGGTGAAGACCGGCATGCACAGGGAATATGCTGGAAGTATTTAGGAGGTAGCAGTTGTGGATGAGGGTCCTCAGAAGAGTTCACTGAAAGAAGCTGCCTCCTGGGCAGAAGCAGAGCAGTGCAGGCAGCAGGACCACATATTAAACATTCACTCCCAAAAACTGCTGACACTTTTAATTCTCCTATTTCACTCATATAATCCTCACTCTGCCAACCTGTTCCTGGTTCATTCTGTCTCTTCTTGTTTGCCTTTTTTCCCTTTGTGTTCTTCACACCTTCCCTATGGCTTCGCCTCCTTCTCCTTGAAAAAGAGCTATTCCTGTTCGCCTCTTCTTTGCCCATTCTCACTCCCATTCTCATAGATTTCTGCTTGGTCACTTTTTTTCTCTCTTTGTACTTTGCATCACACTCAAACAAAAGAACACTAAATATTAAGGGCATCAAGTGATGAGCTAGCTTGTTCTTTTAGTTAAGTACTTTTAATCCCAGGGGAGCCAAAAGAAAAAGCCAGAGGACAATCAAAAAAGCCATAAGGCAGGGATGGGCAACTAGCTGTCACAAGCAACGATGAGCAATGTCTGCATCTGGACACACATACGGACCCATCAGTTACTAAGGGCATTCTGTGGTGACAATCTGAAAGATTCATAAAATATTTAAAGAAGCCCCAGATGAAGTGCAAGAATAATAACACCAGTGATGGTCAGTCAAACCTCTGTTTTAGTTAAAACTTATTCTCACAGAGGAGGAAAATAGCAATTAGGGCATGATAGAAATAGATGTATTTTCACAGTAACAGGAAGGCATTTGCATCACCTTCAGACTACTTCAGAAACATCAAACCTCACCCCAGGAATCTGAAGCAGAATCTGGGCCAAAGAGTGCACTTGGGCTATGGTGTGAACGTTATCAGCTGCATAATTTGCTTCATACTGTATTTCTTCTCATTTCTTGTACTGACACAGTGATGGTGGACCTCTGCAACATGTGATGCTACCACCAGTAGCCCAGAGCCAGTGCTGAGTACATGACAAAAATTGGAGGATGCCACGGGAACAGTCCATGATGACCATTCCTCATTGGAAATAGTGCTGTGGAACATGCCAAAATGCTATCGCCAGACAGGGTTAGGAAGACTCAGACAAGTTATTGTCTGCACACAGTTCTAAAATGTCTACATTCCTTTTCATTGCAAAATTTGGCTGAAATTATATATATATATGTATATTAGCATAGGATGGTAATGTGGTTCTGCAGATAAGGTATTTACTTATGTGTCAAGACACTCATTCAACCTCAGAGTTGTAAAGAGCAGTAAGGACAAAGAGCCCTAGGGGACGGCTGGAAGGATAACTATGAGGGTTGTTGTCATTTCTTTTAATAATCTGTTTCAGGGTTTATCTAAATTACAGTCTTAATTCGCAACAGGTTTGTGCTTTTGAAACAAATCTGCTGATCATCCCTAGTTTATCTTTGGTTTGCATTGTGGGTGCATCTTGGAGCATGTGAACTAAATTAATTTAAAATTAAATTAAATCAAAGGTTGTCATCCAGGAAATATATCTGATATGCTTCAAGTTTCTACCAGAATAGAGGTACTCGTAAGTAAAACCACTGAAAATTGTGTAGTGTGGATTTTGGGTCCTCACTAGAACCAGAGGTTTCACTCTGCAGACCTGAAGTTCTGACTGCTCTGCACTGCTTGCTAAGATGGACATAGCCTCAGTCACCCACTGAAATACTGCAGAGGAAGTAAAATCTACTATTTTCCATGAGACGCCAGTCCCAGAAGTCTTTCTTTAAGAACAGAAAAACATGAAGGTAAAACCCATTTGTAACCAATCAATCATGACTGCTAAACCACTTCAAGGTCAGAAGCACAGGAGCTGCTCTTCTGCCATTCAAATCTGAGGCTGCCTCTGTAGGATAACTAAAATGTTCCTGGGACCACCTGGCATTTAGGACAAGTGACATAAAACTACAATAATCCTTTTCCCCTTTCAAGCAACTTGGCCACATCACAACTGCTTTTGGGGATTGGCTTGTCCTAAGTCCTTGGGAATTGTTTGGGGAGTGAGGTGGCTCAGGGAAACAGCACAACAGAAACTGCTCTTACAATTTACAAATAACCTGGGGTTTGATAGTTACTTTACTTTGATTTATATATATAATATATATATTTACTTTATTAGAATAAACACATATTCTAAAAGCTCCAGAGGTCTAGGTGGACCCAAATCTGTAGAACAAGAAGTGCAAGATCTGGGCTTGCAATACTTTTATTTTATGATTTTATTGTAGGTTGATTGCGTGAGACAAGGTGCTCCTCTTAGATGCCCGGCTCTTGGCCACCAGTTCCTGTGTAAGAATCTCAGCTTTCAGTATCAAAAAAAAAGATTTTGAGATTCATACCTCTTGGAAAAGGGCTGAAAGATTGAGTTTACCTGAAGGATACTAGAGAGCAGGAAAGAAATATAACTAAATTTGTTTTGAGAAGTCTTCTGATCTGGAGGAAATTAACTCACTACTTAAAGTATTTATGTTAGCAGTGCTCTTATTTGGAATCAAATGTAACTAAATGAGTGGAAAAAAATTTACTCTTAATATTAATAATTTGATATTTCAAAGTTGTTTATTCCAAAGTGGAATTTCAAATATTCCTGAAAGTCCTGTGATGTGAAAGGATGGTCCCTAAGTCAGATCTGGAGGACTTGGCAAGTCTCAGCTGCGTCCATCTTCAGGAATGAGAAAAGCAAAGATGCATGTACAGTAACACTGGTGTCAGTTCTCACCCCTCCTTCGTTCCCTCTATGAATCATCCTTCCTGCAGTCGGAAAAGAGGATATGTTTATTTAACCCTCTGTCATAACCAGTCTTTATATTTTGTTCTTTTAATCTAGTAGTTGAGTATTTCAGAGTTGAATTAAGGTTATCATTACAAGATAGCATAAAACACTCTTATGATTTATTCCTTGACAATGGACTTCCTCACCCAGGAAAGAGCATCATTTCAGGGACCTCGACATAAATCTGACACAGCTTTCCATTAGACTTGAGGGACTGCTCTTGCAGCATCTTTCCAATGCACTAGAACAGATTCCAGAGCAGGGTAACATGATTTGTTGCCCATGGAAGTCTTGCCATCATCAAGATGCTGAGAGCTGGATTCATCTCTCCTGTTGCAGCTGATCAAGCAGCAATTAAAGATTTCTTACAAGTCCCAAGCTGCTACCTGACTGTGATTTAGATCCCTGGGAAGGAGGCCAGTCTCCTGCATGGAAATCACCCATTGGCCCTGCTGGTGCCCTTGTACCACCCCCCTTTCAGCCTCTTTCACAGCAGCCAGTTTGCTGCCATCACGAATCACAACATGATACTCACCTGAGGACCACAATCTGAAAACTGATCCCTTTGGCAACTGTCCCTTTTGTGAATGTAAAATGAATGGCATCCATTGAGACAAATATTTATATTTTTAAATGCAAAATATTAAGGCAACAATTGGAAATTTGCTAATGCCTAATGTTTATGTGTTACATATACAGTTGTGAATTTTTTGTCTGTTTTGTTCAAAGAATTAGCCACTAATTAAGGTTATCAGATTAGAAAAGGCCTCCTTTCCCTGACTAATAGCCCTACTTCAATTTGTTCAAAGGCTTTGTTCAAAAGGACAGACAATAAAGGATGAAAAGCAGAACTGCAAACAGACTCTGAGATTTATAAAAGGTGACATTTTATTATAAGTAATAAAGTCAACCTACGAAGCAAAGATAAATGTTAAATGATATAGTTATGCATTTTGTTATCTAAGCAAATATTTTTAACTGTGTCAGTTTTGGTTGGGTCTATGCAAGCTCTGGCTAACCACCTTGAGACAGAGAAGATATTTCTTCCGCTCTTAAACACCACTTTTCATGTGAGTTACCACGCAATCATACTTTCAGCCATTTCCTTTAATGTATTTAGTTATGTGTCTCACAATACATCAAGGCTATTTTGCTTACTGGTGCGTTATATTGCTGTTAAACTATACACATTGGCTGCTGTGATTTTTTTGCTATCAATTCTGCCTTTTAATCAACATTCCTCATGTGTAATGTCAGTCCTTCAGCTCATACCGAAGACATTCCCAAGATATGCTTGCGTTCCATAGTCTGTCAATCTTAGACCCAAAATTTCAGTTTAAGCCTTACAAATATTTAAGTGATATATGATTCTCTGAGTGTGCGGGTATATATATGTATGTATATATATATACACGTTTATACATATATAAACATTTCTAAATTCATAATCTGTACCAGTTTTGATTTATTCCCTAGCCTAATTCCCCATATCAAAGTAAAAGTAATTCTAGGCTTTACCTGTAGTAGACCTAAAGTCTAAGTGTTTTTCTTTGCATCTGCCTTGCTTCACTGCTACATTTTTAAAATTATGAAGATAGGAAGTGATAGAACATTAAATAATCAGTGCAGGTTAACTTTTTATGTTAATGTTCTTGCATTTTACAAAGTAAGGAGCATGTATTTAAACATAATATTGCTGCAGTGTTGAATAGAACAGACAGCTCTTTTAATGTCTCACTTTAATTTCACATAGACATCAAAGCTGCCACAGGAAGAAGGCAGGGTTAGATTCATCCAGTACCAGTATTCATGTGTTCTGAAGAGCGTCAGAGCTGAACACCTGATTCCTGAGCACCCAAAGGATTTTAAAGAGATGATTTGCTTGAGCTGATCACCCCAGGAGGGTGCTGGTGGTAGATGTGTACTGGGTGCACAGGAGAATTTGGGAAATTGGGAAGCGGATTTGTTATTTCTGCTTTGGATTGTACTCAGAAACATGGCAGTTTATTTTCTCACTTTAGTATTTTTACATCCTTTCTTATCTGTCTACAAGTATGATGACTCTCTGCTTATTGCATTCCTTCTTTCTTTCATGTGACGCAGTTGTCTCTTAAACAATGTAGAAAACTTTATTATCAGCCCCTAATATCGCATATGGATAGATGGATATCTTCCAGTATCCTCCTTTCACAGTCTTTGGGGCAAGGACCAGTTTTTATGCCTGCATTAGTATAGGACCCTGCAGTGAGGAGTGTTTCATGTGACCACGCACTGCATGTGTTCCAGGAGCCTGCCAAGGGTCCCTGGTGGGGGCTGTGCAATGGATTTATTTGCCCATACCATAGTCACAGTCTGCATTAATATGTCTTGGAAAGCCCAAAATTCGTGTTCTGGTCATATGATCACTTGAATGATGCATTCAGCCCACTGCACCACACTCCTTTTAGTCCTTTTCATCCTGTAAAACCTTTTTTCATCATTTGCACTAGAAATTACAGTTCTGCCCCTTTTTTTCTCAGGGTCCTTTCATTAATTTAGGAAATACATTGCTGTTTGTCTCTAAGCTTACTTGTTCTACTAGATGAAGAGTTGTTAATGCCATCACTTCCTTGGCTCAAGTGCCTTTAAAATTTTAGTACTTCCCATTTCTTTGCTGTCCATATTTCTATTAATTGATATTGTTTTATCCTAAGGATCTTCTTGCTTGCTAAAAGCACGTGTAGAGATTTCCCAGCATCCTTTTACCTTGCTCTGCTTTCACATTTTACTGTCTACAGCCCAGTCTCAGAGTCCTGTTCCTATAAATATCTCAGAGGTTAAAAAAATTTACCCACTTCTTCTTAACAGATTAACCCTAACAACATCCTGTTAAGCATCTGTCTTCCGTGCTGACTGCAAGCATTACACAGAATACTAGTGCATCACTCTTAAATACATTCTAAGTTTTAAGGACCCGAATTTCTCCATCCACTTCAAGAGAACATTGATTCAGCTGTTATAGCACTTCACCACCTTTACATATGGATATGAGATTCTTTACAGCAACTCTGTTTAATGTCATTTAGCACCTCTGAATTGACACTCTAAAAGATTTTTATTCAAATTAATGTTTCTCTTGTGTTCCTACTGCTGTCTTTAATGGTGCAGAAAATATGTTTTTCAAATTAGAAATAGATTTATCTACTAGAAATAGGTTTTATTTACTAGGTTTTATTTACTAGGAATATGTGTAGTATCGGTTTATCTGGATTTACATAATTCACAACACCAAAATGAATACGCTCTTAAATTACCTTTCAAGTATAGCATCATTTTGAAGATATCATTTTTAATCATGAACAGACAAGTGCAATTATTATTCACCTCCTCCATTATTCCCCTTCCAGCCTCAGTGTCCCCCCATGGAAGTTTTCCATCCCTGCCTGTACCCCGGCTGGACTCGGAGGTGCAAAAGGGGTGAATGCCTCCATCACTCTGGAGGGAAAGACACCTGGCTACACAGAGAAGCCATCACCAGGTGGATGTTCAAAGGAGAGGAACCTATTAAGGTTCTCAAAATGAGATCATGGGGCTTTTCTGAACACCAAAAACCAGCTTTTTCTTCCCCATTTTTTTCTTCATTCTCAGAAGTGGCTAATCTGTTTTGCCTGAAACCTTTGAAAAAAAAACTTCAGCTCAGGGCCGGCATGTAACACTGACATTTTCAGCCTGAAGTGTTCATGTCTGACAAAGTTAGAAGCAACTAAAAACAGGATATTGTAATAGGAAATACCAAACTTAATAATAGGAAGCTGTACCACTTCTGCCTATTGAAATGAATGATCCAGAGAAGGTAATTCAAAGGACTCTCATTTGCCCTTTCTCAGAAGACATGAACAAGGCGACATTAAATGAAATGGAAAGGCTAAAGGGAAATATTTCTCACATAGCATGCAGCACATGAAATCTGCTGCCACAGGATAATGCTAAGAACAAGAACTTCACAATTCGCAGAAGAGTCAGCTCCACATAATGAGAACATCCACGATTGCATTTGATAGGGCACATTTACAGAGGACGTTTTTCTTCATGCTGGAGGACATATAGCAAGTGTTAACTGCCTGGAGAAAAACCTTCCCTTAGAGACTATCTGGCCACTGTCAGTATCAGATCTGCTCCTCCAAAGCATTCAGCACTATTGTTCAATATATTTTGACTGTAAGTATTCAGATCTACCAGTCCATTTATGTAGACCTAAACAGTCCATTTGTTAGATCCAGAAAGGCAATTCCAAGGACTGTGATGAGAAGTCTTGCTCTTTTAACTCTGTCATTTCCCCTACTTTAATAATCTTTGTGTCTTTGTCACACACTGATGGGGGTGGGGGTGGGTTTTTTCAATTTACAAGTATTTTAAAGGGAGATGAGCTGCACTGTTGAAATGATGAAAAATTTTTATGTTTGTGACTTTGGATCCTCTCATGAATGAAATAATGCAGCTTTAACATCACCATTCAATGTTCCCAGAATAAATTGAAGCTACAGCAATTTGTTTAATGTATAACCTCTTTTCTTGATCAGTATCTCACCAATGGTTTTGAATTGTAACATATGTCCTATTCAGCAGACATTATACGATACAATGCATTTCAAAGGAAGAAAAATCAAAACCACCTTTCACAGCAAACATCTAAAGGCAGCACACTCTTTAATTGCCAGCTTGCCACAGATATTTGCTGTCACTTTTCTAAAATACTAGTGAATGTTGTCATCAGTGCTACAGATGAGTAGGAATAAAAAAAACCACTATTATCTCCCTTAGAGACTGTTCACCCTGCCTACTCTGAAGTGATAAAAATGTACAGGTATTTTATTTAGAATTTATCCTTTAGCTACATGGCTTATTGTCTCTGTGCAATAATGGGCCTTGTATAAGGGCACATACATTTCCTTTGAACCACATCAGCTTACCACACACCAGCTGTAAGTTGGACATAAAAATCACTCATCGTGTGTGTGTATAGTTTTCTTTATCTGCTAAACCTCTAACTGCAGCTAACAGTGGCTACTGATAGTCTTATTCTTAAAAAAATAATAAAATGGTATGTGGGTTAGTTTAAATAAGTCTTGATTCAGCAATTCCAGCTGGTCCAGAAGTAATTTGAATAATGAGTTTCTCTCCTCAGAATATCTTAGTGTTCTGCTGGGCTTCAGAATGAATACTTGTGTACAAGTCAGGTTAGATATAAGCAACAAGTTATCACTTTATTATTGTCATCAGACTTTAAAAAAAATACAAACAAACAAAAAACCAACACAAAATCAAATGAGAGAGCAGAAATAGCTTTACATATCTGGGCTTTTGACCCAGTTTTAGATCTATCAGGATTTTATGCATGGTATTGATCAAAAATTGATAGAATCAGAACAGTTCATGTCTCTGTTGTAACCTCTGTTTGTCCAGCTGTTGGGGCAGAGAGCTACATAGTCTAGTGGTCCAGTCTCCTCTTCTGGACCAGAAGTTGTATGCTAGTCCTGATTTTCACAGGACATGCAAGCAGGCTGTAGTAAGCTGAACCAGTGAGTGCTGTGTCTGTGTGCTTGCTGCGGTCCCCACTGAAGTCACCTGAGCACCTGGAAATGCAGTCAGCTGGTGATAGCACTGAAATTATCGAAGAACATCCAAAACCCCCAAACTAACAATTTAAAGGCACTCAGGGGAAAAAACGTTTGTTTTATAGGGTCGTTAGAGGTCATCAGCTTTTTTTTAGTGACAGAATCTAGCAGTCTGTTCCAAAAAAGCAAATAATTTGCCTTATCCATTCTTCCTGAGGGGTTTGGGTTTTTTTCTGTACTGAATAATCAGCATAGTAATTCAATTCACTGAAGCAAAGCTGGATAAATGCAACAAGGATGCTGAGACTACAAAAAACCTTCTGCAGGGCTATGTAAGCACCAGCAATATGGGTATTGCTTCACTACTGAGAGAAAAAAGTAAGAGAGAAGCAGCTGGAAATGACGATAAACTGGGAGAGGACTGGGGAAATCTGATATTTTGCTACTTCATGTTACCTGGTCTCACCGTCATGTCTGAATTATTTGGTGTTTTCTTTAATTGACGGTAAAGCTGATTGAATTTTAAAAGTGTTAATTATACTGACATTAGATTTCTCATTCAAAGTAGATGATCCAAAATATCTGGAGGAAAAGGGACACAGAATTAACTTCCACTGCTAACTCTGCCCAAAAGAAGAATAAATCCTTTTCAAGATCTTTGAAAGGGGAAAAAAATCAAGAATATTTCACAGATATGGGGACTGAACAGGGATTTCCATATATATGATAACTATCTCTGGCTACTCTGGACTTCAATGTGTGTGAGTATGTGTGCATACATATGTGTGTATATACATAAATTTGTATCTACATATGCATGAGTATATATATCTCTATACATATAAGATGTATGAAATGGCTGGAAAGCCAGATGCTAAATTTTGTAAGTGGGAGACATTCTGCCTGTGAAAACCTTAATTTTCTTTCCAACCTATCATGAACAGCAGTCAAAGATAATTATCTGATGCTAAAGTGACGCCAATGGGAAAACAGAAGCGAGAATTTTCCTCTTCAATTGCAAAAATATGCAGAATGATGGATATATTTCCATTTTGCCTGAGGTCCTGTACTCTGGCTGAAGAGGTTCTCATCACTGACCATTTAGCTCTGCTACTATGGAGTAATTTGCTGCCCTTTCAATTAAGGCAGCACACATGTTTGTGAGGCTGCAATGTGAATTACACAAGGAAAATAATCTTGGCTAAAAATAACACACACCAAGTGTATTTTTTGCATAAATATTATCAAATTATTCCAGCATTCTGGTTTGTACAGAAACAAGGAGTTGAAGGGAGCAGTAAGGTTCATTTCAGCAGTAGAAATGATCAGGAACAGAGGGGACCATTGAGGCCAGATCTACCCTTGTGTAGATGTACAGAGTTAAGATAGACAGAACTGAACCAAATAGACTGGAATGGCTTTGAAAGCTCCCAGAGCAGCTGGAAACACACCTGGTCTTGGGAGAGATATCTGAATGTGCTGTGAAAGGTTTCTGGTCTGCGGGGGCCCCTGAAACTTCAAGCAGAGAAACCTGAAGGCAAAGGGTTGTAGGACAGCGGCTGCTGATGCCACTCAGCTTTGCTGTGCTGGTGCAAGCTGTCCCAGCTGCTTGCCCATCAGCCTGATTTCACTTGGTTTCTTTGCTGCCCAAAAGTGAACTTCAAGTCACATCCCTTTAATTTTTCTCGGGGAATTTCTGCAGAGACAGATCTACGTAGATCATGGTATGGGCAGGGCGGGCAGGAGGGGAGACAGGGACAGCTGGGCAAGGGAAATGGCAAAGCCACTCATGGAGCAGGTGACAGGCACCTCATCCCTGTTGAGGACTGGCATTCCTGTGCTCTTTCTCATCACCAGCCACCTGCCTTTCAGCTACTCAGGGTTGCTCCAGTACTTCTACTACTATATTCTAGCTATATTCAGCGAAAGCAATTATTCTGCTTGCTTTTGCCCACCACATGCTGGCTGTTTAGGCAGACATCAGCTTATACCTGTTTACAACACTGTAGCTCCATTAATCCAGTTGTGTTGCCTGTGATTTAGAGCAATACAAACGAAAACGGGTTTGGGACTCAG
The DNA here is from genome assembly GCF_001431845.1 of Calidris pugnax. NCBI lineage: Eukaryota > Metazoa > Chordata > Aves > Charadriiformes > Scolopacidae > Calidris > Calidris pugnax. The sequence continues at coordinate 12,843,487 of NW_015091257.1, forward strand.
GAGTCAGTTGGTAAGGACCCAGGTATCTTCACAAAAAGGGACTTTATGAAGCAGAAATGCTGCCCAGTGTCCCAGTGGGCAGCTCAGATGTCATTTCCCAATGTAGCTTCTTGTTTGCACTGAAAATCCTGATTAAAAAAAGTCTTTCATGGAAACATCAAGAAACTCCAAAGAGAAAACTAAGCCTTTATATCACTCCTGATGAATCAGCATGCTACCACAAGATGTCTTGCTGCTGCTTCTAATTTTTTGTGACTTGCAGCCACCCAACTCTTATTCGGTCAGTAATGCTTCAGGATCAGCGCATCAGCTGGGATAAACCGGCACAAAAACACTTGCCTGAGTAAAACTATGCCAGTCTGCATTCACCATCTGGCCTGAGGCAGGTATTATGTCTCTTATGTCAATAGTTACAATTTCAGTTCTGTTGGTTTTACTTATCTGTGACATACCAGCTGCTAGACACCACAGCTTGTTTTATTTTTGATTCTTATTGCATATGGCAAAGTGCTTAGGTACTTCCTTGGGTGAAAACTTGAGTATAAGAAGTTCCACCTAAACATGAGGAGGAACTTCTTTACTGTGAGAGTCATAGAGCACTGGAATAGGCTGCCCAGAGAGGTGGTGGAGTCTCCTTCTCTGGAGACATTCAAAAACCGTCTGGACAAGATCCTGTGCAGCCTGCTCTAGGTAGACACACTCTGGTGGGGGGGGGTTGGACTTGATGATCTCCAGAGGTCCCTTCCAACCCCATATGATTCTATGATTCCAGTCCAGTTTGACAAGCTTTGGGAGTGCCAAATAGTCCAGTCTTACAGAGGGTTAGTACTATTCCACCAGCCTGCCAAGAAGCATCTTGGGTCAAACAGAGTTTTGCTTATGCTACAGTAACCTGGATTTGAACTACTCTGCTTCAGTGTAAGCTTCGTACCTGGCACAGAGTTTTGCTTTGGTTTTGTTTATCTTATGCTACAGTAACCTGGATTTGAACCACTCTGCTTCAGTGTAAGCTTCGTACCTGGCTGCACGGCTATATGGAGTCTGTAGCCTTTTACAAGGTGAAAGTCAGCTTCTGACTGAAGAGAGAGCTTCCCCACCACCACTGGGAGCACACCGGTCAGCCCTAGTTCCCAGATTAGTCTGTCACACAAGATTTTAATGCTGGCTCTTGTTTCCCAACTAGGACATCTAAAATTACACTTTTTATCGTGGATGAGAAATCTGTCAAGTGTATTATTGCCATAACTTTTATAATGATAATGAAAATATGCTTAAAACACAGCTGTGCAATTTAACTGTGGACAGCATTCTTCTTACTTCCTGGGAAATGTCTGTGATCCAGGACCACCTGCCTCATGGATCCCCTTGGACATGGCTACACCAAGGAAAGACAAGACCAAGGAACAATCCCTGCGTCTGAAGCCAAATGACACGAAGCTCTGAAATGGTCAAAGTACCTGAAGCAATGCTGGGGTATGTGGTAGCCTCTCAGATGGTGTTTTATCACATTGAAATGAAAGTGTGGGTTGCACTCTCTGGGGCAGGGTGAATATACAGGTGGATGTATGATGGTTTGTCCAAGGAAAAGTTGTTAAACTGCAAGAGATCCCTACACTCATACAACCCCATCCTCTCATCCAGGTTAACTCAGCTTTAGGACATAGAAAGGTCTTTGCTTTTTCAGCTCTTTGCCATCATTTCCATAATGTGCTTTTATCTTTGGATTTGTAGGTGTAATGGCTACTTTCTGCTTTTTATTGTTTTGCAATTTAAGAGACAGGATAAAACTGACAAATCAATGCCAGAAGAAACAGCCATGTATCAGCTGTGTACAACTGTGCTGGTGTCAGCAAATCCACACGAGGATGTCAATAATAAGAGAAATGTACGAACAATAAGAGAAATAAGGGAAATATTTTCATTAAGGTAATTTCCCTGGAAACAGTTACTGCTTGAAGCAATATAACAAATGATATTTTGTTTAGAGCTCAATTTAAAGAAATTATTTAATGATTCCTACGAGGGTTCTGGGACTTTAAATTAAACACAATATGTTCTGAATCTGTGCCCAGGGAGTTAATGGCAAAACAAAGTCATTCAGCCTGGCTGTCACTGACGTTAAAAGCATTTTACATTGCCCTGCCAGTTTCAAGAAGCCAGACTTCTGCCAGGCTTAAGAATTAGAAGTTGTACTTTTGCATGTTTGGATGGAGTTCAAAAAGTATCCCAATACCAAGTAATTTTTAAGGAGCTTAAGGCAGCTTTACATGACGAGAACAGTGGAAAGGCTCATTAGAGCAAATGACTATGAGGTGCAACAGCTCCGGAGATGCACACTCTGGCCCCAAAGTCACAACAGGATCATGCTGTTGTTACTGATTCCCATTCCTGTTATTTAGCTACTTTCCAAGATCAGAGATAGCCTTGGGTACCAATACCGCTGGGACAGATTGAGGTGTGGTATTCGTGACTCGGGGTTTGGAACACAACTGGTAAGAGAGTTTGTTTTTCCAGACTTGTGTGGCTTTGCCTCCAAATTAAAGCAATACTAGGGAACTTTCCAGACAGTGAGTCTTGTTCACCACTACTAGCAAATCATTAGAAGGGTCCCAGGTAGGGTTCTGGTCTGGGCCAGCTGGTACCCAAAGGCCCTAGGCACCATTCAGGAGCCAGCATGGATCAAGGCCACCTACAAAAGCTGTCAGTTTGGACAGCACTGTCCCATTTTGGAGCATCTTCCCAAGGATTCTGATGCTGTGGGCACAGGCTGTTTCACACTAGTTTGATTTATCAGCATCAACATAGACATAGATAACCGTGTACAAATTGAGACTCCCATGAATTGTATCTGCAGGTCTCCCTCTCTCTGCCTCTGCTTGATGTTACAGCCTGATGTCAGCACCTTGTAAAAGCCTATACAGATACGGCTTGCAAATAAGGCTTCTCCCTGGGGGTATTTTGGAGGAAAGCAGCATATTGTAAGATGTGATAGAAATACACAGACCCACACTTAACCCCTGATTATACGCTAATGTCATGCAAAGGTCTTCAAATTGAAAGGACAAACTAGCAGTGTCACTTTGGAAATACCTCCCAGAACCAGCTCTGTGCAAAGAAAAACATGAGGTAAAGATATACTACATGCTATTCTACCAATATTGTTATGAATATGTAATAAATACTTTCAAATCATAACAACGTAACAGATTTGGTAAATAAGAAAAAGCCTTTCAAGCATCATGGAGGATTAGAAAAATCCTGCAAATTCTGCATCTCTTTACAAAGGAAAACTCGGCTATATTACATGGTGAAGGAGTAGAGTAAGAAACCTCATAATCAAAAAGAAAATCAAAAACCACTCTTTTCTTTCAGCTTCTTTGAGACAGAAACAACCAATTACTCAGAAATGTTTCTTGTGAGCTGTGTTCAAGTGGCAGTGATTTACATTTGAAGTGTCCGTGTCTTACAGTTCTAAAAATAGGCATGAATTTAAAACTGAATTTAAGTGGTCATGTCATCTTCTGAATTAGTAATTTTTTTCCCAGTATTACTGCCTTCTCTGCTCAGATGCAAAACCAGTCAGCTGTAGAGTAACTCTTGCATATATAGATTGAATTACAAAGATGTATGCAAGCTCATAAATTTCTGGCTCCCTTCTACTTACATTTCCCCTCTCTCAGGTTAAATTCCCAAAAGTTTCACCACGCTGTATGAAGAACTGCCCCTCCACACCTGCAAATTGAAAATGGCTTCATTCTAGAATCTACATCTGCATCAAAAAAAAAAAAAAAGAAAAAAAAAAAAAAAAAAAATCTGATAATATAACAAAGAGAATAGAGAATTCTCCAATTTGTATAAGAACACCTCGAAGTCTGGAAGAATGTTTCCCAGTTGCTTCTGCAGACCAAGTCTTACAAGTTAATAGAGTTTCTACTGTATTCGAGAGTGATAGAAAAACTTTGATGAAAAGGGTATTCTTTGGAAAGCAATTCTTTGCTACATTCTGCATGTTATTTTGTGCAATTTCTTCTGAATTTTAATCCTGCTTTAATGCCGGAGCTCTTTCTTATGAGAATTTAAAGCAGTAACAGCAGCAGGTTGCACTGTGGAGCACACACAGACCCCTGCTCTTAATTGCCACTCTGGTTCCATTACCATCTTGCAGGGCTCAGGCTAACAGACACTGCTGAGAAAGAGAGACAGAGAAAATTATTTCCTGTGCATCGTGGACATAATACATTTAGTCTGCTCCTGGATATGTCTTGGTACCCCCGCAGAGAGTTTAATTGGTGGTATATATGTGTCTTAAATATAAATAAACATTGGCACTTTTACACAAGTCTGAAGAGACAACCTGTCAGAAGACTGAGAGGGTATCTGTATATTCTTGGTACATTACCTTGGAAAGTGTCTTTTAACATTTCTGTCAAAGATATACATACAGCAAAATTGGAGCGAGGAGGATTTGTAAACCATATTTGTATGTGATTCAGAGCCTCTCATGGGCTCCATGTGTCTGGATGTGAAATGCACAAAGGGATTTAATGTGTTTCAAATCCAGACATGTCATCCCTGTTGACACTCCCTTAGTGTTTGATGCTAAGGCAGTCACTCATAATAGTTAGCTGTAAGGGGAACCCCTTCGCTGAGATTCGGTACCCACCTTAAGGATGGCCTCTTAATAAACTGGCTTCAGAGGGGTATTATTCAAGAGACACAATCAAATGAAGCCTGGCACATCCTAAGTAAGGAGTGAAAAGCCAAAATGTTATTCAAGGGCAAGGTAGAAATCTCCTCGTGTCATACACAGCTCCCTCATCACAGCCCTGGCTTGCGCCCGTGCAGGCCAGTTAACAGCAAAGTGACAGAAATCTGGTGAAAATGTTAACATGCCCTGGAGCAGCCACGGGTTTGTCAGAGCAGCTGCAGCACAGCGGGCAGGGATATCAGCCCAGGTGCAGGGGCAGGGGTGAAAGCACTCACTGCAGCAGCCACGGAGCCTTGCTGAAGATGAGTGTGGTGAGAGGAAGGCCAGTTGTCTGCAGGGGAGCGATAGGAGATGCGGCATCGCCTCTCTCCCATCGCTGCATGGCACAGCTCCCCATCCCCAGAGTTTGCCTGGCCATTTAAAGCCCTCTCCCAGTATTTTCCCCAGGACCTGAGTGTGGCTCCTCATCTACCCAGGGCTGGGCTTTCCTGCAGTGCTAGCCCCTGCAGGGGGGAAGGTGGCCAGGACATCTGCATAGTCCTCCTGTAGACCTAAAAGCATTATCTTCTTCGTGGCAAATTCCATTAAGACCTAACCAATATTAAAAGTGACTATAAAACAGTGAGAAAGAACAAAGCTACAGCAGACACAAACATTGCAAAGGAAGATTACTCCCTTGTAACTAAAATATAAACACCCTCACTGGAGGAAGAAGATATGCCATAAAACAGCCCGAAGTGATGTTTTGCTAAAGCAGTGAAGTCTAGCACAAAAACACGAGCCAGCTGATCTCTGTTGTGAGGGGGTAGTGAAGATTTAGCTCTGCCTTACTCTGCCTGTTCAGAATGTCCTCAACTAACAGCATGACAATAGTAAGCGGCTGGCACTTCAAAACCTGTTTAATCACCCAGAGTGCAGACAAAGGTGTTTCTGAGGCAGTCAGTACAATTTGCTGAGGATTTGCTGTAGGAAAAAAAAGGACAGCATGGAGCTGAGAGTTTTGATGGACAATTGTACAGATCAAATTTCTTTCTACTTAAGTGTTTTGAAGCTCATTCTTCTATATGCCCTTACATGTCATACAGCCACGGGCCATCTATGTATTCTCCCGCCAGAAGTTAACATGACATAAGTTTCCACAAAGCGAGTACAACCAGTCCCACTCTGCGCTGAAAGGATTTCCCAGAGGATATTAATGACTTTTTGAGTATCCAACATTCTTTCAGATTATCACAATATAACCATCAGGAAACTTCACTCGCATCTATGTCCACATGAACTTCATTGGGTTCATCTACATTTAATAGAAAGAGTTGGGAAAGATGCACATCAGAAAAGAATTTAAAATATTCAAAACATGAAACAAGAAACCGCACCTGCCTCTGATTGGTGCTGAGATCTTATTTCCATATTTACTGTCCTCCCTCTGGGAATGAGAAAGAAAGGAAGAAAATAAATTGTATTTAGTTAATACACATGTCCTTACACATAGCATCAACTGGACTTAGTGGTATTAAGCAGTTTGGGAGGAAATAATTAATTTTATATGGGATTTTTGAGGTAATGAAGGCTATGAAGGATGTGCTTTTGCTGGCTTTGATCTGTGGTTTCAACTTGCAAGGTTCATTTCACAAACCTTTGTAGCAAGCTCCACATTCTCAACTTATGATATAGTCATACATTATATATCCATGAGATCTTGGTCTCCAATTATGGTTCCCCACTTTAAATGCAAATCAGTCAAGCCATTCTATCGAGACTGTCTTTGTATCTATGTCCAAATCATATTTCTAGATAACAGTAATTTTTTATCATCAAGTGCTTACTTCTATTATATGCTGACTGAATCATTACAAATAAAACTGGTAGTAAATTTACTCCTGTTGAGAAGCGTTTACAGAATCATTCAATTTTCTACAAACACATTTAATTTCTGTAAGCAATAGCAAATGTTTTCTCTGAGTATATTTCAGCAGATGTTTTTTCCATTTTTCTGACTCCCAGAGCTGTTGATTGAAAGTTGGAGGCAGGTGAGTAATGACTAGCACACTGCAAGTGTTTGAAATGCAATATGGGCTCCATGGTGCTTCATTAAATTAGGTAAGAATTCATTAAGGCTTTCCCAAACTTCAGGAAGCTGTCCTAGTTACTATGGGTGATAAATATTGTTATGAAAATAAATGAAAACTAAATCACCACTTTTATTCCTCAAAATATTCCCAGATCACTCAGAGTAATGAGTCAAGATGAAATACTTCTACAGTCTAGTGGATCCAGATCTAGTCTTCAGGCATGAAACACCCCATGCCTTCCATCTGCTGCCAGAGGGTTTGTCTAGAGTGGGTTCTCAGACCTCACTAAACAGCCCTTGCCCAGGGCTCTTGCAAACACCAAAAGGCTGGATTAAAGAGGTGTCCTTTCCACTTGAGAAAACTTGGTGCAGTTTTCTTCTTCTGAAAAAATTGTGCTCCCTGGAGATCTGGCTTACATCAACACTAGGCATCACTGCTGGTGGCCAAGACTTTAGAAATAGGCATGACTTATAAGGCAAGCATGGGAGATAAAGTTGACAGCTCTGCTGGCCCTTATAGTCCTGGTCCCAGTGGGGATGCTGGCTCTGTGGCACACCACAGATTTCCCACATGACACCTGTGCAGAGCAAGCCCCATGGGAAATCTTTTTATTACTCAATTTTCTAACTGCATTTCCACCTGCTCCACAGGGATGAGCTGCCCTCTCCTCTCAAATCATCCAGCCAAAAGCATGGTCGAGCCCAGCTCGACACAAAGACTCTCTGCCTCTCCTCAGCATTTGGGTTGGAGGGCATCATACAGACCTAATTTATGTGACCAGAAATTTGTCCCTTTTTCCTGTATGCCAAATTAACGTCACCGCAAGACAAATAACATCTCTGATGCCCTGCAGAATTGCTGAGTGCAGTCAGTGCATCGTTAGACCCTGTGCAGTGAAGGCAGGTAATAGTTTATGGTAAACAAATCAGGCACTTTTGCCCTCTTCTGCGTCCAAAGCCCATGGGCAGCAGGAACAGTGTGTAACAGCTGCCACGCGGGGACGTAATGAATCAGGAGGGCTTGGGAACAGTGTCAAAGTGGCATCCAGGGCTGGCAGTGAGCTTTTTGGAGGCCCAAAGGAAAGGAAGGTTTCCCCCTCTAAGGAGTGAAAAGGAGAGCGAGAAGGGGTTGCCATGGAGGCAAACAGGGATGATTTGCCTGCAGTGTGTTCAAATAAAATAAAGGATACACTAAAACTTTTCTATCGGGGAATGAAAGAACTGTCACTGGTTTGAACATTTAAATAAACACTTTTTACGATTTTGGTCATGAGGCACTTTCTGTGACTGGATACAGTAAACACTGACACCCCACAGAAGATGATTTCTTAGTGTGTGAGCCGAGGCTCCAGAGAGGTTTAAAGTCCATACATTTTTCCTTTCTTACTCTTTTCCTGAGGCTGGGGAAAACAGGTCACATAAAACCCTTAAGCGCAAAGGTAACTTATGGACAGGGTCACGCACATGGAAGTGGTCAGTGGATGCAAAGCTGTAGCTTTAGTGTAAGTAGGCAAGTAATTTTTCATTTTGCAGGACAGCAATTGAAGAGTTTAAGAATATTTCCAGCTAGACTCCATGACTGCAGCTGCCAGATGCTTGAGGCAAAATCCTGCCCTTCACTTCCACTTATTATGGGACTGGACTGTGGAAACTGATAGCTCAAGTGGGAAAACAGCCCTAAACACTGAAAGAAAAGAACATACTAATGGGACAATCCATAAAAAACCAATATGATCTTGATGCTAATTGCTTTAAGCATGCCGTCAATCTACCTTAGCCACTACACAAAAAACATCCAGTCTCTTTCACAGGTTGCTTGTGGACAGTTGGTTATGGAAGTGTGCTACTGAATGAACATCAGCGATTTCCAAGAACAAGGTAATGGGATGTTTGATGGATTGGTTAAATATAAAGAATTAGCTAGTAGAAGATTAAGAAGAAGAGGGTTATTACCTCAAAAACAGATAATACAGCCAGGGAAGGGAGATGGGGCTGGTGAGGTGAAAGCAAAAAATGGGGTTTGTTGGAAGTGTTCAGTTGGTTTGGAAGCCAGCTGAGATTTCAACAGCTGGTTATACTGAAGTGAACAAAACCTCTTTCAGCACAGCCCTGATTTTGCAGAAGTACCAATGTTTTTATCAAGAGCTGTGATGTTGATTGACAAAAAGTGAATACATCTTCCAGCTATTGGAACATTAATTAGCTGGAAAATGAAAAAAAAAAAAAAACAGAGAGAGAGAAAGAATAAAAGATTAGTTGTAGCAGCAAAAATTTACTCTCTGGTAAATTCTGCAGAGTCAGTGTGGTCAATTCAACTGAGACTGGAAACATTCAAATAATTGTATAGCAGCAAGCTTCCTACGAAGACTATAATGAGTGTTCTTTAGAAAACAGTCCGTTTCAATTAAAGAAGTACTGTAGATGCTGGCCAACAGAAAATCTGACACACTTCAGTGCTTTAGCTTCAGAAGTGCTGAAGAGTTTACAGCATTGCAGATAAATCTGATTAAAAAACTATGGCTGCAGAAGAATTACTTGATTTTTTTTTGTTCGAAACACTGACAGAAGGACAATAAAGGATGACGCTCGTAGAGGTGAATCCAACAGTGAGTTTCTAGCAGTACCCACAGGGACTTCAGTCTGAAAAATGCTGCTCACTGAAAAAGCGCTTTGTCAGGGTGACTGACTCCACGTGTCTCTGTTATTAAAGCAGCACTGCAGGAAAACAATTAGGAAAATAAATGATGTAGAGGAGCAAATTGTCATCACGGATTTTTCTATCTGAAATAGTTACAGCAATATAGAAGTTCTATCTGACTTTAACTGCACCAAAATTAATCTTTTAGCAGAAGACTATGTTGGATTTTTTTAACTTTGCTATAGCTTAGACTTCAAGCAACTCAGCAATCATCTTGGATGTTCAAAGCCAGACATCTCTTAGCTTATATCTTAAATTTATAAAAATGGCACACAAAACTGATCTTAACTCTCAGTAATTAATTAGGTCATTAGCCGGATAAAAGAAATGCATTACTGAGAATTACTGTCTCTGTCTTTTCATTTCTATTTTTCTCTAGATACCTTAGGAAAATTTTAGCTCTGCTATATTTTTGAGGCTTCCATGCCTTTCTCTAGAAGCTGTATTCTGGAATTGCTACTTTCATTGTCCTAATTTTGTTCAGGTTCTCTTGGATCTTTAGATTCCAAACCTCATTGTTATGGGTAACTCGGATGCAAAATGCAAGCCAGCACATAATGCAACATCAGCACTGCAGAGAAGCAGAAGTGCCCTAGTACCCAACTTGTTGTGTCAAGGACATCCCTAGGATGAACGGTGTGGAAACCTAGAGTAGCTTTGGGAAAACAATGAATGAACTGACATAATAGAAGCTGCTTAAGAAGTTTGGCCATGACATGGTGAAATAGGACACAATTTAAATGCCCTGTATCAAAGTATAACAAATGTTGAAAAAAGGGAGAAAGAAACTTTCATCTAATACATGAAGGGAATACACAAACAGTGAAGGAGATTGAGTGGACCAGCAGAAAGGACACGTATCAGAAAGAGGGCTAGGGAGATGGCAGGAGAAACACAGGTTTTTTTTTTTAAAAGGAGGCTTGGGATTTGCAACACATTCTCACGTAATGCGTAACATAAGAGAAAAGATGACACAGATGAAAAGTCCCCCTTTGGAAAGGGCAAAAGAAATAGCAATTTTGGGCAAACGTCAGAGTGTAATTGCTCTGTTTATACTGAATGAAAAATGTTCTGCAAAGGAGCCAATTTACATAATGTAGAGGCATTTAGCATGATTTATGGCCCTGCTTTAAGGGCAATGGACTGAAAAAAGCTGTCGTTAAAAAAAACCCTGCTTTTTATCAGAGGAATAATTGCTGTTGGAAAAGAAGCTTCAAGGAACATCCAGATCTTACAGACTGGGTGGAAGCTGCAGGTGTCTGTCCGTGGTTGCACAGTTAGACGGGGCACTGCAACACCTTTCCCTTACCACCATCGTGGGGACCAGCAGGAAAGTGCCTTGTAGCCAGAGTTGGGGCACACAAGGCACTGAAGATAATACGCTTTTCCCTGGTGTTCTAGTGGGTGGTGCAGGGGTGGGAGTATTCCCTCCATCTTCAGCATAAAGTATCAGCTGCCTGCCCTGCTGCCTTCTCCTGAGCTGCCTGCCTGCCCCTGCTCGAGCTCACCCATGGTATCTTACTTGGCAACTTCTACCCCCAAACTGAGGGTCATTGGATGGAGAAGACAAGGCAGCGCTGAGGTGAGAAGAGAGAATACACTGTCACACAGGTGGTTAGGTGTTGGAGGCTTTCCTACAGCTCAGAAAGCAGGAGCATCTTTTCCTTTCTCTAGCCTTTCTGGTGCTCCTCCTCTGCTAGCAGGGTCAGAAGGCAGGGGTTGGCACGGGTTGCTGAAAGATCCTGCCCCCTGTTTTGCACATGAGGCAAGCTGCAACGCAACGCATGTGACCTCTCTGGGCCAGATTCTTCACCCCACTGTAGCCCGCAGTGAGCGTGGAGGGTCTGGCCCATCCTCCCACAGCGTGCAGCATGCCTGGTGAAGTCTCTCCAGCTCCATTGGCCTTTTCTGGCAATGGCTGGGAGCTAATCTGGATTTTAAAAAGCATTTATTCCTTTCTTCCTGCTCCTCTTGTCAGCTGGATGTGCTTCTTGGGGCTGCCCAGGTGCATGAGTGCTTATGCGAGCACAAAGTTGGACGTGGAAAATGCACAGCTCAGCTGAGGGCAGGCAGGAACCTCCATTTTCACAGATGCCCCTCACCTTTTTGCAGCTTAAAGCTTAAAGTTGTAACTCAGCTTTGCTTCCAGGAGTAAAAACACTTTTATTCTCTGGCTACCAGTGGCTTGGGCTTAGCTCTTGTGAAGTGACCGCTTTTCCTGAGAAGCTGCCACCCCAGCACCTGCCTTGTTGTTGCTCTCTGCACTGGTCCCTCGGTCCTGGTCCTGTCCTGCAGCTCCAGAAGCAAGGAGGTGTTTTTTCTGTGAGGCTTTCACGTGGCTGTTCCTTTGGGCTCTGTTTGGCCTGCGAGATGGCCTCTTCTCTGAGCAGAGCCCGTCAGCAGCCCTGCTCATCTCCCAGCCAAGGTGGAACTTCTGAGATGTTTATTTTGGTTTGGATTAAAAAAGTTGATCGACTTTTGATTTGTCCATGGAAACTATTTAGCACAGGTTTTTCAAGTGGACACTTTTTGCTTTGTTCTGCAAGACGTTGAGCACTCCCAAAACCTCACTGATCTAAAGGAGAAACCATAATCCCTAACACAGCAAGGGAACTGACTTGACCATATTCTGGTGACAGCCGCCAAGAACTTAGTGAAAGCTAGAGCTAATCATTCTTCTTTTCAAACTCACCATACTATTTGCTTGCCTAAAAATGCAGGGATTTCCTCAGCTGAGTGAAAAAAAAATTCTGCCAAACAACTACTTATGGAAGAAAGCTGTTCATGTATATTTTCAGAGTGGTAAAAATAGAATTAGAACTTTTTTGTGAAAATTGCCACAGATAATGTTATACTGTCTACCTTTGGAAAAACCAACTTTAAGCTAAAGACTCTACCTCTCACGGTGTCAAGACTTTCTCCTAACTGGGAGTTTGTCAGTTAATAGTGCATGTAAAATCAATACCAGATAACTTAATTGTTGACTAATCTCGATTCACACGTTCCTAAGGCAAAACGTACTATAGAGCCTGCTGTGATTTTTATCCTGTTTGGTTAATGAAAAAGGAAAGATTCCTTCCATAAATACCCAGGCTGTTCATTTTATAGATTGTCCTGTGAAAAACACTGCTTTGCAAGAGTGAGGAAAGATGCAAAAGGTGGTCAGGTAATTCATAATCTGAGCTCCCTTCATAAATGTTTTAGCTTTATAAAGGTGGAAAAAGATTTACCTTCACACACACAATCCAACTCATTATCCCTGTCTGGTACTGTCATCTCTACACTTGTATTGGAATAATTTACCTCATTAGGGACAGCAAGACCATCACTTACAGGGAGCAGCATCTTACATCACGAGTAATCTCACTGATCTCACCTATGGCATAAAGTATTGACCAACGTCAGTACAGATAGTGCAGCAGGGTCCCAGGTGCAATGGCAGACATAGCAGAAAGAGCAATAAAATGTCAAAGCATTATTATGTCAGCATGAAAGGTCTTACTGTTCCCAGTCCAATCCTCTTTAGCCCTGAACACGTTCCTGTCACACACTTGCTGTGGGATACTCAGGCGATTTCAGAGTATCTATGACTCAGTTATAAATGTTCATAAGCACAAATCATTATCAGTGTGGGCACAAGTGAATTCAGCATTTCCAAGGAGAAATAAATAGCTATTAAGAAGCATACTTCTCATTTCGTATGTCAAGTCAAATACTGCCTTACGTCAATCAGATCTACACACGTTAAAACCTGTCCAGAGAGACTGCAACTGTACTTGTAAATAGGAGCAGAAACACACAATGAGCTGAAATGGAGTCCCTGAAACACAGAGAGAGGGGATGTCACGGGGCACAAGACCTGGCTAAGAGACTCGTGATGCACCACGACAACCTGAGAGGCTTGACAGAGAGTGGATTGTGTTAAAGTTTTACAGGTGGTTGTTGGGTTTTTTTTTTAGGAAAAGGATCTTTATTTACAGAGTTGTTAAGAGTTTTATTTATGACTTCATTCTGTTCCCTGTAGAGCAGCAGCACTTCATTGCTATTTCTTTCTTTGAATCCCTCAGACGATATGCATTTGCTGCTCTGACCAAGCATTTCTGCCAGAGTTAACACACCTAGGCTTGATAACAGTCTTGCAGGGAGAGAGGGATTATATTTCTGATGTCTCTCAATCCATCATCGTCTGTTTCTCTCCTCGGTGAGAGAGACATGAGTCTCCACCATACTTAAGAGGGCTTTGCTCCAACGGCCACAGAATTGCTGGATGATTACAACAGCCTCTGGCTGAGGCTGGTATTTCTATAAATTGTTAGTAAACATCAGCAATTACAGAATTAAACATTTCTGCTCCTTTGTCTTGATAAGAATTGCATTAGTAAGAGAAGTTACTTAATTTTCAGGGCATTAGCAAACAGATATTTACCTCTTTATTGACAGTCTGTGATGCCTGAAAGTAAAAGGAAGCATCAACCCATTTTAGACGCAAAAAAAAGAGCATCATGTACAGGAACGTACAACATATGCTGCATCTCTCCTCATGCATCAGGGGTGGGACCTATGGCATTGATCTAGAAATCTGAAATCCCTTCCTCTATTTCTAATAAAAAATGAACTTGGGGGAGCTGAGGAGAGGGGTAGTTTTTCAAATCCTCATATCTATTACAGAAAAAGTGGCAGTACTTCATCCCTGGCAGGTATCTGCAGAGGGTTTGCCAGTGTGCCAATTCCTCTTGATTAGGGCCATTTGGGCCATCTCCAGTGAAAATGTTAATGACTCTATTGAACCAACGACAGGAAGGATAAGATGAGGGAAATTATTACTGATGGGCTGGTTGGAGGAATGACCACCGCATTTGGGGAAGGTGCAGAGCCAAAGGCATCGACAGAGAGTGCAAGGCTCAAGAAAAGGAAGAAGATGAAAAGCCAGGGTCAGAGACGAAAGGATGGGCAGCCATGGGGCGGTGGGGGTGCTCTGCCCCCTGGTCTTGGGAGTGAAGAGAGAACCCTGCCCCACTAACACACACTTATCTTCCCCATCTTCCCACTTGGTCACTGCTTCAGTATGCTGCAGATAAACACAAGTAGCTCCATAAGCATCCTTATTTTCTGTCATCACACAGTGCTTTTCACTCAAGGCCACAGGGGTGAAATCCTGACTGTGCTGAAGCCAGCATGCATTTTACTGCTGGTTTCTGTCAGTCCAGGTTCTCACCAGCCACGCTTATTTCCAAAATTTAGCTATCGTTGCTAATCATTTCCTGGGGAAGAAGGTGGGGAGCTGCATTTTTCAGAGGTGAAGAGGTTATAGGCAAGAAAGTCTCTCTGGAAGTGCTGTTCCACCTGTTCCTACTGCTGAGCTTGGTAGCATTTAGGGGTCACACAGCTACTGCTGGGACTTGTATCTGTTCTCAGGGCTCAGTCGAGTGGACCTGGCCCCTCAGGAATCCTGCAGTTTTATGAATCTAATTTGCTGCAATTATATGTTTCAGACTAAAGTTTACAGGGTTGGAAACACTGACAGATGTGTACTCGAATGCTGACAAATTTCCTGCAACCCTAAGTAAGAGTCTTTGAACTCCACGGACAAGTTGATACGTGATTACTCATAGTGGAAGACTTTTGCTCATAGCTTTTAATTGTGGGTTAGTTTATCCTCATGAAACATTGAATTAACACTGTTAATAACCATTCTGAGTAAAAGAACAGCTTGGGCAGTGAGGTGAAGTGCCTCGACCTGCTGTGTTAGCCCAGATAAAAAGAGCACTTCAAATTGGATTTACACGCACACAGAGGTTACTGTCAAAAAAGGTATTTTCATCTATCAGCTCCCTCACAGAGAATTCATAATAACATTTTCTAGCTTTTCTGGTTCTATAGTCTCAAATTAGATCTATTCAGATCAGAAATGTAGGGTGTCTTTCTGTGTACACATAACAATACTTTTTAGTCTCCAGTTTAGGCAAGGTTTCCATGGCAGGAAAAGAGCTGTGGTTAGACATCGGCAGAAAGTGTTCACAGTTAAGCCTACCAGTGTTAATGGAAATCCTCCTTTTTGACTACTGAGAGTTTGAAAAAGAGCCACAAGGTCTGTACTGGGTTTTCAGATGTGGCTGAATCTTTACAACTGTGTTGGGTTGGGTCTATCTGAAAGTTGTTTTAGATACTGCTGTGGACATGGTCTCATTTTACCTGGATCACATTTAACACACTTTAAATGGTCCATTTGAATTATACATTACAGAGAGCAGCCTGAACAATTACTGCTGTAAAATGTCTTGATATTTTTTTTCATCTAAGGGACTGAATGGTTTTTAGATTTGGAGGACAAAGCATTTAATTATTTCTATTCTTTCTTCCCCTAACATTTTTCACATTAGTATGATAGCTGTATTTTGGCACACCTAGAACACCAGTCGATTAGACTAAAAGTTTAACCTTACAGAAAGTGGGTGAAGGATGCTCTTGTTCTCAATAATTGCTTAAGTTCCTACAAAGGATTTGCAGTGTGACAGAGTAACTGGTGTGTTACAGATGCTGATAATTCATACTCCTCTGATGGCTTTCTTCTGTGTGTCAAATACCCCACCAGAACAATTCTTTTTCTGAAGGTGGCTCTTCTCCTTTACATTTCTTGACAATAGCTTTGCAAAATAAATGCCTACTGAAGTTCTTTTTTTTCCCTGTCAGATTTGTGAAGTGAAAGCTGAGGACCCAAATGTTCTTCGTGTTGTTCACAAAAATGTTCATATTGTATAAGATTTTAACTCTTTTGCCTGAAAAGAAGTGAATAACTTAGCTTAAGCTGCATATTGGCCAGCCCCAATACTGGTATTTGGGCATGCGGGCGGGCGTCAGTCAAGAATTTATGATGTTAATTTAATTTTAACACACACAGAGCCATTTCAGGACAATCAGTGTTTACAGCTGATAATGTGCTGCTCACACATGTGAGGAGAGGCTGAGGGAGCTGGGGTTGTTCAGTCTGGGGAAGAGGAGACTGAGGGGAGACCTTATCGCTCTGTACAAGTACCTGAAAGGAAGCTGTAGAGAGACGGGGGTCGGTCTCTTCTCCCAAGTTACAGATGATAGGACAAGGGGCAATGGCTTCAAATTATGCCAGGGGAAATTCAGGTTAGATATTAGGAAACATTTCTTTACTGAAAGGGTTGTCAGGCATTGGAATGGGCTGCCCAGGGACGTGGTGGAGTCACCATCCCTGGAGGTATTTAAGAAACGTGTAGACATGGTTCTTCAGGGCATGCTCTAGTGCCCAAGATTATTGGTTTGTCGTGGGCTGCTGAGTGGGTGGGTGATGGATTTTTGGTTTGGTTGTTGTTGTGTGTTTAGGTGGTGTGGTGGTTTGTTTGTTTTTTCTGAAAGGAAGCTGTAGAGAGACGGGGGTCGGTCTCTTCTCCCAAGTTACAGATGATAGGACAAGGGGCAATGGCTTCAAATTATGCCAGGGGAAATTCAGGTTAGATATTAGGAAACATTTCTTTACTGAAAGGGTTGTCAGGCATTGGAATGGGCTGCCCAGGGACGTGGTGGAGTCACCATCCCTGGAGGTATTTAAGAAACGTGTAGACATGGTTCTTCAGGGCATGCTCTAGTGCCCAAGATTATTGGTTTGTCGTGGGCTGCTGAGTGGGTGGGTGATGGATTTTTGGTTTGGTTGTTGTTGTGTGTTTAGGTGGTGTGGTGGTTTGCTTGTTTTTGGTTTTTTTGTTTGTTTGTTTGTTTGGGGTTTTTTGTTTGTTTGTTTGTTTTTGTTTGTTTTTTTGTTTTTTTGTTTTTTTTTTTTGTGGTTGGACTCGATGATCTCTGAGGTCCCTTCCAACCACCACAATTCTGTGATTCTGTGAAGATAATTTTTTTGCTTTTCTGGTGTTATCTGCACTGCTAAATGCTCCTGGTCTGGGAACTGGTTTCTGACCACCAGGATTCACAAGGTCTTACTCTCGCTCTTCAAGCCTGCCCCGCACGTATCAGCTGGTGCATCCACACTGCACTTGATACAGGCCTCCTCTGGGTCCCAACTCATGGCCAAATATTCATGTACTTTGTCATACGTTTTCTCAGCTCATAGTGTCTGAAACACATGAAGGCCTGGGCTACAGTCCACCAGAATGGTATTTTCACAGTGGGACACCAACACCACGTAGGACATGCTTTGGGATGTGGTAGCATAAGAAAATATGTAGAACACTTAAGGGTGTCAGACCCACACTAGTAGTATGGGAGGACTGTGCTGGGTTAAAGGAGGCCAACTTGATGACACCTATTCACACACTGACTGCTGAAAGTGGACTCTAGTTTTGTTTGTCTTCTAATTGAATCAGCCTTGGGGTAATGTTTTATGCAGCATGGACAATCAGTGGACCAGAATCTAGGAAGGAACTGGAGAGCTGTCTTTTGTCTGTATAAACATATTTTATATCTTTGTTTTTTAGTTTACTCACCTGTAACTTTTTGGAAGATACCACGTAGGTGATGGCACAGCACCTGCTCACGATGGGGAACTTCCTTGCCTTTTCTTCCACCCACCACATAAGTGTCAGGGACAGCTTGAAAGGAAATTCAGCTAGGAGAGAAACTACCAATAATCATACATTGTCTAAGGGGATTACTTTAGATTTGACATTTGAGTGAAAAAATGTGTATTCCTTATCACCTGGGAGCCCTGTGTTGTGTGAGTATTAATGTTGTAGCTCCTGCCTTATGGCTGCTGAAAAGTGAAGCTGTTCTAAAGTGACATACATCTACTGAGCGTACAGGAGCATATTATGATCAAATCTGTTCCATTCAGCTGGAAGCAATCTCTGTAAGCACAAATCTACTGACAGCTATTAACAGTTCTTTTGCATTTTCTAGCACAGCATATTGTATTCAAATTAACAACCCAGGCAAACTAGAAGTAGGCTAATAAGTAGATTGCATGGTGGATGAAAATCACTCCAAAGTAAGTAAATGTCCTACATGCATGTGTCTCAGGAAAAGGGATCAAAGCAAAGGGATAAATGTGTCACAACTGCAGCTCCAGTTGAATGATTGCATAGAATCATTTCTTGGTAAAGGATCCTCAAAGCATTTGTCAGATGCTTTTGTCTTCTCCTTTATTCAAAGTTTCACTGAACTTCTAGGGTGATATATTCACTTTGTACTTGAATTCCTGTCTCTTCTAATATTGCAGTCTGACAGATAATGGGATTACTTCCATGAAATGCAGAAAAAAGCAATGGTTATACTTGTTGCTGTATTGTATCAGAAGCCGCTTATTTGGGATTTCTATGAATAGGATGTTTGCTGAAGCACAGTGCTATGCTGATGAAATGATTCAAAAAGTCATTTATTTTCCACCCACTTGTCTGTCTGCCCAGAAATCTAATAATTTGTTTATTCAGTTAAATAAGATGGGACACTGACTTGCCAGAACTTAGAAACTAGCATTGAGAGCTGTCAAGACACACATGAATATAGATAGTGTTTTACCCTGATTTAATTTTAGCTGAGGGCTTATGCATCTTTCTGAAAGATTTTTTCCCTATGGCATTCACAGTGAGGCATTACAGCCACTGATAGGGCTGTAAAGGCCAGGGATCTCTCATCTCTCTTATTTCGTATAGATAACATCCAGCTTAGGAAGCTGTGGCCAAAGAAGAGCTCTATTTTAGTGGAATGACATAACTGAATTGAGGTCTTGGTAAATCATATCCATTGGCAGATTCTCTACAAACATTTTGCAGTCTTCTTTCCCAGAGAAGTTCAGGAACATGTTTATGAATGGATTCTCTATAGATGGAGCAGGAACCACACACTGTGCCTCTCTTGTTTACAAAGGGTGGTGAGCTTTCTTCTCCTGATTCAGGGCTGGCTTTTCCAAGTGCGCTCACAGGTCTGCATCTCAATCTTGCCTCTTTCTGCAGTTGCTATAAATGCAGAATTGAATTTGCTGAACATCGTTATGTGCATTTTTGTGGTAAATCAAGACAGTAAACCACTGAGTTCAGGGAAGTTATGCCATTAGAAAAACAGTGTGATACCAGAATTGGCTCTCTGTCTCATTGCAAGCAACGCTATGCTCCAAATAAGATAAAGCTTGACCAATTTTACACATTCAGGTTCCCTTCGGATGCAATATCTTTTCTGGGGATAAAAGCTCAGTTATTTCAGCCTGGTAATTCTATTTCAAAGCCTCCCCCTTCCCCCTGTCTTCATTGTAGCTAATCTAATTGCTTGTTCCAAATGAACGATTTTCCTTTTTTTTTTCTCTTTATTAGTTCGTCATAGGCTAGATGCTCACAGGTATCACAAGACTGTTCTGAATATCTTTCAACCCATATGTTTTCAGAAGCTCTTTATACGCAGCACTCCTCTGAATACATCTCCTTAGCCAGTTAGCCTTGCCTTACACTAACAGAGTCTATTCTTCAGTTGAAACCACAGAGCTTGAAGCAAAGGTGCAGTTTCACATAGGGAGGGCCGCAGCTGAGGTCCCAGTGTGAGCAGGTCCCATGCAGTCTCCCAGTCCCCAGGTGCTTGCTCCCAGCCCCACACCCATGCCTGTTGCCTCACAGCTGTGATGCATTTTCCTTGTCCACTTTTCTTTTCCTTCTCAGCGCTATGGTGCAGGAAATGATCTTGCTAGTGGAGAGGAAAGGGGAATTATTTAAGACTCTGCTGTCCTCAAAACCCTCTCTCAGGGAGATGTTGTATTGGGTGTATGTCAGTGAGAGCATGCACAGATGGGTGAGATAAGATCACAGAATCATAGAATGCTTAGAATTGGAAAGGGCCTTAAAGATCATCTAGTTCCAATCCCCCTGCCATGGGCAGGGACACCTCCCACTAGACCAGGCTTCTCAAAACCCCATCCAACCTGGTCTTGAACACCTCTGAGATCATTTCACTCACCAGCCTTCTGGCAGCTCATGGCCATACTGTGACTGCTGAACATTTTATTACATCAGAAGACTCATTCAGCATAGGTATCTATGAATAATTTGAATAATATCTATGAATATCTTTGAGTAATTGTTCACCTGTAACCTCTAATCATTCAGTCATAACCCCCAAGTTCTTGCTTTGTTTTGTTTTTAACACCTCCACTTCTTGAAATTTTAAATTGCAGAAAGTTCCAAATCCCCTGTAATTTCCCATCGACTTGTGCACTTCGTTTATTGATGGAGCCCAGTGAAATGAGCAGATGTTTAACTGTAAAGTTCTTTGATAGTTTTTCTGTCAGATCCACTCATCTATATAATTATGATTGGGACAGTCATCACATGTTTCCTTCAACTTCTCATAAATTGATAACGTGGCAGTTTGTTGCAAGCTGCATTTAGATAAGCTACAAAGCAATCCAAGGGTGTTCTCATTTCTTTTCCATTGGTCAGTTTAGCTTTTTTATCAAGGGATAAATATCTTAGCTTCATTTATTTGAGTCTGAATCTGCTTCAAGAGCAGAACAATGACTGTGAAGTCTACAAGAGGAAGAATAGCACAACATACATGACACACTGCAGGGGCTCTTGTGTTTTTCGTAAGAATGACTTTCTGAAGTCTGAAGTTCTGAAGACTGAAAATTTCCCATCAGGAAACTCCCAATTAAGTCTTTAGTTTTGAGTTGCTTCAAACTGGAATCCTCTGTTTTCCTGAATAGATTATAAATGTCTCATTCAGCATCAATTATAAAAAAAATATATTAAATTACATACCATATCAGTCTGTTCCTGCACAGACCTGTAATTTATGGTCCTGTTATCTTTTATGGATCCAGCTCTATTTTCCATCATGGAGGATGCTGCAAAATTTAGCTTGCAAGAGAGATTTATGACAGTCAGCTCCCTAAATAAAATTTTCACACAGTAATGTCACAAAATGGGAAATGCAATTATTTATTCAGCTGAATTGAAACCAATTAATTTGAATGTATTGGAGACCATTGAAATGAAATGTTTTGAGTGCATTGTCAGTTGTCCTCATTTGGGTTGAAATTAAAAACATGGTTTCTACCACAGAAGTCCATATTTTTCCAAAACTGTAGTTCCCTTTCATTGTCTTTCTGTCTAGTTAATTAGAAGATCTGGTAATGGTGATATCAGATACTGACTTTTAAATTACTTTCCTATTATTCTGACTTCTTAAACTTATGGCACCTCTAGCAGTCGATAAACTTCACTGATAAGCAGAGCTGTGAAGCTCCATCAGATGTCACTGAGGTGGTGATTACATCAAACATCCACTCTCTCCTCTGAGCCCAGGAATGAGTATCAATAGACTATAACCTTCATCTCAGTTTAGATTCTGATGATATTGGGATATTGTTCACAGTGATGCATTAGTTAGCACATTGGCAGAGTCCAGGGCTCATATCTTGTCTTCATAGATGAAATATGAGTGTCCATTAGAGAATGTAAGCCTTGGATATGTCTATATGTTCATTACCACAATAATGTCAAGAGCATCCAAAGATCATTATGTTTTATCAGTTCTGTTGATCTATAGCCACATGGATAAGAAGTGGATGACTAGATTCACAAAGTATTTAGGTATTTAAGCTTCCAATGACCACAATGGGACCTACATTCCTAAATGTTTTTGTGGATGTGAGTCAATAGTGGTTACATGTCTTTCTGATCAGCCTGCAGATGAATTCTGGAGGTATGGACGATAATGTCCATGGTTTTGGTAGCACATAAACCAGTTTCTCAGCATAAGACAATGTAAGTACTTCCATTCAAAACCAATAAAAACTAAAGATTGCCAGCTAACGCTTTAGCATTGTCCAACTTTCTGCAAACTGCAAATAAGTAAGTTCCAGCAGCCTCAAACACTGCCATGTAATAACAGCTGGTAAGTGCAGATTAAGGCATTTCACACCACGCTGAGCAGTTCCCGTTCTTTAATGCGATTATTGCTACTATTTGTAAGGGACAGAAAGCCCAGGCATTAAAATGAATGACTTGTTCCCTCCTTATTCCTTCATCGCTTCTTCCTCATTGTTTACCTTTAGGTCTGTGTGCACTAAGCTGATGTTTTCAGAGAGTTAATCACAGTGATTCCAAGGTTGTTTTTCTTACTGGAAACAGTGTGTCTAGATCCTATCAAATATGGGTATGATTAGTCAAAATCATTTATTCCCATGACTATTACATTGTGTTTCTTGTCATTTATTTTCCATCCCTTCAACCCAAATATCAAATTTTCTGGCAGTCTTAGCAATCAGCTTTCCTCATTGCTACCTTGATCAACTCAGGACTACTAACAGACCGTGGCCCCACACAGCTCGCTCCCTTTTCCAGATCACTTCTGAATATTTTGGCTTGCACAGAGTGCAGGACTTCTCTCCAGGGTGCCACTCGTTGCCTTTCTCCTTGGCAAAGAATGACTCATTCCTACTCTTGGTTACCAATTTTGTAAATGTTATTAAACTGCACATTTCCAAAAGCTGTCAGAGAGTCCAAGTGCACGTGTATTGTCTGATGACCCTTATTTACAACCTCACTGATGCCCAACTTAAACAGTGTTAGGTTAGTGAACTATCACGTCCCTCTATGAACATTGTGTTGATTTTTCCCCAACACCATGTATTGCTGCACATAGCTACTGATTTTATTTTGCAATATACTGTCTTCTTGAGACATTAGAAATAAGATTTCTGACCTACACCACCCTTGTTGGACATCAGTGCAACATTATGGTTGGACTCAATGATCCCAAGGGTCTCTTCCAACCTAGACGATTCTATGATTCTATGATTTGCATGTTCTGCTACCCTTTGTCAGAGCAAACCCATTTTTTGGCATGAAACCCAGCACTGCCACATTCATAGGAGGTATTTTAAGAAACCAGACCACACTAGCAGGTAGTTTTGCTTTCCAGAAAAACCCATTCTTCCCTTGCTCCTCAGACACGCTAGCTTGTGTCCTCATATCTTAAATTCAGCTGGACTTTAGCAATAAAGATGGAGCCAGTCAAACAGATGCTCTGTAGATGAATCTTGCGAATGGGTGGTGGGGCTAAGAGAGCACAGCCCACAAATTAAACCCAGCATTAGATTAAACTGAGACAAGAGGGAAAGCTGTGTCCAACTTCCGCCTCTTTCTTCACTGCTGCAGGAGGATGCCCCACACCAGTCACCCATCAGCACAGCTGAGTGCAGCAGAGTGATTTGCCGGCATCTGATTTTCCCATTTCTCTGTGTCCTCCCAAGAGCATAGTGACATCCTCGTAGCCATTTCTCCATCTTGGAGGGTAGACTTGGTTTCAAATGCTCATGTGGGATGCTTTCCAAACACCTTCACAACTGACTCTCCATCCTTCTTACACGGCTTTACTTGTGACCTTATTAAAGATTGGTTGGGGTTTGGGGGTTTTGTACTTTATGGTTTTGCTAGCTGTTTCTTGCTGGCTTAAATCTCCTGATTTCTTATTTCTTATTTTTTCTGATTGTGAGAAAGGGGCAGTTTTCTAGTTACCCACTCCTGCAGTCTCCTCCGACTCTTGCTACCGCTGGTCAGATGATACTAGTTGGGGTTGCTGGCCTGATCTGGAGGGTGAGTCCCCAAGATTAAGACCCTTCCCTGCTCTCCAGGCCCTTTTCTTCCATAAAAAAAATCTGTACCCTATAAGGAGGCACGCCAGGGAGCAGGGGGAGCCACCTCCATGTCCTACCACCTCTAGCAAGGGAATGTGCCATCCCTGCATACCGCAGCCGTACCGAGAGGGCTCCTCACCACCCCAGCCGGCCCCGCAGCGGGGCCCAGGAGAGCCAGGAGGGGGATCTGGAGGGAGTTAGCATCCCCTGAGGAACAGCAATCCTCCACCTGCCAGCCCCAGGGAGAAACCCGAGCGGCTTCTGCTGGGCCTCCCGTCGGATTGGCCTGAACAAATCACACAGGATTTTCTCAGCGCCTCTAAGGGTTTGCTTTGGTGTTTTGGGGGTTCCCCCTCCCCGCTTGTGGCACACGGCAGGGATGCCGAGCTGAGCCGAGGGGTGCAAGGCTGCTGCTGGGATTCACCAGGGAACATCCAGGTTCATCCAGAGCATCGGCGAGGGCTCAGCCCGCTCTGCTCCCCTTTACCTCCTACAGCCGCAGCAGCCCTCCCTTGTAACTTAGGAGGCAAAGTCATTGCCCTTACCTGGGATCTGCTCTCCTTCCCATCTGAGAGGAGATAAAAAGAAGCAAATCAGACACTAGATGTAGAGAAAAACAATTTGCTCGCTTATCGTTATTGAATGCCTCTATATATTATGTGATTTTTCTTTCCAAAACATCCCTCAAGTACTGTATAAAGATGGTAATATTACATTGCTGTGTTCCTCCTCCAGTACGTTTCTTGGTGATTTTTGCCAGATAGCTTTGAAATCACTGTTTAGGAAAAAAGTTTAAAAAGCCTCGTTAACAATGGGATTTACTATTTTCTTCTTAAAATATGTATTTGATGCTGGTTTATTTCATTTTTTCTCATCTCCCAGAGGACAATTTTTATTATTAATAATAAAAGTATTGCCATTTTTGCCTGTTTTCCTGTTAGAAGGGGAACTGTCCTCTCCCATGACAACTAAGATGAAGAAAAAAAAAGTAGTAGTATATCTTCAGTATAGAAAATGTACTGAATTGAATAGGATGCATTCAGCAATAATTTATCGCATCAGCTGCTTGTCAGTGACAATGGAAGAAAAAGGATGTTCCAACCCCAGGAGCCCACAGGAGGGCACTGGGATGTAGCAGGGAAGTGAGAGAAGCCGGGGGTGAAACCATCAGTACCACTCAGGCTCAGCTCCAGGGAAAGAGCTACAAGGGCTGACAGATCCTGAATGCTGCCTCTGCGTGCAGGGGCCAGGAGGGAAGATTTAGTCTTCTTAAATCAGCACCTACAGATGCCTGTGAGGTGATACAGCTAAGGGGTGATGCTCACAATTCAAGGTCTCAATATAGATCTTAAGGCCTTTAGCATTCCTGTCTGGCATTGCCAGAGTTAATGGGGACAGACTCTTTTCAGCGGTGCCCAGCGCCAGGACAAGGGGAAACAGGCACAAACTGGAACAGAAGAAATTCCTTCTAAACATGAGGAAAAACTTCTTTACTTTGAGGGTGACTGAGCACTGGAACGGGCTACCCAGAGACGTTGTGGGATCTTCTTCTCTGGAGATATTCAAAACCCACCTGAGGGCATTCCTATCCAGCCTGCTCTAGGTGAACCTACTTTGGCAGCGGGAGGTTGACTAGATGATCTTTGAAGGTCCCTTCCAACCCCTACCATTCTGTGGTTCTGTAATGTTTGAATAAGCACTCAGGCTGACTCTGCCCAAATTTCACCTATCAAGTAAAGTCTTTTAAATTTCTACTGAGATAACCACCAATGGTCCCAGCGGAGTTCAGGGGTCTCTGACAGTAGGTCCCGAAGAAAATGTGTTAGTAGAACAGGTTTGTAGCCTTGAGATTGCTGTTATAGGCCTGAGGCTCCCTGTTTTGCAGCATGAATGCCATTCCATGCTCTGCTCTCCTTTGCTCTCTTTCCAGGGAAATACTTCCACATCCTTGTTAAGGGCCAGAAACCACAGGGAAGCGCTGGCTCCACTGACAGCCGAGAGCGGGGGACGTGCACCTTCGGGGGATTTTTGACCAAAGTGCCTGGCTATAAAGTGCCCTTCAAGAAGAATTAGGAAAATGAGGACAAGCATGCTGTATGCACCTTTTCCTTGACCTTTCTGATGCTACTGCCCTCAGCCAGGTTTATTTTCCTCTTACCTTGGAAAACAGAATTTGCATGGAAGAAGAGCATCTTCTCTTTCAACTCCAACCCAGACTTTTAATCTGGCTTCCTCCCCTTCCACTGCACTGAAATTTCTTGCACAAAAGTCTATAATTCTTTCTTTTTAGCCTTATCTAGCCTAAACTCTGCTACTAGCCTCACTTACCTTGGCCAGGTAGTTACTTGGGATGATATATTTGATTATACACTTAACCCAAAATCTTGTTTTCCCCTGCTTTCCCCAGCAGTTCTCCCTTTTTCTGTCCACTTTTTCCCTTCTGCAGGATCTTTAATCTCTCATCTCCCCTCAGCTGTTTGTGGGATACTGGAATGCTCTTCCTCTTGTACCCTTCTTTGCCCCTCCATCCACAAACTTATGTCTTCTGTTCATGCAGATGACTTTCAAAATCTCTCTGACTTTTCTTTGCCTCCATCTACCAGGATGGGAATCTCGTCTTGCAATGTTTCCTTGGGAATGACCAGTTGCCAGCACGAACTCAGCATGGTTAAAGGAGATGTTAATGTTTTCTCTGCACCAAGGTGGCAGCACTTTTCTTGGTTGTTTATCACTCAAGCCTGCTTTCTACTTTTTCCTCTCTTTGCAGCCTCAGGTCTATCTGTCTTGCAGGGGGAGTTCTGTATAAAGCATGCAGGATGTATCTTTCCCTGCCCTTTTTATAGCTAAGGTTTCTTTCCCAGATGCCCACTGTCATACCTTGCCTGCTACATCATTCTCTGCTCTCAAAAAATACAGTCTTGCTCCTCCAGTCTGCACAGAGGGCTGCTTTTTTCCTTGCAATTGTCTCATCCCAGCACTCTCTGCACTTTTTCTAACTGTTCCCTCCTTGAGAGTATCTCATACAGGCAGGTCTTCACTCTCAAGTTCTTTCTCATCCCTCATTTATCAGGCACAGGCTGGTTCCTTGCTCCTAGTGGCCCACCATGCAACCTTACTCTCTCACTTGTTGCATTTTCGGATGCCATTATGCTTTTGGCTGTGTTAGTCTTCCAGCCTGGCAGGAGATTCCTGTAATAAATATCTGCATCGTCTCTCCTTCAAATTCTTCCTTCTCCATGAGCACGCATCCTAGGTGTTATCCAGCTCACATATCCCTTCCAACTGTGCCAGCTTTTGATGACTGTGTGTCATGATGAGATGCTGGGAGTGAGTAGGGGATTTATGAAGTTCAATAACAAACTGAAGGATTTGTCTAATTTAGGATGAATAGGCTATTTTCGAAGGCACAGTGGGGGTGCTTCACATCGTGTGGCCTGCGTGTTCATTTGCAGTACAGGCTGTGCATCAGAAAGGCTGCGCGATGAAGGAGAAAACTTGACAATGCTTTATTTCCATTTTTACACATGCAAGAAACCAGCACACAGTATTGACTCAGGGGACTTTTACACTCTGAGTTATATTCAGTTCCCTTACCGGCTCCTCTGACCTCCAGTCATGCAGGTATGAGCCTGAACTTCAACCAAAGAAAAACCTTTAATGTAATTAACTGTCTGTAAAGCTCTGCTGTAATTCAAATCCCTGGAATGGCCTGGGTTAGAAAATTACCCTTTTGTGAACAGTTATTGTTCATTTTGGTGAGTGTCATGATGAGATGCTGGGAGTGAGTAGGGGATTTATGAAGTTCAATAACAAACTGAAGGATTTGTCTAATTTAGGATGAATAGGCTATTTTCGAAGGCACAGTGGGGGTGCTTCACATCGTGTGGCCTGCGTGTTCATTTGCAGTACAGGCTGTGCATCAGAAAGGCTGCGCGATGAAGGAGAAAACTTGACAATGCTTTATTTCCATTTTTACACATGCAAGAAACCAGCACACAGTATTGACTCAGGGGACTTTTACACTGTGAGTGATATTCAGTTCCCTCCCTGGCTCCTCTGACCTACAGTCATGCAGGTATGAGCCTGAAACTCAACCAAAGAAAAACCTTTAATGTAATTAACTGTCTGTAAAGCTCTGCTGTAATTCAAATCCCTGGAATGGCCTGGGTTAGAAAATTACCCTTTTGTGAACATTTATTGTTCATTTTGGTGGCTGAAAAGGAGTAGCAAACTGAGACACTGAGCGTGATGTGAGCAGGTAGGGGTGACAGCAATAAAAATAAAGAATTTCCTTGAACAGATCATAGGCAGGATGCTTCCCACCACTTTGTTCCCTTTGGCAGATGAACAGTTTGTGGAAAGAGAATATTTGGTAAAACAGCGAATGTTGCATTCCACAAGCTTAGCAGGGAGCAATCCCTGGTCACTGACTCCTAGCCCCAGTAATCCACTTATCAGGAAACAGCAGAGTCCTGAGCACAGAGACTTCTCTCCTTATGCTTGACTGTGGAAGGGAGTTTATCCATCTCCTGCGAGGAGATATGCAAGAGGCCACTACAAAGTAAAGTCATATTGTGGCAAGATAACAAAGGTGACCCCCTTGGCAAAATGCCATGCTCTCTGGGAGATGGTCCCCATTGACCCCTGTCCCTTGGGTGCTGAAGGTACCTGGTGTGGAGGATGCTATATGGATGCTGTTCAAGGCCAGGCTGGATGTGGCCTTGAGCAACCTGCTCTAGTGGGAGGTGTCCCTGCCCATGGCAGGGGGGTTGGAACTAGATGATCTTTGAGGTCCCTTCCAACCCAAACCATTCTATGATTCTATGATTCTATGATTCTATGTTTTGCGACCCTGGTGCAGCTGGTGTGCTCCTGCCCTCCAAGACAATGGCTGTGCCAGCCTTAGCCAGCCTCAGGGTCTGCAGGTGGCTGCAGCCGCATCCTCTGGCTCCCAGATGGCAGGGTCTGAAGGTGGCTGCAGCCGCATCCTCTGGCTCCCATCACTAGAGCATCTCCCATGGGACCTCACAGGGGCTCCGAAACCCCCTGTTGCACTAGATTTTCAAAAGAGGTCCATTTAGGTATGTAGAATAAATGATCAGTGTCTTTCAAAAGACCTTGGTACATTGGGCGTTTGGGCTCTTTGAAAATCTGCCTGTAGCTGTCACCGTGGCAGCTGCAGCTCTCCAAGTGCCTTTGAAAAACGGGCCCCCATGTACTTTTCTCAGTGCAGATCGCATTTGTTTGAAACTCTGGCTCAATTTCTGGGTGGTGAGCTCATGAGCAATGTAGGAGCCTAAATTTCATTACCTTTCAAACAGGTCTAACTGCTTTTGAAAATTTTACCCATCGAGCTCTTTTACAAGTTTCCCCCATTGTGCACAATTAAGGAGTAAGAAGATTGTCTCATTGCAGCTGTCATTTAGAGGCTGGATAAAGGTTGAGAGATGAAAAAAAAAGCATCTATTGAAAGAATCTGTGGAATCTCTCATTGTCCAACAGAAAACCATTATAATGCAGGACCAGGCTCAGGAGACCTGCGTTATTCTATTCACAACTCTGCCAACAGCCTGTTAAGCAATTTTGTGCCAGTCACTTCTTTCTTTTGTGCATGCATGAAGGTTACCCCACTGGCAAAATATTGGGTATTGATGCTTGCGTTCCTTTGGAGGAAGGCTTGGGAGCTTGAAATGAACACTACAGCGGAGGTGGCTGTCCTCATACACATGCTCATTTTGCCTGCTGAGGGAAGATAAATGCTAGAGTGACATGAGGAAAAAGGTACGCCATTTGTATTAAACAAAACCTCTCATATGCAACTTGTGACAAGACAAAAACGTCTCTTGGAAACACCCTCAACATTTCTAAGTTACCTCTGGGAAACTTAGTAGGCTAGGCAATTGTGAATAGAACCTGTGTCCTCCATGTTGATGGTAGTTATGTACCCCAACAGAGTCTATTAAGTCTGATATAACGTGAATGTTTTAATGATCTAAACTAAGTTTAGATTATCCTCCTTAGGAGAAGGGAAGGGAAGGGAAGGGAAGGGAAGGGAATGATGACTTAGTGGGTCTATTAGCGCGTTTTTGGCAAAGAGACCATTCTGTTATCTATCTGGAAGAATAAAGGTTCATGATGAGTGCTAGACCTGTTATGTCTCTGATTGGTAGGTTTAAAAATGCCAGAGTCACCAAGTCATTTAAACAGGAAGGAATCACATGAGATCTCTGGTCCTACCTCCTGCTCAGAGCAGGTTACTGCTAACTGCTGACCAGGCTGTTGTTCCTCTTGCTTCCAGCAATGTCCTTTCCACTTTACCCCAAAGCTCAGAAAGCAAAGGGGTGGAAGTGTCTTGTCCCTTTGTCATGGCAGCCCCTCTGACCAAACTCCCAAATATCCTGGGGAATCTTCTGGGAGAGGTGTCTCACCACGTGGTGTGGCTGGACTGCTTCTGTAGCTCCACAGTGCTTCTCCATGCCTTTGGCAAGCCCCGTTGAGCGCAAGCCCTGTTGAGCCAAACATGGCACTGCCTCCGGCTGGCCTCTACCCAACACGGCAGCCTTGCACAGAGCTGGCCCAGACCCACCGAAACACTTTCACCTGTGTACCCTGATCAGATTGTCCACAGTACCCCTGTGTCCTCTGCTTTTAAAGGGGGCAACCTCAATTCTATTTTTAAAAGCAGGCTTTTGAAGGAAAGGAATGCCGGAAAATTTGGCTTCTCCTCTGTTCCCTTGAGTTCTCAGGACAGCACTCTCTTGGGTGTTTGCCTTGAAAAAAAAAAATGTAAGGAGCCCTACTTAAAGTTAAGGGTACACATAAGTCCTTTGTTGACTTAGAGTGAACAGTGGCAAAACAGCTGAAAACACTGACCCAGGTCACAAGAACGAGGCAGAAAAACAGCTACTGAAGTCTCCCGCTTACAATCCCACCCTGGAACATGGTTCCCGAGTGCCTGGAGATTTTCCAGATTGTGTCCTGAAATGCTTCCTTTATCTAGAAGCCAGTGATCATACTTTAATGCCTGATTTGAATTGCCTCCCTCATCACTTCCAAGTAATTCTAGCAGTTGGTAAAACATTCTTTTCCCTGCAAAAATGAGCAGTTGCAAGGGGAAATGTAAATTCCAGCTTCATTTAATTCTGCAGGCTGGTTTCCAAATTAATTGTATTCCTCTGCAGTCCAGAAAGTCCTTGTATATAATCATAAATAGCCTATCTGTTAGAAAGTAGTAAGGCATCAGTAATAGTTATAGTTTAATTAAACTCTAAGAAAGAGCTTTTTCAGACTGTTATAAGCCAAGCAAGTTTCTCTCTGCTGCATCTAAACGTGCATTACCTATAGATGCCAGTATGATGAGTACCTCATAAATAGAAATGATCTCATTGAACAGTGAACTTTGTCCCTCCTTATTGTTACCTCCTAATTAAAAACATTAACAAAAATTGTGCAGAGTGCAGGTTTCCCTGGTTAACTGCAGGTGCATAGTGATAATACTCATTTGCCTACCTTAACTCTAATATTGATTTTATCTTAATTGGCTTTATTCAGTTCATTTGCCCTGGGGGATGAATTTGGCTTCATATCATTATTCTCTTTCATTGGAACAATTGAATACTCGAGTGTAAACAAAGTATGTGTGCTCTTATTTAAGAAGGTGTGATTACTTTTCTGATCACATTATTTACGGTATGAAACAAACTAATTTTTCAATTTTTTTTTTTTTTTTTTTTTTGCGAGGCGATGAACCTCATCTCACGGCTTATAAACGAGCAGACTGTATGTTTTGTTTTGTTGGGATTTTTTTATTATTTTTTTTTAATCATGTAAAGAGTTAACAGTGATTTTGCTGCGTTTTTTATTCCCCTTCTACCCAGGCAGTGATTAGATTGTCCAGTAGGTGGCTGGCATTCTCCGGCGCTCGCCGGCGGCTCCCCCGGAATTATCGCAGTCATTTAAACAAGCCTGCTCTCATCATGGGAAGCAGGGGAAGAATTGACGTCCAGAAGATCCTGCCTACGGGATCCGAGCCGTCAGCGGAGCCCCGCTTATTCCTCGCTTTAAATCCAGCTGGCGAGCGCGGGTGCTGAAAGCCGGGAGAGCTTGGCAATGCAGCGTGACAGCAACTACCAAAAGTTCTTGCTTTTTGTAATTCCCTTGTTTCGGACTTGGTTCTGCTCGGCAGACCTGAAGCTGGGAATTTAACGAGCCTCGATTTTGAAAATGCCTCCCACTTGCTGGTCTTTGAATTTGATAAATGGACTTCCAGAGCTGAGGAATACCTAACAGTGAGAGAAGCCAATGAAGAAAAGGCAAGTTTTGGGATTCAAACTATTCTAAAAGATGTTCTTCTTTCACCTTATGGAAACAGTACTGTTGACCAAGCTGCAGTTGCTTTTTGCTTTGTTTATTGTCAAGATGTGTCACGCAGCGATATGACTTTTAAACTCTTCTGACTGTTTAAAGCCAGAAAGCAGCAGCACAATTAAAGCAAGAAATTTGTTTGAAGATTTTCAAAGAAGAAAGCTGTCTTCTGAGGAGAGGAAAGTAGGACAATGGCATCTGGAGAGTGCCTTCTGCTAGACTTAGAAACAGATAACTTTATTCTCTACAACATCTCTGTGAACCAGAGTGCAAACCTTTCCCTCCTCGATGATGAGTGGTTCTACCCAGCGTTCCTCTACGCCATCCCCACCATCTACGGGATCATCATTTTGATAGGCCTGATAGGCAATATCACTTTGATTAAAATTTTCTGTACTGTGAAATCCATGAGAAACGTCCCTAATTTGTTCATCTCCAGTTTGGCCCTGGGAGACCTGCTGCTTTTAGTGACTTGTGTGCCCGTGGATGCCAGCAGGTACCTTGCTGACGAGTGGCTGTTCGGCCGAACTGGATGCAAACTTATCCCCTTCATACAGCTCACTTCTGTGGGGGTGTCAGTCTTCACTCTCACTGCTCTCTCAGCTGACAGGTAAGCCTTGAAAAGAAGTCTGCACAATTACAACTCCATAAAATGCATGCTTATCCATGCATATTTTCAGGTAAGAAGTATATTTTTAACCTATAGAGGGAAAAAGAACAGCTTCAGTTAATTTCTGGTTGTTACGAGCACACAACTTGAGGAGGATGCAGACTGAACTCTGGATACTTTTTCTAGGCTAAACTAAATGTTTGTGGAGTTTAATTAAGCCTGGGTTAATTAAAAGAAAAACAAGAGCAGATCAAGCTAAAGACCAGTGAGAGAAAATACCATTAATGAAGCTCTGTTAAAAGACAGCATGTTCATATTTGCCAAAAAGATAATTGATCCATATTTCATGAAGTGTGAAGGCACTGGAGCAGCAATTTAAAGTGCAGTTAGAATCAATTCTTTCTAGTGGCTTGCTTCCTTAAGGCTAATTACATATGAGGCAATATTTAATGAAATATGTTCCAAATATTAAAATGAGGATGCCTGAAGCCTGTCATTTCTGCTATAGCCAGGATATTTCCCTTGATTAAACCATTTGCCACTTATCCAATCAAAACTGGTCTGTGCTGTTGGTTCAGAAACTTTGTCTTCCAATAATGTTTGATAAAAATAACATGTAACAGCTATGCTATTTTAGAATATGTGAAAACAAGTTGAATTTAACAAATGATGTGCTTCTAAAAAGCTAGCTTTATTTTAGATTTCTGTGAGGCTTTAGAAAACTGTCCCAGACCATTCAGATTTAAATTCAAAAGACATTATGATTTGAATGTTATTTGGAAGGATGAAGCCTACCTTTCTGGAAAGGTTCTAAGTGATTAATAGACTTTTGGCTTTTCTATGTACATAAGAGAAGCCAGGATATTTTATTTGTAATTTGGATGCTTCAGAAAGAGATGAAGGAATACATTGTTACTATCCTAAAGTTATTAAATATCACAGAAGTACTTATATGAGAAAAAAATATTTCAGTTTTGTTTTGCTCAGACCTGGGGGTTGTATTTCTTGGCCACAAAGAACTGAAACTAGGTTTGCTCTAGGAAGTCCCTTGCATGCTACTCTGTGTCTCTCCTCCTAACCTCCTGCTTGAAAGCATCAGACTATTTTTGTTGAGTTTTCAAGGTAGTTTGTAGACATATTTCAGTGTACAGTAGGTGGTTTCAATGAAAGTAGATGACTCCATAGTGTTTCAGAGACAGAATGGTCAATATGTTTATTAACTCCTTCATGTTTGTGCACATATTAAAAATAGCACAGTTTGCCCCAATAGTAGATGCCAAATAGGCCAAAAGACAAAAGTCCTCAAGCAATTTGCTCTAAAAGAGTTGGGAAAGTGCACAAATCCTCTAGTAAAGGACCTCCTACACTTTCATTCCTGAGTTTTATGTGGTGGCTGGACCTCCCCTGCTTACTATGAGGAAAATGTTAGGAAAATAATAAGTATTTCTCTAGGAAACTCATCTTTCCAAAGCTGAAGTGTAAGTTGTTTTAAGGAGCATCAGGAAAAGAAACGTGCATCTTAAAGACAATTATGTTAGAGAGATTTGTTGCTCTCTGATCACGTGCCCCATAAAGTAAACATTGCAAATGCTTTCACTGAGCAGCACATCAGTAGTGTTTTTTTGCCTGAAGTGAGTGAACAGAACAGAAAACAGCAGCTGTGGCAAGCGTGGGGTTTGTTGACTTCAAATTCTCAACTTCAGCTTTGTCTGGATCCTGTTAGCCATTGTGCTGCACCGGTGATCAAACTTTCCCACACTTTCCAGTGCCACTTGGCTATAAGGGAAATAGGCATCCATGTGGGAGAAGACTTGATGTTCCCATTTCCAACAGGTTGTTTTGCCCTCTTCTAATGCATCTGTTGTCCACTGCAGAAGGAGACAACAACAAAACTTTTACCTTTATTAGATCTATGAGGCTTAAATGCTGTGCATTGAACCACAAATGACCCTTATCTATTATGTTTACTGAAGTTTATGTTTTGGTATATTAACAGCAGTGCTGGGATGATTTTGTTACAAAATAATACAGTCTGTATTTTGTCAGCTCACAGCCCATTAGTCTATCTTTAGTTTCTTAAATCTGTCACCCTGAACTCTAGATCCTATTATTAATCATGTCAGAATCATTAGGAAAATAAAATGTACAGGGAAAACTTCAAGATGTGAGTCAGCTGTGACTGGCATGGAGATTGCTGCTTGGGTGTTCGAAGGGACTGGCAGCCCAATACCCTTGCTGTGTCCCCTGGGGCAGGGAGATGCTGAGCCTGATGCCAGGGGTGTCCCATAGTCAACCATTTCTGAAGTCAGACATGGTGTTGCACGAAGGATGAACAGCAGCTCGGCCCTGCAGGGAAGCATGATGGGGAGACCAGGGTAACACGAGGACTCAGGACTCCAGCAGGTAATGCGGCTCAGGAATGGCTCATCTCACTTGGATTTTACTGTCTGAGGTGAGAAGCCACTCCAGGATAGTCTGCAAGGCGTCCCCTAGTCCATGGAAAGAGACACCTGCAGAGGAGATACGATAAATCACCACATTAGGATACCTATTTCCCTACTTGGGTATAGAGGAAGCCTTGCTGTTTAATATGGATTAGATGCCCATATTTGAGATGGGTGATATTCAGTGGTGTGAGCCCTACCTGTGATGCTCACATGAGGCATGTGAATGTCCCTGTTCTCATGAATGAAAGCCATAGACCATGGGAGAGAAAAAATCTCCTTCATCTGCTGTGAACAGCATCACATGGCACTGTCTCCAAGGAAAGGTCAGTGCACCACAGACCTTTTGTCTAGAATTCATTTTCTGCAAAAAGTAATAATAAAACCCCCTCAGTTCCAGTGTCCTTCCATTGACAAAAGCAAGTGGGAACAACTGCTGGCATTACTGAAGGTGAAGTGGTGATGCTTAGAGAGACCTGGCATCGCAGGTATCGGAAATCTGCTGTGTAAAGAAAAGCACTGGAGTGGAATGCAACAGGGTCATTTCCAAAGAGGTGACCATTGAAACACAAGATGAAAGGCAGTGGGTAGGTGTGATGGGCAGATACAGTACACGACAGAGCAGTACACGACAGAAACACAAGATGAAAGGCAGTGGGTAGGTGTGATGGGCAGATACAGTACACGACAGAGCAGTGAGACACCTATGCTACATGTTATGGCAGTTTTACAAATCATCTCAGCTGTTTTGGATCACCCTCTGAAAACAAGGGGCCCAGTTTTAATAGCCCAGCCCACATCATGGACACAAGGGTATGCCTTCCTGAGGTACATTTTTATTCTTTCCATTTCCACTTTCCCATGTGTTAGGCAGGGTTAATAATACCAAACTTGTCTGCTGGTAACTGCAAATGCTTTGCTAATTGCCAGTGCCCACCACAGAACATCTAAAGCTGCTCAGTGGTTTGACCCACCAAAAGCTGGTGGTCATCCAGAGGGTTGACTGCTCACATACAAACTTTTCTCAAGGAAAAGAGAGGGACAAACTGCTGATCTCAGCTTTTCCTGCAGTGGGAGCCTGCAAGGTGCTCTGCCTGCATAGGCATGAGCCTACCTGTGTAGGCTTGGTTGGGAAGGGCATAGCCAAAGGGTCCCCGGGTGCTCTGTGTGCAATCATGAGTTCCCCTCAGACCAAAGTTAAATTACTCAAGAGCGTGTGGGAGAAAGGGCAAAGAGGAGTTAAGGATATCAGACATTTATTTTTCTGTGGGACTACTCCCCCGGCCGCAGGGAGCTTGTCCAGCTGCATTTGCCGGAGCAGTGGGAGCTGTTGGCGCGACACATTTTCCTGCGAGCTTGGAATTTAAAATTGAACTTCTCAGAGCAGCCAGGAGAGGGTTAAGGCCAGTGGTGTGCTTACAGCACCCTCCCTGAGCGATAAGGCGCCAGGGCTGAGTATACAAGAGCAAGGAAACAAGCAGTCCATGCGTGTGTACGCGTGTTTGTGTGTTTTAGAAGGACTGTAAATGAGGTTGGCAGGGGAAGGACATCTGTCTGCCCTGCTGCTCTGCTCTGTCAAGGCAGCGGGTTTCTTTAGCTGCTGTTCAGCTCGTCCCAGCAAAGAGGGAGTTTGAGTTCACCCACCGGTCTGCCTTCCTTCTCCTCCTCCTCCTCCTCCTCCTCAGCGCAAGGAGAAGGGGTATAGAGGTGCCTGTAAGAGCGGTCACACCTGGGCCACTAGCCCTGGCAGAAAAGCCAAGGCTGGCTCAGCAAGTGACAGGAA
Source organism: Calidris pugnax (assembly GCF_001431845.1). Lineage (NCBI taxonomy): Eukaryota > Metazoa > Chordata > Aves > Charadriiformes > Scolopacidae > Calidris > Calidris pugnax. The sequence goes on from NW_015091257.1 coordinate 12,880,764, forward strand.
ATTAAGGAAAATCTTTGCGCAGTAAGAGGAGAAGCAACCCATTTAATTGCCCTTGTCATGGGAGATGTCTTTATTTAATTGACTGATTCACCCATGACTGACAAGGTTTATACATTTGCATTTGAATTACCCAAGCTGTCAAGCACTGATCGTACTTCCCCACTGTTTTGCTGAGATAGTAAAAGATTGAAATGCCCTGGTGCTCATGCAGTGAAACCTTCCTGAAGTGATGCTGTTTTTACAAGCACACAGCGGAGTAAGTGTAAAGTGTAATTGAAGTTTGCAAGCAGCATCTTGACTTTAAGCACCTTGGATTATCTGAATTTCAGTGCTGGAAAACCACAGCAATGCCTGCCTCCTGGAGCTGCCTGCTGGCCTGTCTGTGGTGGAGGGGAGTGGTGGCATAGTGAGACACGTGGGGTGATATTACAGGTGAGGTTAGGTGACTTACCTTGGTAAGACCAGCTGCAGACAGTAGGAACTGCAGTCACATGGGAGCTCTGAGATGTAGATGTTGACCTGAGGGCTTGGATGCAGGGATGGATGCAGGGATGCTGCAGTGCTTCCAGCTACGCTGGGTCCTTTGGCGCCAGCCACAGCCACAACTTTTGATGTTCCTCTGAACTCATATGACAGTTTGTTTATCTAAGAATTTAAAAACTTCATACAAACCTCTCTCCCAAAAAAGCAGTGGTGGAAGAAAAAAAAGCAAATCTAGAATTTCTGGAAAGATTTTTTTAAATATGGAAAAAACTTTGTTTAGCAGACTTGTTGCATCTGTGATTTCAATGTCTCCAGCCCGTAATATTAATATTATGTACAATACCAAAAGAGGAGTAATATGTACATGTCAGATCATTTGTTTTATTTTACAATCACTGGATTATGTCTCCACAAGGATTAAGGGAAGTGTGCTACCTTAAAATAAAGCTATGGAAAACCAACCAGGATTTCCATTGAGTTATTTTACAGAGTGATACTTCTTTTTCTTTTTTTTAATACTGTCAGTTGTAAAGTGTCAGGTCCCCAGTGGTTATGAATTTATTCTGGGCAGTCTAGTCACAGCATTCATGAAATCCTTTCAGGTCACAAAGGCACTATTTTGGGGCAATTTACTTGTGTTGTAATTTACTGTGCAGCCTCAGGCAGGTTTTGAAAGGGTAGCAGAGAAAGCCACTCCGAACTACCAAGGCAGCCCCTAATCTGGTCAACGCAAGTCGGCAGCATGGTAACCCCATGTGTACATTTTGAATCCACTGACACGATCTCAGACGGAACATTGGTCCTTCCAAACCAGGGAAGAAAAACGGAGGGGCTCTGGACCACAGTACAACGCCTTCCTTCCCACTGAAGCTCTGGGCAGCCCTCCTCAACCCTTGCTGCTGGCACAGTGCCCGTGCCGCTGCTCTTCCTGTGGTGATGGCACAGGGTACGTGCAGAGACAGAGACACGTATCTCTCTCAGCCCATGTACAGAGTCTTAGATCCTGTGTTGCTGGCCACTGTGTCAATACAATATAAACACCCTTGGTTTAAGCTCTCATTTCCTCAGACCCTGCATCCGTCTGCACCAAGGGGAACTGATCAAATAGCACAAACTTTCTGAATATCTTGATTAGCCAGAGCAGATGGCCAAAACACAATAGATGCACTTCTATAACCAGGACCATTAGAGCTCCCATTTATATCGGTGGGGCTGGTGCGCAAATCCGAGGTTAGAGTCACTGCTAATGTGCTGGAGACTGTCAATATTTAAGCAATCAAAAGGGAGAAAAGTTGGATTACCTGTTGTTTACATTTCAGTAAAACCTAAAAACCCCAATCAGTTGTCATGGTCTCAGGGTAGGAGGTGCTGTACACGCCGCTAATCAGGAGAGCGACTGGCCACGGAGAATGTGCCGGCCGTGTGTCAGACTGAATGGTGGGCTGGGACATCAGCATCACTGCAGGGAGATGACCTCATGGTGGTCCCATCAGCTCATGTGTTACTGCTTGGTGTTCAGATGTGGACAGCAGCCTGGCTGAGAAGAGTAGAGCTGAGCTGAAATTAGGAGAAGGAGGCACAGCCTGTCCTGTAGAGACAGTGAAACATCCAGTGGCTGCTTTGCTCACAGACAGCCCTTGCAATAACCTTTTTTCCTTTTATTTTGAAAAGAAACTCCAGTGCTAGCCCTGCCAAATCTTCTCGCCTTGTTTCTCACTAGCTCTACACCTGCGTGCCCACCTCACCCCGTACCATGTAAGACACCATGGGCCATGACGTCTTGCCTGAGCTCCTGCCTGCAGTGGACTCTTGATTCTCCCCAACACTGCCTACTGTGTAAGAGCTCAGGTGGAGCAGGGGATTTCAGCATCCAGATGGTGCTTGGGCCCTTCGCAGCGCTGAGGCACTAAAAGACAGCACACCGACTGCTGTGCTGCAGAGAAATGCAGAAAGATGGAGTTTCCTGCAGGAAACTCCCCTCAGGACGCCAGGCTAGTGATCAGTTTCACCAGAGTGCAGAAGACTGTGGAGCATCAAAGGGAGAAGTGTTGTCAGAGCTCTGCCCATCCTGTCCTTGCCTGCCCCCAGGCTAAGGCCGGTCTCTGCAGCTCTATGGGAAGGAAGGACAGAAAACAGCACCATGACAGAAAACAGTACCCTGGGAGGAAAAAGTGTTTCTTCACACCTGCAGGCAGCCCTGAAGCATGAGATTTAGTCATGGACAGTCAAATGACCTGAGAAAGCCACAGATGCAGATGACTACCCCAGTCATCCAGTTCAGCTGCATTTCACCCCTGTATATCCGTGCACAGAGGCTGCTGAATATTTCAGGGGATTTGGATTAAAACAGATCTTTTCAATGACACTGGGCAACTTCCCAAGTATTCAGACTAAAGGTGCGTGTGTTGCCCTGTCCCCCTCACGTGTCTGCGGCACCCTGTTATCCCCACTGCTTAGAACTCATGTCATATTTCCAATTGAAATTCATCTGACCTCTAACCACTGCACAGCAATCTAACTAATGGCATAACTGAAAGGCTGAGAGAGCTGGGATCATTCAGCCTCGAGAAGAGGAGGCTCCAGGGAGACCTCATTGTGGCCTTTCAGTCCTTAAAGGGGCTTATAAGAAAGACAGAGAAAGACTATTCATGTCTGTACTCACAGGAGAAGGGGCAACAGTTTTAAACTGAAAGAGGGTAGGTTTAGGTTAGACATAAAGAAGGAATTTTTGATGATGAGGGTGGTGAGGCACTGGAAAATGTTGCCCAGGGAAGTTGTGCCCCATCATTGGAAGTGTTCAAGGTCAGGCTGGACTGGGCTTTTGAGCAACCTGGGCTAGTTGCTAGGTGTCCCTGCCCATGGCAGGCAGGGTAGACTAGATGATCTTTAAAGATCCCCTCCAATCCAAACCATTCTGTGGTTCTATGATAAGAGGGGATAGCACTAGATTGTTCAGCACCAACATGCAGCTGAAAGTTCATATGGAGGTGATGGTCTCTTATGACATCCTATGTTTACTGAAGCCACAGAAAGGACTTAAGCATCATATAACTCACTTTGTTTTATACTAGCTAGATCAGTAGTGACTACACTAAAACCATGACACAGTGAGAATGGTACAGGATATCTCATTTTTTCAGGTGCAGAAGAGATGCTCCAGTGTCTTCTCTTTCCTTGAAAGACTCCCATTTTTTGGCATAATCTGCTCGCTTGGGTGCTAAATACGCTATTTTACATCTGACTGAGTTAAAATGTCTTCTGTTAGACTATGGTCATTTATCCCAGTGACTCTAAAATATTTTCACAGTCTGGTCAGCCACTATCATCTGCAAACTTTCCCAGCAAAGATTTTATAGCCTGCTCAAGGCAACTGATATGCGCAATAAATAACACTGCAGCTAGAACAGGTTCTCAGGACCCAGGCTAGAAATGGCTCCACACATTGCTACGTTTAACTGACATGTTTGAGGACCTGCTGGGGAGGTCTGGGGTCTCCACTTAGCATGGCTCCACCTCCCAGGTCAGAACTGCTAATTTTAACATTGTCCCATGGGAGAGAGGCAGGGATTGCATGGCCATGGAGAGGGGAGGGATGGCCGTGTGTGCCCCAGCACGTGCATGTGCACATCTTCATGCACTGTCACCCATGCCAATGCGCCTGTGCAGGCTGCACCTCCCTTGTACACCAGCATGGCCCACACCATTTTTACATCACCTATAATGTTGTGACAAGATTAAAAAAAACAACTAAATTTGCCATGCGTTAAACAAGACCAACTGGTATTAATTATCATCTTTAAGTAGGATTAACCTCGCCATTATTTTATCTACAACTGGCCCGGGGCAACCCAAATACTTGCAGTTTTCTCAGTAACACCTTCCAGTTTTCTGAACTTCACAACTTTGAGCCAGTTCTCCACTTCCTGCGAATTTCTCAACTTTTTCAAAATTTGTAAAAAAATTAACACCACCTTTTCCCCAGCTGGCTCCTTTAATATTTCTAGGTGTAAATTATTCAGGCCTGCTGGTGTGAAAGTGGTTTGTGTTAGCAGATGTTAGCTCACATCTTCTTCATTACAGCTGACAAGTTTTCTGTGGTATATCGTTGCACACATGGTACGGATGCCTCCCTCACATTTGGCCTTAAAGACAAATATCTAGTCATTTGTTTTCACCTTGTCTCATCATTGTTCATATCTTCACCATTTATATGTATACCTGACTTACTGATTTTTTTTGTTCCTAATGTATTTAAAAATGCACGTTTGTCTGTTACACAGTGACCTTTGATATTTTGTTGGCTCCTCCAGCTTCCCTTATCAGTCACTGACATTTTTAAACTCCGATATTTGCTGTCATTTACTTTTGCTTTTTTTCCCATCTGTTGTATATCGATTTTTTTAATTACTTCTTTCAGGTTTTAGCGTGAGTCCTCATTTTCTCTGATTCAGGGCAGCATTTTGCCCTGCACAGTTTTTATCAGGGCAAAGTGGGCAGGCAAGGGAGGAGGCTGGGCGTCAGCTACTAATATATAGTTAGCATTGCCCCCTTAACATCTATATTCCCAGTCAGTTATCTGCCAACTGCTTTTAATTTTAGGAAACTTGCTTCTCTAAAGTTCTGTATATGTATATATGTCTATATTTTCTTATTCTTTGTCCATGAAATTTAGATAAGCACACCACACACCACAGCTGCTATAGCTTAAGGAACTGCTAATTTTTATGTCAATGATGAATTCTTCTTTCTCTGTCAGAACAGCGTACCATATTGATTTATTTCACATCACAGGCAGGATGTTTTGGGTTGAGAAACTGCCATTTTTAGAAACTCCAATGAATTTCTATAACTGGCTCTGTGAGATACCCAGCAATTATGCCACCTGTTTAGTTTAGACAGTGGTGCTGTTTTTATGCACACAAAGCGGTGCTTTCAGGAGAAAGAAGGCTGATCCTCTAGTGAGATGAGGGCTCTGTGTCTGAGGCCTCAGGTTGAGTTGCCCTGGTAAGAGTTCAGTCCTCAGTCGCACCAAGCCCATGGTCCCATGCCATTGACAACCCTGGGGACTTGGGGCGAGACAGCAAAGCCTTGGAAGGAAAGCATCACCAGGGCTTGCTCCTTCCCACACCTGGTGGCCAGCATGCCAGCACCAGTCCCTCCCAGCTCCTCTCCAGACACACACCACCTTGCAACCCCAGCACCAGCAAGCTGCTCCACCAGCATGTGATCTGGTGCCACAAGGCATGAGCAGGCACATCCCTCTGACTGTACCGGGCACTGAGCACTTAGAAGCCAGCCCCAGCCATTAGCTGGTGCTGAGGAGCTGGGTCATTGGCTGTTGGGGGGAAACTCGCTGGTTTTGAAGTCAAAGGATGTTTTCAAAGGAATGGGTATTACCCCTCCTTCAGACAGCAGGTCTCACATCTATTTGTAAGGACTGTGAGAAAGTGTGAGATTGGCCTCATTGAAATCTTTGACTTGGAATCAGGATTTCATTCAGAGGTTCGGCTGAAGATAACCTACAGGGAGCAAATACCTTGTGTACAAAGGCGGTCTTTCCAATAAGGCAAGCATCATCCATGGGACTCTCACTAGTACTTCAGTAACTTTTACATCCATTGTTTTCCATATGTATAGTTAATTTCTGAAATATTTTATGCTCTGGATGGTCATGATTAGGAATAGCACATTCACTGACAAATGGTTACTATATAAACTCCCCTTCCCCAATGTGTAGTGCAGTACAATGGTCTCTAAAACACTCTGTCTCAATTTTGACATTAGTTCATTCCTGGACAAAAATTCGCATTTGTCCAAGTTCCAGGATGTTGTAGCAGTATGCAGGCATACAGATTGAAAACTGAACACACGCTTCAAAAAGTGAGAACTATGTCACTTCCATCAATGCCTCCTTTTTCTTTTCATTTAAATGCTATTTAACAAAAAGAGAGAGAAAGTAGGCAGTACCTGCCAATGTATTTAAGACTAGCCCATCAGAGATGTCTTTGTGCCCGCATGCAATTTACTGAAGTAAAGATTTTAATAACAGATGTTCTCACAAGAATCATGCATAATAATGATAATCTTAACTACGTATGCGGAAAGCAGATAGACCCAGAATAGATTGTCAGAGTGTGTTGATGGGTTAGACAGTCTAGCAATTTTGTGGATTTATTGAATTATTTGTCTTCAGAGTGATGAATATTCATAACAATCATGGTGGAAACAATAAAGAAAGTTTGGGGCATTGCATTTCTCATAAATTTCTTCAGATATTTAGTAAGACTTTTTATTTGCTTTCCAAGCAGAGTTTCACACTCCACACGGCTCCACGTGCTTCATTTATGCAGTTTTTGCATAGCATCAACTTCTTCTCTGTTGCTTGAGACTTTTTTTTTTTTGCATGGTAATTGAGCCAGTCCTTCATATTATGTGGGCAAAACAATAATGTGATACTCGTAGAACATAATTGCAAAATTTTAATGAGAAGATTTTCATTCAGTCTATTCATGGGCCAAGACCAGATCAACGCGTGAGCATTAAGCTTACAAATGGGAACAGATGACTGGGGATCAGAGGAACTCTGAATTCCACATCTTTTCTCCCTCTTTCGATTACAGGTGGGAACAGAAGAAATATGGGGACGTGCTGCCTGAGAGGCAATTCTTTCATCACTACAATAGGAAGTCGTGGCAATTTCAGGAGCTCATTTTCTAGAGCTGGGAAAAACTCAGCCTTTTCACTTCACAGCAATTTTTGTGACTATTTTTGTAAAACATCAATCCATCCCAACTAATCCCTGCTTTTTAATTTAAGTTTCAGATGTTGAGCCCTACATCTCAAAATAGAGCTCAGTTTAAACAGATGCAAAGGTTTGTAAGTGGATTTCTCGCTTTAGAGAAAAACCAGAAAGCAGCAATATGGCAAATCTTTCCGCCAGCCTGACGCAGTCTAAACAGTGGGGTTGGTAATGAAGCAAGGGCGGGGAAGCCTTCTGAAATTCTGTTTGAACAGGTTTTAACACATTTGGTTTTTTAAACCATTATACAAATTCAGGAGTGGAGCCAAGGATCTTTTTATGTAAACAGTGTAAGATACAGTGATGGATGATACTATTGGGAGGAAACTTTACTTGAAACGTAAGTACTCCTGCAAACTCATTTTGGAGAGGCAGTGTCCATTTCCCTGTAGGAAGGACAGGGAAATGTTTTTATCTGTTCTTATATTTCTTTCAAGTGTGAAGTTCAGCTGTAGGAGGATAGGCATGCTTGGAAGGACTGTGATAAAAAAGGGCAGTACTCTGTGGCAGAGCCTCTTTCAGCCATTTTCTCTTGCTACACTCCTACTGCTGCAAAGAAGTAAGGAAGAAAGTGTTATGAAAGCAACTTAGTGCCTCTCATTAAGTTGAATTCAATAGATGAGAGGGAAGTAGTGGCCAGCACATATCTGCTATACAATCCTTGCTGTCATATTCAGTCACTGGGATCACCTCCAACAGCCACCTGTCTGTGTGACCACCTGCCTTCACTGCCCTGAGGGAGGGATGCTTCTTCCCTATTGTCACTGGGAGCAGCTGCAGTTATTACAGAGGACACAAATTATTTTGGTTGAAATTAAGATCTACTGACTTACCACATGTAAAAATGCTGCAGAAAGTGGTATCTTCCAGGTTTAAAAAACCTCTCTCTTTTTGCACAACCTGTACCTACCAGATATACGATGAGGGCTGTTGCATGGGCCATCTATATTAGCTTTAATTGCCAGCATAAGGTAAAGGAGAAAGGCATTAATACAAAACAAACATAAAAGATGAAAGCAAGCTAATTCTGCCCACAGGACCGGCTTCCCCACACAACATAAAGTTACTTCCCTAAAAAACCAAAAACCAGACAGTGAGACATATGTATCTAAATTTATTTAAAATCCAAGGAAAGCATCTGATTTTCCTCCCATGCTTTAGTTGTTTTAATTTAATTTCTGTGGCTGTTGTAGCAGGCACAAGTTAAATGGATGAAGGTGACAGTAGAAAAACATGAGGGATGGACTGTAGCTGCTGCCTTAGGGCTAAAGACCCTTCCTCCCCAGCATAAGAACAAAATTACAACCCTTCAAATATCTACGCTTAGGAACGTATAGGCAATATAACTTTGAGGGCAATGTCTGTTTATGGTTTAGCTGGTGTGCACTTTCATGGGTCAGCTGAGGAGCACAAAAATGGCTAAAATATTTTGCACCAGCAGAGAAACTGCATCTAGGAAACTTTGACATCCATTTGGGGCCTTATTTTGATCTGTGCCTTTGGAGACTGTAACTATCTTTTTCATGCTAAAGCTACTTCTGTGTTTATATTTGAAGCTGCAGCTTTAGGGCTAAATGTACAGTATTAATCAATGTTTGCATAGTCAAAATTTTAGCATACATTAGGTGATGTTACTGTTAGTTACATTATTATTAACACAAGGATAATGACACAGTTTTCCAGTTTCCCTGGCTTATTAATCTCCATGGGAAAAGTATTTACAACAGAAAAACCTTGTGTGTGTCACATTTTAGTGGCTTGTGGACATTTCAGTAGTTTCATCTGTAAGAAACAATTATTTAGTGAACACAATAAAGATGCCAAAAGACATATATTTTCCAGGATTCAGTGGAGAGGCACACACTCCGTGGGCTCCTACCAATCACCAATGAATTTTGGAGATCAGGTTAAGAAGGGAGCCTGCATTATATGTTGAGTTCTGGGATTTTGGGTTGAAGCAACCCTCTCACCAGGCTCCTCTTGGAGGCCTGGAGACTCACTTGGAGAAGAGGGATGGCACCAGATTCACCATGGGTAGTGGAGGAGAGGATTGCCCTATGGTGAACCCTCACAGTTTCTCATGAACTGTGGTTATATCAATTGCACTTAAGATGGCCCCACGTGTAATTTCTTTGTGTGAGCTTCTTTGAACGAGACTGCGAGACACAGAGATCACCGACATCCATCCTGGCCAGAAGGTCGTTGGTAGCTGCTGTGCATGAGGCAGGCTGCTGCTTCACAGGCACAGTGGGAACAAAGAGGTTCAAAGACTGAGCAGTAGCAAAGGTCAGTGTCTCTTTCATATTTCCTACCGGATTGTCAACCCAGTCATTTTCATCTGCACCGTTTGACAACCAGAGAGAGACTGGAGTTGACACGAATTCTTGACTGTATCATTTTTCATTCAACTGAATCTTCAGAAGGCATATTTTTCTTTTTAAGTTTTGGCCTTTGTTGTAGGGCATGAATCATACCTTCAGTTTGTAATCTTTTTCAAAAATTTCTTTGTAAGGGGATTGGGAAAGGAGTTCAGCTGAAAAAAAAAAAAAAAAAAAAAAGTATCAAGCAATAATTAGAAAGACTGAATGTGAGAGCAAGCAGAGGTGATAAATCCAGGGCCATGTCTGGATCTACTGCAGACAAGCTGAGCATGCAGTGTGTGACACATACTCTCAGAGATCGTGTTACTCCACAGGTTGAAAATAATGCTGGTTTAAGACCTTTGCATGAGGGCTCACTCGGCAGGCCACCTTGGTCCATGGCTCCACTGAAGTATATAGGCATATCCATCACCATCTCCTTCAAAGTGTGTTGGGTTATTCAAATGCTGGATGTTAAATACGGGAAAGTTATGTGCCTCGGGCTAACTCACTGAAAAAGAAGTTGCAGAGGCCAAAGCTGTGGAAAGCTTGAAACAATATTTGATGCAGAAGCTGGAAATACAAATAGTGAAAAACACTACCAGATGCTGCGCAGATCCAGTCTACCTTGCTGAAGTTCATAAGACTTGTCAAATAAATTATAAAAACCAGGGTTGGGAAAGTAGTGTGGAAAAGTAAAGGAGCGAAGAAGTTTCTGATCCCACTCAGAAACCAACCAGGAGGTGCAATTTTTTTCACTTCCGAAGCACTGACCATAGGCTCATCTTCCACTGGCCTCCCAGCCTTAGCCCGTGGGAAAGGAGTTAAGATAAAAAAAAAAAAAAAAAAGCAGTATCAAGCAATAATTAGAAAGACTGAATGTGAGAGCAAGCAGAGGTGATAAATCCAGGGCCATGTCTGGATCTACTGCAGACAAGCTGAGCATGCAGTGTGTGACACATACTCTCAGAGATCGTGTTACTCCACAGGTTGAAAATAATGCTGGTTTAAGACCTTTGCATGAGGGCTCACTCGGCAGGCCACCTTGGTCCATGGCTCCACTGAAGTATATAGGCATATCCATCACCATCTCCTTCAAAGTGTGTTGGGTTATTCAAATGCTGGATGTTAAATACGGGAAAGTTATGTGCCTCGGGCTAACTCACTGAAAAAGAAGTTGCAGAGGCCAAAGCTGTGGAAAGCTTGAAACAATATTTGATGCAGAAGCTGGAAATACAAATAGTGAAAAACACTACCAGATGCTGCGCAGATCCAGTCTACCTTGCTGAAGTTCATAAGACTTGTCAAATAAATTATAAAAACCAGGGTTGGGAAAGTAGTGTGGAAAAGTAAAGGAGCGAAGAAGTTTCTGATCCCACTCAGAAACCAACCAGGAGGTGCAATTTTTTTCACTTCCGAAGCACTGACCATAGGCTCATCTTCCACTGGCCTCCCAGCCTTAGCCCTGGGGTGGTCCAATCGCTTGTGTGTGCCCCTGTTCCCCTGCCCTTAAACAGAACAGCCCCTGCAGCCACCGTCCTGAACCCAGGCTGGTGCGGGAGAGCAGAGCTGCTGAGGTGCAAGCCGGGAGAGAGACCCATCAGCGCATCAGCAAGGTGGCTGGAAATGGAGACTCCCACCAGATCAATGCTGATCAATTAAGCATTAATACACAGAGGATAACATAGACCGCTGGAGACTTCTGAATAAGTTAGCCCACCATCAAAGAAGTCATGCAGATAATCAACAAATAATCTGATTGAATTGTCAGGCTCTTAAGAAAATATCTACCTGTGTTCCTACCTCAGAGCACTTACATTTTCAAAACCTATTTTCTAGCTTTGTTTTTTCTGGTTTTTTGTGCTTTCAAGCTCAGATTTGGGTCTACATTGAGCCCTTTGCAAGCAAGCCATCTCTCAGATCTTCTTTTACGTCCGCTTTAAAAGATAAACTAAATGCCTAATAATCAGTGCTAGAATTTCAAGCCATTTCTGATTATGTTCTTTCAAAATTATATTGTTTGCAAATGTCGTCTCTAATTAAAATGTACTAGTAACTTAGAATTGATTCATTTTCTGACTCTCCCCACTCTATTAAAGTGAATAAAAGTAAAACAGAATCTCTCTTTCTCTGCATTCTTCAATTCATTCGTGTTACTGGAAATTAATACTGGAAAATATTCTCTCAGCTGGCTATATTATGTAAGAAAATCCCTGAAAAATGATACTGACATGCCATGTTGATAAGCGTACAATAAGCACCTGCTGAAATACCTTGGAATTAACTACATTTATGAATATCTATGTAATTAATTTCCTTTTGCATTTATCTTCCTTAGGGTTTGCTGAAGATGTTCAGTTAGCTAGTGTTTCTGTCAATAATCTATAACTGGTGAATCAGACTATAAATTGAGCTATTTCAGCTACATTGTTTTAGTAATCTGCCTAGCTATTCCATTTTATCACTGCAATGGTTGTAACATCACATTTGTTTAAGTGCTGTGATTTTCTTCACCTGACAAGATGATCTTGCACTGGAAGATTGTGCTTTGTAGTATGACACTACTTAACCCCCAGCTTCAGGATGAAAGTTAAAGAGGTGCTAAGCGAGCCTGAAAAATACTGTCTGGCTGCTGCAGCTGTATAGCTGAAACAAAAGGGGAGCTGGAGAGCTTGGAGAATAAATGCTTAAACAGAAGACTATTGAGCAGGGTGTTTGCAGTCTATTAAAGAAAAAAATCACCTACACAAGGCACCTGTGGGATTGTATGAAGAAACATCTGCAAATAATGGGATGTCCAGAAGCAGTCTTTATACCTATATACATAGAAATATAAATAATGTAAATGTAAATCTGTACATACTACATGTATATACATGTATATGTATAAAATATATGCATATAAATATATGTGTATGTATATAAAATACACACATACAGATGTACACACATATATAAATACATAGAGGGCAATGATAGGTGTGCTGAACAGGCTACTGCTTATAACTAAAAGTTGAATGTGTGCCTATCCTGCAAATAAGGCAATTTTCCCAGGTAAAACAGTACAGGGCTCCTGCCCCAGTGCCCAGTTCAGCTGGCTGGAAGAGCTAGGATCCTGGTAGGAGTTTAGAAATGGATTCTGAAGCAGCCACTTGGGAATGTACCCTGCCATGCCAAAGCTGGGACAGCCTAGGACCCAGGCACCCACCAGTCTCCAGGGAGCTGACAGCAACCAAGGGACCAAATGGGCCATGGGCAGTGTGAGGTAGATCCTGGGAAAAGCATCTAACAGATTATAACTGTTACGATAATGACCCTAGACAATAATTTATGAAACCTGTACATATTCCTTCCTAATGCTCTTTTTTTCTTCTACTGTATTGCTTAAACACATATGTGAAACTTGATTTACTTGGAGTGTGCACTCCTTCCAGAGCAGGACTCTAGCAGATATGAAGTTCTTCTATTTTTCAGTCCTTTCATTACATACATCAGGTTCAAATAAGTTTGCTTGTTTCATTTTCTTGGATTCTGAAGTACAATTTTCTGAAAGGCTGAAATCATGAAAGACAAAATTGCAAATAAAAAAAAAGTCTTCTACATATCTAGCATAACAGGCAATAATATTTTTTTTTTCTTTAACAAAGTCAATTAGGAGCAATGGTTATTTATCCTGGGTGCATCAAGTTATTGACAACAGTTTATTGCTGTCTACACGACCAAACAGCAATTAAAGTGAGCAACATGCTCTCTTTAGGGTAAGAAAATTTCAGATTCGGCTTGCAGGAGGCCAGGGTACTCACAGCTCATAATGAAATGTGCAGCAAAACCTCCATTCAGTTTCCTTCAACGCTATTGTGTGAAGTGGTGTAAACTGCTGTATGCTTTTGAAGAGAAGCTTATGATTACACTTCCTATCTTAATGCTATTTGGACACAGATATACATTAATGTCAGGCAGCACTGTGCTTTGTTGTGTCGATTACAAATTAAATGAACTCAGAATCAATACAGATGAAACTGAATGGGCTCATGGCAGGTGGCTCTGGTTTAAAATGAGAAATCTATTGAAAATATCGAAATTTAAAACACCGGAAAAAAAAAATAACAGTCTTGAGTAAAGAAGGATTTTGTTTGGGATGTTTTTCCTAAATGGAAGGGACAAGCAAGAATACAACGCCTGATTGTTGAGGTCGATAATTTCTTTCTTAAATTCTTTCTTTTTTTCTTTCTTATTTTTAGGTATAAAGCTATAGTAAGGCCGATGGAGATCCAAGCATCCCATGCACTGATGAAGATTTGTGTGAGAGCTGCTATAATCTGGATTGTATCCATGTTGCTTGCCATCCCTGAAGCAGTGTTTTCAGATCTGCACCCTTTCCATGACAAAGGGACTAATAAAACCTTTGTCAGCTGTGCTCCTTACCCGCATTCTGATGGGCTGCACCCCAAAATTCACTCGATGGCATCATTTCTGATCTTTTATATCATTCCCCTATCTGTCATTTCAGTATATTATTACTTCATTGCTAAGAATTTGATCCGGAGCGCTTACAACATCCCTGTGGAAGGAAACGTGCATGTGAGGAAACAGGTAGAGGCTTGACTTTCTTCCAAAATCCACATTCCCCGTGAATCTAGGAGTAAAGAGTGCACCTACAGGGAAATTTACACTGGGACAGGCTGTGTTAATTTTAATAGATTAGGTGGGCTAAAAGAAGTGAACCGGTCATAGCACAGCACTGAACAGTTAAAGCATCTTCTCTTGTTTCTAAGTTCAGAGACTTTGGCAGGGTGGTTACCATAGCAAACACAGCAGGAGACTCATGCCAAAGCCTGGGAAGGTATTGACTAGGGTAAAGGGAAAGAGGCAGAGCTGGGGATGATGTTTGGAGATCGAAGCTGAGGGGTGATGCAGCAGAAAATCAAAACTTCTTGAAGTTGCTTTGTCAGAGAGACGACCTCGGATAAAGACTTGCTCCACAAAGAAGTCCCTCTTCACACAGAGGGAAATGCTGGCTCTGTAATTTGGTCCTCCAGTCTGAAAAGCAAATGGGACACAGGAAAGGGAGAGGGGAGGTGGGGAAAGGCCCTTCTGCAAGGAACCCCCTGGACCAGGAGCACTGGTCAAACAGGGAGGCACACAACTGCTCCTTGAGAGCAGTAATGCCTCCTGTGCTCACCACAGCTCCAGTTCTCATCTGCTGGTGCTGTGCCATGTTGAGAAATTAGCACAGGTTAGAGAGGGGCTGGGGAAGTGGAGACCAGAGGAGGAGGGTGGTGGGTGCAGGGTCATCAGGAAGGAGGACAGAGCAGGACAGCGTGGGGTCCTCGTTGTGAATGATGTGATCTTTGCAGTGTGAAGTCTCAGGAGAAAAGGGGAGTCCTGGCTTCTTCCCTTAAACCCTTTGGTCATTACAATTCTAAAAATGCTTCTTTTTCTAGGGTCTCTGGAGAGGAATGACGTTGACAGAACAACCTGTCATTTGCCCTCTAATAAGCCACACTGGTCAATCTTCTTCTGGTCCAATAGCTGATAGCCTCAGGTTTCACCATAAGACAGTCTTTGATATATATAGGCAGACTATTTGCTCCAAACAATGGAGTCTTTTAACCTTCCCTTCCTTTAACCTAAAAGGTTAAAGTTACTAAAAGCCCAGTTACTTCTATTACTGTCACTCATGAGTGGGAGTTCTTATGAAACTCCACAAACTGTCCCACCGCAGAGCTCATGCTTGAGCCGGCTCAGCTGGCACCCATTTATTTCAAGTGAGTTTCATGCTCTGGTTGAAAATGCGTGGCTGAAAATGTGTGAGTCCTGAACCAAGTGAGGGGATTTAGCCAGGATTTGGGCAACCTAACTCCAGCCTTTCAGCTGGAGGCTGTTTCCTCTTGACTGCCCCTGTTTGTAAGAAACTGGAGAGAAAGAGTCCTCTCCAGGGGGAAATCCAAACCCTGCATGAGCAACTGGGGATTTCAGATCAGTGCTTAAATCTGAATGCATCTGAGCCTTAGGTTGTCCAAGTAAGAAAACAACAGCAGTGTAACTTGTTTCTAAACAACTTATTTACCTTGACATATTTACCTTATTTCGTTACCTCTTTTCGACTGAGGTGTGCTTCAAACTAAGCTAAGCTGACACAAGCCATTCTTCAGCTGAACAAATGTCCATATAATTGCACCCAGCTGATATTTTCACCTTATGATGACCTAACACAATCATCTCACGTAGCCTTCAGGTGCTAAGGTGAAACAGTGGGGCTGGGAAGCTGTTTTCTGCCTACTAAATGATGTGTGATCCCTGAAATCCTTATCCTTTTCCCCTTCTCAGTGTGCGTAAATCTTTCTCCCCTGCAGGCCATTTTTCTGCTGATGCGATGACTGTTTTGATTAGTGACAATAAAGTGAGTAGTAAAAGCAGCCCTTTCCCCCTTTTGTTTTGGGGAGAGAGCTCTAAAGAAAGCAAAAGGCCAGGCTGCAGTCTAGCACTGTCAGTCCATCATTCCCATCCTGCAGTACATTCGGGAGCTATAGGTCTCCATCTGAGATAACTAGTATCGATTTCTTTATTGCGTTGCTTCCTTTCTTTATAGTGCAGATGTGGCCTCAATAGCCCTCTATCAAATTAAGGATACAGTTAAAAAGAATATATGGTTTAGCCAAGAACAGCCCTTTCTCAAAGGATTTAATTTTCAGCCCGCTCTCTGGAGACATTATCATCTGGTACATGTCAATCCTTCCTAAGCTCAATGGCTGATTTCCAGTCACTGCCATTAAAGGGGCACAAAATAAAGTCAAAATGGGCTTGTCAGGTCGCTCCAGCCTACTCCTTGCTTGCAGCTGTCCTGAGGAAAGATCAGCCCGTGTGAGATGCCGAGTTTCTGATGTACCTGTTCAGCTGAGGAGTGAGGCTGGAGCCTGGCCAGGCACCGCAGCAGGGCAGGAACCAGGGCAGCGGGGCTGGGGGCAGTTTCAGGCCATTCAGGTCCTACTCAAACACAGAGAGCAGTCTGCAACTAATTCCCTAGGAGTGCCTAGGAAGAGGTTTACCAGAGAAAAGAACATTATGAAGCCCTGAAAAGTCAGCGCCATTATACTTTCCATGCCTGTAAACTTCTGGCTGCACAACCTCTCCCAGGGAGCAGTGTATTTCAGCAGGACTTTCTGGGCAACTGTCTGTCCTCTGCTTTTGGGTGAACTCTGTCACAGCTCTTGTCTTCATTAGGAAGAAAGATGTGTTTTTCAGTGGCATTGTTATCTTAGTGTGCAGCACTGGTGGACAAAAGGCAAGGTACAATTTGCCTCAGCTCCCCTTGGTTAAGCGATACCTTTGGGTTGACTCCAAGCCTGTACATGTAAGTAAAACAAAGCGTGGCTTGTGTGCATGAAGGTTATTCTGCGTACGAGCTGACATTGTAAAAGCACCCTTCCCCAACAAAGCTCAAATTATGCTAAGTTCATCTATTCACCACGTGCATCTACCTTGTCCTAGTAGCTCCAGCTTTTTCAGCTGAAGGGTCCACCTCGCCGTTGCCTCGGTGCTTCTCCGAGTAGAGAATTTCCTCTATCAGTTTCTTCATCTCCCTTGGCCTCTGAGTGCTGCACTTGGTCTCTAAGGACCCTGAGCTGCTGGCAGCACTTTTGTGTACATATACCACATGGCCCCAAGGCAGAAAGTCCTGCCTCTGGGCTCTGTGAAATATACCAGACTCCTATGTCATAATTAATAATAATAATAGTAATAATGATAAGTTAATCTACATAAATTGGATAAGAACATATATATTATATGGGGATAACTAATGCAGGTATCTGCGCATCTGTTGCCTGAGCTGGGATTTCACAAAGTGGCAAGCCTTTGGAGTTTTATCCCTAAATAGGAAGGGAAAGACTACTTCCTTATATAATAAATTTTCAGAATTCTTCGGTTTTAGGGGAAGGGGATTGAGGAGAGACAAGGATGGGTCTTGACTCTGTGTTCACCGGTGGTCCAGTTTGCCCTTTTTTGGCCATGCCACCTACTACTGAGTAGCCCCAAGGCTGCAGCACCAGGAGAAATAGTTAGCTATTGACCTGAGCTAGGAATAACTGCTAATCTACCTTTCTCTTTCTTCTTCCAGATTGAATCCCGCAAGCGCCTGGCCAGGACAGTACTGGTCTTTGTGTGCCTCTTTGCCTTCTGCTGGCTTCCCACTCATATCATCTATTTATACCGTTCCTACCACTACTCAGAGGTGGACACTTCAGTGCTGCATTTCATTGCCAGCATCTGTGCTCGGATCCTGGCATTCACTAACTCTTGTGTCAATCCGTTTGCTCTCTACCTGCTCAGCAAGAGCTTTCGGAAACAGTTCAACAACCAGCTGTTCTGCTGCAGAGCTCGCCTCCTCATCCGGTCCCAGAGCATGGCCAGGAGCACCACACGAATGACCTCCCTCAAGAGCACCAACCATTCTCTGGCCACCTTTAGCCTTATCAATGGCAACCATGTCTGCCATGAAGGCTATGTCTAAAGGGCACAGTCAGGGACCTCCACATCATGTAGCTAGCGTGGCTGCTTGGTTTTGCTCTGTGGGGATGGTGGGTAGCACACATGCATGCACATGTGTGTGCGAGGAAGTCTGATGTGCTCAGAAAACTCAGAGGAGCTTGAAGCATCCAACATTTCATCCTGGGTTGAGGTTGAAGCATCCAACATTTCATCCTGGACTGAGGTGTCACCAGAGCTACAGATCATTGAGCACCAGCGCACAGGAGCTCCCTGGGAAGCGCTGCATTGCTTCAAGACCTGCTGCTTTTAATGAGAGCAAAGAGAGCATCTTAGGATCAAATCTAGTTTGGCTCTGCAAGTTCTTCATCAGTTTCTGCTCAATCCCGAACTCAGACAGACTTACAGCAGTGACAAAACCATACCAGGTGCACAAAGTTTGTCAGAACAGTTGCATCCAGCAGTTCATGGTATAATATATTTTGACACCAAAATAAATCCATTTAAATAAGGTAAATACTTTTACAGAAGAGTTCAGTGTAGGTCATTTATAGACTTTTCAAGTATTTATTAATGTTCTGAGTACAGTATTAATTCATGGTATAAAAGATATCAAGAGTTTACTGGGGCATGTCTGTGTCCCCATCTGAAATGAGCAGTATCTTGCACCACATCAATGTGAAAGCAGTAACGTGAATAAATGTGAGTTGGAATATGTTTACAGTTTTAAATGTGTGAGCTTTTGCCATGTTGTGGAGGTCACAGCAGGGCATTTTCCAAGCATTACTGTTTTGCTCTGCCTGTCTTCAAGGTGTGAGATAGTGAATGTTTCATCACCTAAGGGATACCCCAAAACTTTAGTTGGGTTTGGCTAAGGACAGGCAATTAACAGAAAATGAAGCACAGCTATTTTTCATGTAGTAGTGCTTTGTAAAACACCCTAGTTTTCAGTAAAAGCTACCAGTGATGCAAGGTCTGATCTCCAACACAGGTTTTTTCCTTCTATCTTCACAGAAACCTGTGGAGAAAGAGTGTTAAAACTGGCTAACAGACTGGAGAATCAGGTCTTCTGCAGTGTTCACTCCAGAGCAGTTCCTGTGCCAGGTATCAACTATTCTGGGAACAGGAGCACAGTGCCCTGCAGAAAACAAACTCTTGAAGTGCGTGGGCTATAGGACAGGCAATGAAGCTGAACACCCAATAAAAGAAGCTGCTGCAAAATGAGGCCATAAACCAATCACTGTAACTGAATATTGAGCTTTTAATGGCCCTCATCCTCTTTCGTGATGATCCTCTTTCTTACTACGGCAAAAGAAAAATGAAAGCTAGTAAAGCTTTGTGTTGGACTTGCTCTGTGAATGTAGGAAAAAGTCATGTGTGCAGTGTAAACACACTCAACCCTGCATCTGCAGCTGCCCAGGGATGCTGGTGGGAGCTGCTGTCTCCAGGGACTGCAGAAGGGCTGCGATGCCAAAGGCAGAGCTCAGAAAACTCTGAACTGGTTTTGCCTTTGAGAGCTGTGCCCTCTGGGTGAGGTTCAACACACAGGTACAGCTGTGTGAGAGCTCAGGATGTGGCCACACCACATATGCTGATGTGCTGCTAGGGGCAGTCTTGCCCTATCCCCCTACCATCCCTGGGCGCCACCACCACCTGTGTCACCTCCTCCTGCAGGCTTGAGTGCTCCCTCTCCCCAACCAGCCTGAAAAGTAATGTGATGGGGTTAATTTACAGCTGAGTCAATTCCCTTGCACAGCTGCCTGTGTAGCTATGGTGTTAATTTCAATTAAGTGTGCTATCTGAGGTCATAATTTACTAAAATTTTCAGCAGGATGGCACTTTCTCTGATCTTTGACATGAAGCCACATACAGTACCAGAAGCCCAGTCTGGACCATGTCAGGGAGTTTGGTCAAGTTTCGAGCTGTTCATGGCATTTCAAAAAGAGAAAAAATTTATCTGACCTGAAATATTTCTACTAAATATTTTCTTCGGCCCTGTAAGAACTTAATCGAATGCCAGCAGGAGTTACACACTTCAACAGCAGCCACACCATCTGCGCTACGTGATATGTCCTCCATTTGGGTAGAAAACAGATTACTGTTGCTTTACAAGAGGCTCCAGTAGTTTCTGCATTTTTGTTTCTGAGGGAAAGGGGGAAGCACAGCAATGATGTGAGAAAATCATAAACATGGGGAAAAGAGCACTGCTATAGTTCCCTCAGGACGAAGCTGAATAAAGACCCTGCCTCCCTGAGAAAGATGCTGTTTTGAACACAGGAGAGGTATGAAGACGTGGCAACATGGAATTAAATAAGTGCTATTGATTTTACCCTTGTCTTCCTAACAGAGCTAGCGACTCCTCTGAGGACAGAAAAGATGGTTTTGGCTCTGATCTGGAAAGCGCTTTCCAGAAATGCAACTGCAGGTGTCCACATGTGTCACAGCCTCATTATTGCTTAATTTTCTTGGTATTCCTTTTCTCTTTGTTTTCAAAGCCGATAGACAAAAATTTATGGGGAGTTCCATGCAAATTGTAATCCTTTCATCAGAATCTAAGATTCTACCTACAGCTTCTTTTAATTTTTAGCAACTTAGACTAATCCTTTTCAGATGTGATGCAAATTTTCAATAGCATTTTTCATTTTATTCAGATCCCTGCCTACCCATTTAATCTCTTTAAAACAATTAGGTGATTCTGTTAAAAAAATCAATTGAAAAAAGGTTTCTTGCAAAACGTATTTTGGAATTTATTTCACAAACTTGCACTCATTTTTTAATACTATAGAAAGAGCAAATCTGAGGTTGGAATTGTTTCTATTTCATCCTTGTATTAAAATAATGAAAAAATTAAAGGCAGCAGTTGAGGTCAGGGAAGGAAGACTCAAGAAAGTTTTCTGAAATATACCAACATGTAATTGAAATAGTTGTAGCTGTAATTGGTTTTTTGTTTCTCGCTCCTTGTCTCATTACCTTGGTTTCAAAAACACGATGTACTTTACACTGCTGCGGCAGTCTAATTCCTTATCAAGAGCTACCTTGGTGTTTGCTGGCACAGCCACAGCACTGATTCTTTCAACCTGAAGCGTTGTCTGCAGCGGTTCGTGTGTTTGATAAATTTTCAAAGTGCCCAAGATAAAAGCCCAGCCCTGGCAGGCAACTCCAGAGCCACACACTGGGATACTGCCCAGTCCAGGGAAGCTTTGCGGTCCTTGGTGGGCAGAGACCCTGGCTGTGACCCTGGGGTGGCTCTGCACCCCAATTCTCGGATTAGGTCTTTCCACCAGCACCGGGAACATTGCAGTGGCATTTTAGAGCACGCTGTTTGGGAAACACTGCATTTCAGTGCTCAGAAAGACAGTGTCCCTGAAATGCCTGGCTCCTGGAAGGCTGAGAAATTTTCTCATTGTGGTCCACACAGACACCTCCAAAACTGGAAACACACAAAATTCCCCTTGAACCACATAGCCCTTTGGGCTTGATCTGCTCTGTCCCGTCCAACATGTGGCAGTTGTATCATATTCAACCAGCTGCAGGGTGTGGGTGGGGGAAAAATGGTCTCTGTGTCTGGATGCTGTATGTTACATACCAGAGGAGCATCGCTATTTACTACAGTGCAGCTATGCTTTCATCTTGGGTCAGAAGTACTACAGGTCAGAGGGTTATTAAAAATATGTAACTGCTGTTAGATGAATTGGTGTGAAATACGAAACTAATATGTAACAGGGACATATTGAGTTATATCCAGGCTTTCTCAGGAGAAATTAAATAGGACAAAATATTGCTCTTCATTAGGAATTTGAATTTTTTGTGATTCCTGAATTCCCTTTGCTCCCATTGAATGTAGTGGGAGATGAAGGTGCTGAGTAAATCACAGCTTTCAGCTGTTCTTGTTTTAGTTCAGGATTATTCGGTGCAGTTTGGCTCTAAAATGATTTCTCATAAGTTTGGAAAATCATTGCAAAGAATCAAAAACTATAGAAACTTTCTACTATTGACACCAGGTAAAGGATTCAGAGTCCTTCAGCTCTGCCTGCAAGGTTTATTTGTGTTGCAGTGTTTCCAAATATTGCCTTTTTGGAAATGTTTAAATATGAAAAATCAAAGGTGTGATTCTGCTGCATGACAACAATAGCTGTAAGCAAGAAAAAATGTCACATGGTTGAAAGGAAAGGTTGTATTATTTCCACAAATGTTTATTTGAACACAAATATTTGTTTTATTGAAAAAAGCCCCACCAAATAATATATAAGGTAATGAATCTTTCGTTGTTTTAAACACACACACAAAACAACATAGTTCAAAGAGCCTCTATTTACCTAACAAGAAAACAGGAAATCTGTTATTGATATGTGTATTCCTGATTCCCCCCATTAGGTTGATTTATATGGAATGAATGTTATAGTTAAAAACTGCACGGTTTGGCAGACAGAATATACCTTCTTGCTCATTTTTCTGACAAAATACAATTTTTTTTACAGCAGAAAACCATCTGTGTGTATTCAGTTGGGAAAAAACACCCTGGTTTTCAGCCTTCTTTAAAGGCAAGAAGTTCAGTGCTGCTTATCTGAGCAGTAAGCGATCCCCTGAATGTTAACTGCGTGGCTCATCGCTAGTGCTAGGCACCATGATGAAAACAGGGTAGCTTATCCTCTCCATCCTGGGAAAACACAGCAGATGATGGGCCTTTATCACTCATAATAAATCATTAGAGATTTTTTATGCTGCCCTTTCCAAGAGGAAGAAGCAGCAGTTCAAGGAGGCAAGGAAATACTTAGATGGCGTTATTCAAAATTTAAAGTTTTCTCCTTCTTTACTGAAATGTTTGTACTATCCTTATTCAATTTTTTTTGCAGTTGTTTTTGTGACACCATCTTTGTACTCACTACTATCTTTTCGGCTTGAAAAATGTGCAGGTAAAGAGATAGCCGATTTGGGTGTTCTGTAAGCTGATATTTATTTAGGAACAGAAAAGTTGCTGTAGGGCTGTAAAAATGTATTTTAGTTTGGGTAGCAACAGACACCCCTCACAAGAGAGTTCAAGCAGCCCACAGCTGGGTCTCCCCAGCGGATGGTGACCCTGATGAGCTGCTCTTACTGCAGCCCTCCCTTGCAGGGGGTATTTCTCACACCTGAAGCTCATGTGCACAGACCCCAACCAGGTTGTTCCCCCAAAGCCAGCAGCCCTGCACCAGCTGCATGCCTACGCATCTCTTCTGGGATTCTTCTTGTTTCTAACCCCTCATTCTTCCCCAAAATAGCTGCAGAGTTTTACCCCTGCCATCCTGCCTGCAGCTGGGGCCATAAGCAGCTGGGTGGGAGTAGTGCTGGGATGTGCAGGAGATGGGCAGAGCATCCTGCTGGATCCCTGGAAGGGGAGGCACTACACATCTCCAGGCACTCCACATGCTGTTAACTTGGCTCCAGGTTACAGATCTACTGTAACTTTTTCCTCCTCTGTAACAGTTTCCCGAGGAAACCTGAGGTTTATTTGCACAGACCACCTTGGAAGGCCCAGCACCTTGAAATTGGTGGAGCTGGATGTGGATTCACACGTGGTCCATGAGTCCTCACCCAGGCAGGGCGTCTGTGTAGGTCATGCCACAAAAGAGATGAAAGAGTCTACTTTGGACTCCCCCACCCCCCGCCTTGGAAAATCCATCACTGCTGGCCAGCTGGATGAGTATTTATGTGTCTACCTTGCACTTCATAATAACTAATCACTGCAATTTTAAATCTTTTAAGAATAGAGACTGAATAGTACTCTGCTTAATGCTAAGATTATCAACGAAGACTATATCTAATTTTATATTAAAATCACATCCACAACTCATTTTAAAAGTGCCTAATTGCTTGTTTATGGAAATAGCTACTTCAAATTATTTCTGTGATTAGCTTGACTATTTTACCATAAGTGGATATGAATTAAAGAGAATTGATCATAGAATTCTTTTGAAATAAAGGATTTGATCTATCTTAATGTAAATCAATTACACTTAACGGTAAAAAGCCTGCCTTACGCTGAACATCATTTTGTAAGTGCTGCTCTGTGTTTTCAAGGCAAGTCAGGTCCAGCCACTGTGTTGCTTTGAAGTGGATGGACCTTGGCTTTGTGTCAGCACTTCCAGCTCCGGAGTCAGACAGTGTATTATTGCTGTTCACACACCACCATCTCCCCACAGTTTCTTTTTAGTGGGTGGTAGATTTAACACCGGTCTCTGCACTGTGAGGCAGAGAAGGATGATTGTAACACCTACCCATTGAACAAGTCTTCTTGTCCAAAGGGTTCAGGGAATTTTGAAGAAAAGAAAAGTGGTGCTTCTGTCTAGGTTTTATGACTGGCCTCAACCAAAGCCAAAGCAGGTAGAAGTGTACAGCCTACTGGCACTGGAGGTCAACAACATAGCTGAGAATAGTCCCCAGGGGTGAGGTGCCTCTCTCCTACCTATTGCCCTGAAAAATCAATCAGCCTCAGCGAGCTACCATCTTCTCTCCACCATCCATGGAGATGGACTGGCACATCCAGCGGACATCATACCTCCTGTTTTGGACACTTCCCTTTGCATGAGACACAACATCCTATCTCTCACCACCCAGACCAACCTTAGATGACCAGGATAGGCTTGATGTCTTAATTTTAAATGGCTGATGTCTGTCCAGCCAAGTCCCACCAGACCTTTCCTGAGTGTCAGCCCAGGATCTCTCACTGCTCTGCCCTGCCAGCAGAAGGGCGTATGTGATGCCCCATTCTTCTATTCTTACTAACTGCTGGCTGCAGCCCTGGCACCACTATCTGATGCCACATTAGGCAGGTTGTTAAGATGGTTTAAAAAGGAGAAAGTGGCTTTTATTCCTCATAAGTCACCTTAATGGGGCACATAGGAGACCTCTTCAGATGGTGGGTCAAGCCTTTATTCGTTTGGCTGGCCCTCTGGGGCTCTCTAATTCCCTTCTGGCATGATAGAGGGAACCTGCTGTGAATGCACTCCTGATGGCCATAGTCATCCTTTGGGATGACTCTAGACATCTTGCTTAAGCTTTGTTAGACCATAAATCCAACAGAGCCATGGCCTGTCTCCCCTCTACCATGTTGTTACTCGTGTAGCAGACTGAATAGGAGGAAAACTCAAAAGAAAAATGTCTTACTGCCATAGACTCATTCAGGAGAAGAAAATAGCAAATCCAGAAAATTCTCAGGCCAATCTCATGCCTACAGTGTTTGCACTTTCACTATTTATGCCAGAGGTTGAAGATGAGGAACAAAAGCAATGGCTAGTCATGGTCCTTGGTCTGATACGCACTAATATCCTGTCTGCCATGAAAGGGGCAACCTGTAGGAACAACATTATTTATTGATGTCCAGAAGGAAATGTGGTGTTCCTTGGGAAAGCTGGGTGTGTTTCTCCCGTAAGTGTTGTGTTGCGTTGCATTTCAGTGAAAAGGAAAGCTGTGCTATACGATCTGAGGGACAGAGTCTAGGTTGAAAAAAACCCTAATTTTACAACTGTGAAACATTTCCCTTACTCAGCAGTTAAAAGCCTCCAAGTGGAACCCATCTCATCTCCAAGAGGCAGAGCCCTATGAAAGATAAGTGAGCACTGAACTCCAGAAGGGTATTTCCAGTTCAGTTGGTTGCTCCTGAAGGAAAAAATCGTTGTGAGCTTCTAATCATTCTGAATGTGCATTCAAGACCATTCAGTTGCTGGCAGTCTAGAATGAGCCAGGAATTGATTGAGGAAGTGTGGCAATCCATTACCATGACATGCTCTTAAAAGTATCTTAAAGAGACCTCACAGTATTTGCAAATTATAAAAACCATAACAGAGAGAAGCAGTTACATACCATAAACTGGCTCTACCAGAAGCACTAATACTCTGAAGACAGCTGAAGACACAACCCACTTCATATCAGTTTCCAAGTGTATGCGTGCAAAAGCTTAGTTCTGAACTACAAGACTGTACATATTTCATAAATTGTGTGTAAATTTAATATCTCCTATGAATATTATTTATTGCTTTGTAAAGTAATGTATGCATGCATTCAGCCATCTGTGTGGAATGCAAATGTTTTGAATTGCTGTGTACAGAGGCAATGCAGTTTATTTTACTTGAAACATGCTTTGCTTTCTCTTTTCCAGAGGCTGTGTAATCTGGTATGAAAACCAATGAAAAGTAATTTCCTTATCAAATGAAAATTTGCATAAATGCTAATGTCTCAGCTCCCTTGAAATAGCATTTAGAAGGAAACTGAGAAGAAAAGAGTCAAAATGTGAAAGAATGTGTTCTCATTTGGGGTTTTTTCTTTGCCTTTGGATATATTTTCTAATTTTATACACCATGATTTTAAAAATGCTCACAAATGGCCTCCACAGAAATATGGACTCAAACCGAACACTTTATCAAAAAGTAAATATTGAATTACACAAAGCTTACAGCTAATAAAGCATGATAGACAAAATAAGAAGGCTTTTGTTGCTTTTTAGTTAGAAAAAAATCAAAAGTTTCATGAGCATTTTAATTCACTTACTTTTGTGTTAATTTTCAAGCATTAGAAAGGGTTATCTTCCAGCCACCAAATAGACAACAGCAGAGGCAGTGTCACCAAGAAAAAAAACCCTGAAATTCTCTTTTCCCATTGAGAATCCTCATCCCAGAGCCAGTTTGCCCCCGCAGGCAACGCTGGACTGACAACAGATGTGCATACCATAAGGACTAGGCAGAGGTTTTTTTAAATTTCTAGTGCTCCCATTTCTGCTGCCACTGACGTGAAGCAGCAATGGAGATGCAGGTGCAGTGAGAGGGAGCTGCAGATGGAGCAGGGGCACGGAGGAGGCCACAGACAGAGAGGAAGATGAAAAGATGCAGTCAGTGTTGCCTGGTAAAAACAAAAGGCTCAGAGCAATTGTGTTAGAATAATTGAATGTGCCCAACAATTATTGGCTGTGAAACTCAGCTGCATTAGGTTGATTAATTAAAGGAAAAATACAGAGGCATGTTATAGAAGCTCTCCTGTGCTACGCTGGCATCAGTGGGTTTTGTGTCTGGCTCACTTGGAAAGAAACCCTAAGTGGCCTTTGCTTTAACACCCATACCACCATTACACAACAGTTTTGGCCCTCCAAGAATCAATTGCAACTTGCAGCTTGAAGAAGAGGGTGCTCTTGTTGAGCATTACTGCACCGGAGGTCATCAATCCATTCCACCGAGCCTTTAACATATTTTCCATCCTCATTACAAACAACACTGCAAGCTGGACACAAACACCAGGCGTGTTAAGAGTTCTGCAGGAGGCAGAATGTCATACTAACAGATGCATGTTTGTTTGAATCTTTCATACTTCAGTTTCTTCTGCTTGGCATTGTTTGATTCAGATTTATATTGCTGCTCACATTTTGTTCCATGTTTCAGTTACTATTAATAATATTATTTAAAGCTTAAATAGCATAGGTAACTGAAAAAGGACTGTTTATTGAAGGAGTTCTCTTTAGACGTTTGCTCTATCCACCTTTTGAAGCTTGAGTTTCTTTTTCCATACTGTTGGTTACAGTCCTGTTATATATTATTACATGAAACTGCTTCTTATACTGCATTTTCATGCAAGTCATCAATGTATTATAATAATAAACACCATGAAATAAGCAGAACACTGCATTTGAGTAGGTATTTTCAGACAGTACGGGTATCAAAACTCAGACCTTTCGCTGTGAATTTGACTGAAAAAGCTATGGAGTCCAATATTCTTCCATTCTTTTTTTTTCTCTGTTTATAATATAGCACTTTTTGCACAAACTGGAAAGTCCCTGGTACTCCTTGGAAAACCTGCAGCATGAAGAAAAGTGTTGCAAGATTTCTTGTAGCACTGCACATGCTGAAGTGCCCGGAGATTGCAAATTCTACATGTCTGCAGTCTGATTTCTCTCTGCTTGGGCAGACAAGGCTAGTGTGAATTGTGCTGGCACGTCGGCAATCTCATGAATTGTGCATGTGAAAGAGTGAAGAAATAATTAAGTATCTTTGTGTAGCTTTTAAGACTGGGATTGTTAAAGAAACCTGAATGCTTACTGATATTTTCAAAAATCCTGGAGTACGAGAAATTATCTGAATAGCTTTAAAATGTAAATGGAGCATTTGATATTAGTGCCTGATCATATCTTCTGAAATGATACTCAGTTGGCTATTAATTAACCTTAGGAAAGTTTTGTACTTTTTCTGGTAGCATGCATCAGCAATTCTTGAACAGCTTCATCATACAACATGTAGAGAGAATTGCCTTTTGCTGCCTCACATTACTTGCAGGTAATAGAAATGTTCCAGAGCAGAATGATTGCCTCTCCCCACTTTTCTGTGCTTTTCTTTCTTTCTGCTACATGGTGTTTTATGTTAATATTGATTTACCAGGTCACACATATTTCCATTTGCATGGGAGATCTTGCAGGCTCTCTGCCACGAAAATATATTTTTGCGATGTTTCCTACAGACTTAGGGGTTTATTAAGATATTAACTGAGAAAATACTTCAAATCTCTACCTAGTAGCTCCTCAGATTATTGGGTTTTATTAAATTTTCTGCCACAGGTTTAAAGGCATTTACCAGGCAATAGAGTGAATGAAGCTTCTTTTCCTATATTAATAAGAAGGCTTTTGTTGCTTTTTAGTTAGAAAAAAATCAAAAGTTTCATGAGCATTTTAATTCACTTACTTTTGTGTTAATTTTCAAGCATTAGAAAGGGTTATCTTCCAGCCACCAAATAGACAACAGCAGAGGCAGTGTCACCAAGAAAAAAAACCCTGAAATTCTCTTTTCCCATTGAGAATCCTCATCCCAGAGCCAGTTTGCCCCCGCAGGCAACGCTGGACTGACAACAGATGTGCATACCATAAGGACTAGGCAGAGGTTTTTTTAAATTTCTAGTGCTCCCATTTCTGCTGCCACTGACGTGAAGCAGCAATGGAGATGCAGGTGCAGTGAGAGGGAGCTGCAGATGGAGCAGGGGCACGGAGGAGGCCACAGACAGAGAGGAAGATGAAAAGATGCAGTCAGTGTTGCCTGGTAAAAACAAAAGGCTCAGAGCAATTGTGTTAGAATAATTGAATGTGCCCAACAATTATTGGCTGTGAAACTCAGCTGCATTAGGTTGATTAATTAAAGGAAAAATACAGAGGCATGTTATAGAAGCTCTCCTGTGCTACGCTGGCATCAGTGGGTTTTGTGTCTGGCTCACTTGGAAAGAAACCCTAAGTGGCCTTTGCTTTAACACCCATACCACCATTACACAACAGTTTTGGCCCTCCAAGAATCAATTGCAACTTGCAGCTTGAAGAAGAGGGTGCTCTTGTTGAGCATTACTGCACCGGAGGTCATCAATCCATTCCACCGAGCCTTTAACATATTTTCCATCCTCATTACAAACAACACTGCAAGCTGGACACAAACACCAGGCGTGTTAAGAGTTCTGCAGGAGGCAGAATGTCATACTAACAGATGCATGTTTGTTTGAATCTTTCATACTTCAGTTTCTTCTGCTTGGCATTGTTTGATTCAGATTTATATTGCTGCTCACATTTTGTTCCATGTTTCAGTTACTATTAATAATATTATTTAAAGCTTAAATAGCATAGGTAACTGAAAAAGGACTGTTTATTGAAGGAGTTCTCTTTAGACGTTTGCTCTATCCACCTTTTGAAGCTTGAGTTTCTTTTTCCATACTGTTGGTTACAGTCCTGTTATATATTATTACATGAAACTGCTTCTTATACTGCATTTTCATGCAAGTCATCAATGTATTATAATAATAAACACCATGAAATAAGCAGAACACTGCATTTGAGTAGGTATTTTCAGACAGTACGGGTATCAAAACTCAGACCTTTCGCTGTGAATTTGACTGAAAAAGCTATGGAGTCCAATATTCTTCCATTCTTTTTTTTTCTCTGTTTATAATATAGCACTTTTTGCACAAACTGGAAAGTCCCTGGTACTCCTTGGAAAACCTGCAGCATGAAGAAAAGTGTTGCAAGATTTCTTGTAGCACTGCACATGCTGAAGTGCCCGGAGATTGCAAATTCTACATGTCTGCAGTCTGATTTCTCTCTGCTTGGGCAGACAAGGCTAGTGTGAATTGTGCTGGCACGTCGGCAATCTCATGAATTGTGCATGTGAAAGAGTGAAGAAATAATTAAGTATCTTTGTGTAGCTTTTAAGACTGGGATTGTTAAAGAAACCTGAATGCTTACTGATATTTTCAAAAATCCTGGAGTACGAGAAATTATCTGAATAGCTTTAAAATGTAAATGGAGCATTTGATATTAGTGCCTGATCATATCTTCTGAAATGATACTCAGTTGGCTATTAATTAACCTTAGGAAAGTTTTGTACTTTTTCTGGTAGCATGCATCAGCAATTCTTGAACAGCTTCATCATACAACATGTAGAGAGAATTGCCTTTTGCTGCCTCACATTACTTGCAGGTAATAGAAATGTTCCAGAGCAGAATGATTGCCTCTCCCCACTTTTCTGTGCTTTTCTTTCTTTCTGCTACATGGTGTTTTATGTTAATATTGATTTACCAGGTCACACATATTTCCATTTGCATGGGAGATCTTGCAGGCTCTCTGCCACGAAAATATATTTTTGCGATGTTTCCTACAGACTTAGGGGTTTATTAAGATATTAACTGAGAAAATACTTCAAATCTCTACCTAGTAGCTCCTCAGATTATTGGGTTTTATTAAATTTTCTGCCACAGGTTTAAAGGCATTTACCAGGCAATAGAGTGAATGAAGCTTCTTTTCCTATATTTATATTCCTATATTCCTACATTTATATTAGGAGGATTAGCTGCACTCTTATTCAGAGCTGGTCTAATGCGGCTAAGGATATTTTTCTTGGGAGTTACTCACGGGTCCTTCAAGCCACTTAATCAATTCAGTTTAATTAATATGATTTAGAACTGATCCTTGTGCTTTACCCACACCCTTTTAATGTAAGGCACAGTCCTGCAAAGTATTGTGTAACCTCAGTTCCTGCTAGTCCTGCTGGAGCAGAGAATATTGGCCTTTGATTTTGGTAGATTATTATTTTCTTTCTTATCAGTTTGAATTTATTAGTAGTAACTATTCCCGAATTTATTAACACTCCAAGAGAGACTCCAGTAAACTTGTGACTGCAGCTTTCATATAAGAAGGGAACAAATATCACAAGTCACTGTATAGTCACATAAACAGATCTTAGAAAGTACTATAAAATTCTAATTAAGGCAGAGGATCTACAAATACATTCTCTTGCACTGAAAATGGAAATATA
This sequence comes from Calidris pugnax, assembly GCF_001431845.1. Taxonomy (NCBI): domain Eukaryota; kingdom Metazoa; phylum Chordata; class Aves; order Charadriiformes; family Scolopacidae; genus Calidris; species Calidris pugnax. The sequence continues at coordinate 12,912,191 of NW_015091257.1, forward strand.
GCATATGGTGTTGAGGAAAACAAACAAATGTTTGCTGACAGGAAAATGTGCTCTCACTGCTGTCTTGCCAGCCCATGGTAACTTTCTGCAATGACGTTCTCCAGAGCCTTCCGGATACATAGAACTTTTCCAGGAACAAAAATGAGTTTATGCAGGAAGGACCAACTGAAACGTTGCTACAGCTGAATTTTGGTGTGTCAGCAGTTGAGAAATTTGAGCTGAAACATTTCCAACACTGGAGATAAAATGTTCCCTATGGAAAGGAAACGCCTCCTATTCGTTCAATTTAATCGCATTTAATGTAGCCCGTTAACAAGCCCCTCTGAGTCCAAGGCTATAGTGGCAGATCAGTCTTAAAAGGTCTCCTGAACCCTACCAATGCACCTGAGTCTTTTTTCAGCTTCACGTAAGAGAGCACAAAGGCAACTCTCTAAAAACATAAGTCCACCTGCACAATCCTGTGCCACTCTGCTGCTCATACAGCAAGCCGCCTTCTACTGCAAACAACAGGAGCTGAAACATCACTAATGCTGTAAGACCCTATAATATACCCTTGTTAATTGAACGCATTATCTTCTGTTGCTTTCTGTAGCAGGGCCTTGCAGCTTTATGTCCAGTGTATGCATACAAGCAGGTGTGGATCACAAGCATCAAAATTGGTGAGCCACCAATTGGCGAGTGGGATGGGAAACCAGGGGACCAGCTGTGAGCACGCTTGGTGTACAAGCACAGAGGTGATCCAAAGTCCCTGTAGAGCAGTGCCTTTCCAGCAGCACTGACTTAGCAGATTTCTTCTAAATGACAATAAGGCTTCGAAAAAAAACAACTGGGAAGGATGAGTGGAGTCTTCTTAAGCCATGTAAAATGGTTATTGAGAAAAGCTGTGCCTAGGGAAATGGGCAGGGAGATAGCTGGAAAAAAAGTGATGGAGAAGTTCAAGAGGAAGGCTGAAATTTGCAAAAGTGACTGGCCACACATGCCAGCATTACTTTCAGTGAAAAAAACAAGGTTACCTTACTCTCTTTTCAGAGTCAAAACATCAAGACACCTTTGAAAACATCCCAGCCCCTACCATTACCTCCACCGTGGGCACTGCAGTGAGCTAGAGCTGCGCCTTACCTAGCCTTGGCTGAACCCTCTTCATTGAAAAGAGGGATTCACACTAATTTCACTACTGCTAAGCATTTAAATCTTTTTTGTTACATTATTTGAATGTGCGTAATTGCTATGCTGACCTCTTCTATGAGCACAGGACCAAATTTCCATCTGAACATAGCTGTTGGCAGTATATAGAGGATGTTAAGGTGGGTCTAAATAAAATTTACAAACAAAAGCAAAGTCACGTGGCTGAAGACAAAAATCTGATTCTTTGGTTTTAGAATTTGCTGTTCACTGCAGTGAGTTTATGATTAAAATCAGGGCAGTAGAGATAAAAAACAAATACCAGAAAAATACTGGTTCTGTGCTTTCATAGCCACCGTTATCAGAAGAACTGCATTTCCAGTTATCAGAGAAGCCTTTGGCATTATACCAACATGAAACAAAAAGCTAATGCTAATTTTCGTTCTTCTAAATGATGAGTTGTAGGAAACCTTGACAGCCCCTTTGTAAAGCAGCCTTTTTGATTAAGCACTTACCAGTCTTGTCAGTCAATTTAAACGATAGTTCCAATGACAAACAAAGTTCATCTTCTCTCTGTGTGCTGCAGTGATTATGAGGTAGACACACAGCAGAGCACAGCACCACCTCTAACCTGATTTGGGGATGGATGGTCCATCAGCTTCAAGGATACCATGAGAACCCATTAGATTCTTCTTACCAAAAGATACAGGGAGTTAGGTATTTTTTGGGATTGAATAGAGCCTTCAGCACCTTCCAAAATGAAGAAACATGGGTCTGCCTTGAATACTGAAGAGAGGCCCTTGGATGTACCTGAATGGCCCTTGTCTACTAATGTTTTTCTATGTTTCTCTGGCAGTACTAGAAGTGCAGAGAAGCAGCACTCCACACCAGCAGATATATTTGTGTCTGGAGCTCTCAAATCCTTTTACTTTCTAAGTTGGCTGTACAGGGTCTTGTCAGGATACATTTCCACAAAAGATGAAAGACTGAAGTGGAAGCCAGTCACAGTGGTGTGAGATGTCAAAAAAAAAAAAAAAGCTCTCAAACTGTAATTTTTAACTCTTACTTGAGCCATGTACATGATGAGTCATTCCTGTGATGAGCATTTGTTACTGGTAAATTCTCACATTAAAGGATATGTCCTTAGTCACAGATATTGGTAACAGACCATCCTGAGGCATCCTGTGGCAGCTCCTATTCATACCACTGAAGTCCACTCTAATCTTTGATGTTGATATCGTCAAGGCTGAAGGCTTGGATCATAGGTTCTTTCTGTGCTTTTCTTTCTTTCTGCTACATGGTGTTTTATGTTAATATTGATTTACCAGGTCACACATATTTCCATTTGCATGGGAGATCTTGCAGGCTCTCTGCCACGAAAATATATTTTTGCGATGTTTCCTACAGACTTAGGGGTTTATTAAGATATTAACTGAGAAAATACTTCAAATCTCTACCTAGTAGCTCCTCAGATTATTGGGTTTTATTAAATTTTCTGCCACAGGTTTAAAGGCATTTACCAGGCAATAGAGTGAATGAAGCTTCTTTTCCTATATTTATATTCCTATATTCCTACATTTATATTAGGAGGATTAGCTGCACTCTTATTCAGAGCTGGTCTAATGCGGCTAAGGATATTTTTCTTGGGAGTTACTCACGGGTCCTTCAAGCCACTTAATCAATTCAGTTTAATTAATATGATTTAGAACGGATCCTTGTGCTTTACCCACACCCTTTTAATGTAAGGCACAGTCCTGCAAAGTATTGTGTAACCTCAGTTCCTGCTAGTCCTGCTGGAGCAGAGAATATTGGCCTTTGATTTTGGTAGATTATTATTTTCTTTCTTATCAGTTTGAATTTATTAGTAGTAACTATTCCTGAATTTATTAAAACTCCAAGAGAGACTCCAGTAAACTTGTGACTGCAGCTTTCATATAAGAAGGGAACAAATATCACAAGTCACTATATAGTCACATAAACAGATCTTAGAAAGTACTATAAAATTCTAATTAAGGCAGAGGATCTACAAATACATTCTCTTGCACTGAAAATGGAAATATAGCATATGGTGTTGAGGAAAACAAACAAATGTTTGCTGACAGGAAAATGTGCTCTCACTGCTGTCTTGCCAGCCCATGGTAACTTTCTGCAATGACGTTCTCCAGAGCCTTCCGGATACATAGAACTTTTCCAGGAACAAAAATGAGTTTATGCAGGAAGGACCAACTGAAACGTTGCTACAGCTGAATTTTGGTGTGTCAGCAGTTGAGAAATTTGAGCTGAAACATTTCCAACACTGGAGATAAAATGTTCCCTATGGAAAGGAAACGCCTCCTATTCGTTCAATTTAATCGCATTTAATGTAGCCCGTTAACAAGCCCCTCTGAGTCCAAGGCTATAGTGGCAGATCAGTCTTAAAAGGTCTCCTGAACCCTACCAATGCACCTGAGTCTTTTTTCAGCTTCACGTAAGAGAGCACAAAGGCAACTCTCTAAAAACATAAGTCCACCTGCACAATCCTGTGCCACTCTGCTGCTCATACAGCAAGCCGCCTTCTACTGCAAACAACAGGAGCTGAAACATCACTAATGCTGTAAGACCCTATAATATACCCTTGTTAATTGAACGCATTATCTTCTGTTGCTTTCTGTAGCAGGGCCTTGCAGCTTTATGTCCAGTGTATGCATACAAGCAGGTGTGGATCACAAGCATCAAAATTGGTGAGCCACCAATTGGCGAGTGGGATGGGAAACCAGGGGACCAGCTGTGAGCACGCTTGGTGTACAAGCACAGAGGTGATCCAAAGTCCCTGTAGAGCAGTGCCTTTCCAGCAGCACTGACTTAGCAGATTTCTTCTAAATGACAATAAGGCTTCGAAAAAAAACAACTGGGAAGGATGAGTGGAGTCTTCTTAAGCCATGTAAAATGGTTATTGAGAAAAGCTGTGCCTAGGGAAATGGGCAGGGAGATAGCTGGAAAAAAAGTGATGGAGAAGTTCAAGAGGAAGGCTGAAATTTGCAAAAGTGACTGGCCACACATGCCAGCATTACTTTCAGTGAAAAAAACAAGGTTACCTTACTCTCTTTTCAGAGTCAAAACATCAAGACACCTTTGAAAACATCCCAGCCCCTACCATTACCTCCACCGTGGGCACTGCAGTGAGCTAGAGCTGCGCCTTACCTAGCCTTGGCTGAACCCTCTTCATTGAAAAGAGGGATTCACACTAATTTCACTACTGCTAAGCATTTAAATCTTTTTTGTTACATTATTTGAATGTGCGTAATTGCTATGCTGACCTCTTCTATGAGCACAGGACCAAATTTCCATCTGAACATAGCTGTTGGCAGTATATAGAGGATGTTAAGGTGGGTCTAAATAAAATTTACAAACAAAAGCAAAGTCACGTGGCTGAAGACAAAAATCTGATTCTTTGGTTTTAGAATTTGCTGTTCACTGCAGTGAGTTTATGATTAAAATCAGGGCAGTAGAGATAAAAAACAAATACCAGAAAAATACTGGTTCTGTGCTTTCATAGCCACCGTTATCAGAAGAACTGCATTTCCAGTTATCAGAGAAGCCTTTGGCATTATACCAACATGAAACAAAAAGCTAATGCTAATTTTCGTTCTTCTAAATGATGAGTTGTAGGAAACCTTGACAGCCCCTTTGTAAAGCAGCCTTTTTGATTAAGCACTTACCAGTCTTGTCAGTCAATTTAAACGATAGTTCCAATGACAAACAAAGTTCATCTTCTCTCTGTGTGCTGCAGTGATTATGAGGTAGACACACAGCAGAGCACAGCACCACCTCTAACCTGATTTGGGGATGGATGGTCCATCAGCTTCAAGGATACCATGAGAACCCATTAGATTCTTCTTACCAAAAGATACAGGGAGTTAGGTATTTTTTGGGATTGAATAGAGCCTTCAGCACCTTCCAAAATGAAGAAACATGGGTCTGCCTTGAATACTGAAGAGAGGCCCTTGGATGTACCTGAATGGCCCTTGTCTACTAATGTTTTTCTATGTTTCTCTGGCAGTACTAGAAGTGCAGAGAAGCAGCACTCCACACCAGCAGATATATTTGTGTCTGGAGCTCTCAAATCCTTTTACTTTCTAAGTTGGCTGTACAGGGTCTTGTCAGGATACATTTCCACAAAAGATGAAAGACTGAAGTGGAAGCCAGTCACAGTGGTGTGAGATGTCAAAAAAAAAAAAAAAGCTCTCAAACTGTAATTTTTAACTCTTACTTGAGCCATGTACATGATGAGTCATTCCTGTGATGAGCATTTGTTACTGGTAAATTCTCACATTAAAGGATATGTCCTTAGTCACAGATATTGGTAACAGACCATCCTGAGGCATCCTGTGGCAGCTCCTATTCATACCACTGAAGTCCACTCTAATCTTTGATGTTGATATCGTCAAGGCTGAAGGCTTGGATCATAGGTTCCAACTTCTTTTCAACAGTGCTTTGGTGAAGATATGATCTTTGGTAGTGGTTAAAGGGCAGGAGAACAGCATTCATGCTTGACGGGGTAACAGCTGTCACAAGCTGTTACAACTCTGTATCCCGATAGTGTTTTCTGGTCTCTCATTCCAATATTGTATTTTGCACAAAGTTGGGATTTTTAGAACACCTCCATATAACTATGGTAATTGGTTTGTCTCACAATGCCTCTAGTGTGCCTACACTTGATGGTGGCACACCTACCTTCTGCCAACCTGAGACAGGTATAGATTCTATCTGGTACTGGCACATTCCAGCATTTTCCAAAGGAAGCTCCAAGACCTGATTCTGTCAGTGCCTACAGAAGTACCTAGAAGCCTTTCCAGGGGAACTGCAAATGCAGCAGCAGTCAGGTGTGGACATCATAGCACCAGCCCTCATACAAACTCTCTGCTCAGGAGACCTGGCTGTAAACACCAGGTACCCTGGTCTTCTCACCCTGGGGTCAGCAACCTCACGTTTAGCCATGGAGACAGAGCATGCATGTGCTTTGCTGTATCAGAGCACTGCAAACTCACACTCCTGGTCACCTTCCACTAACTTGCTTGCATGGCAGTTTTTGTAAGGAAAATACTAAACACCAGTTGTGCAGGGAGATTCAAGGGCATTTTTCACTGGGGACATGCTTGTATTTAAGATTTATAGCACCCTGCATAAAATCATGACTTACTGCTTATGCCACGGAAATTTCAATTCCCATGACAATCCAATCTTCTTCAAACCTTGTTAGGAGATGCCTTATTATACGTCTTCAAGTAGATCACAAAGGCTGAAATTCCCATTAGATTAATTAAGTAACACTTTGAAGGCACACTTCTAAGATACTTTGCGAGAGCCTGAGATGAGAAATAAATTTTGTCATGACACCTGCTCTGGTATCACCTTCCAAAATGCCCAAGTCTTTCAGGGTAGCTCATCACTCATGTGCCAAGAGTGAACACTTATTAGATGCTCTGCATCTGTCCTTCCTGCCTTTGCAGAATCTTTTCTTGAATCTCTCCAGGCACAAATTCTATTACTATTTCTAAATTGTGTTTCAGAATTTGTTAATCTTTTGTTTTCTTCAGTAGTTATGCAAATCTCTCTGTATTCCTGAAAGATTATTTTAGTGTCTTAGATATCAGAATTTTTGATTTAAAAATAATTTTTAATCTGCACTTTAATAGTGAATTATTATTATCAACAGGAAATTAAAATATCCAGTAAAATATGCAGGAAACTAGGACATGAGGACATGAGAAACAGCAGTGAGCAAGAATCCTTCATATAACTGCAAGATAAATATTTGGGGTATTTACTGCATGTTATCTTGATTATTTGCCATATTGATATCTCTGAAAGTACTGGAAAGAAGTAAAAGAAAAATCTGTTGTGCTCCGATTTTGTCTGCCAGATCTTGCTATCATTCAAACTGACCTGCAACAGATGGAGGGGCAGACTCAACTTCCCACTCTTGTGACTTGCCAAATCGCAAATATATATTACTTTTGTCCCCCTAGTGGATGTTTGTATTTGTGGAATCAGAGGGGGTGAAGAAGAGCTTAAAGAGCTTAATACACGATTTCCTTTATCTGTGCCAGCTGAACTAGAACAAACAACATCAAAGGGTCTCAAGTGCTCTCTTGACCTGGGAGGTACAATTTCCCACTGCCTAGAAGAAGAAAGAATGAAAAAATGTTCTTTTGTTTACTTTGCTATTTATATTTTTTGTACTGCACCTCTTTGGACAGCCTATCAAGCATCCGGCATGATGTCTCTCTCTCTTGGAAAAGTTTCCCAGCTAAAACCCACACAGCTTGTAGTGTGTGTCACCAGCTTCTGTACCTGCGGACACTCCATCCATGCTGTCCCTGGGTCAGCTGGCCTCATGCCCCCCTTCAAAGGGAACTGGCTGTGAAAGGTGTATCCAAACGTTCTTGCAGCTAATGAAAAAATACCCCTAGGTCTTGGTGACCTGTAGTTCATGCCCTGATTCTTTGAAAGGTCTAGTAATAAGTTTTGCTGCCTCACAGGGTGATATGCAGTGAGTGGTGTTCTCAGACCTAAGTCAACCTTTCACAAAAATTTCATTACTCTGGTTGACGAGGTCAAAAGACCTAGGAAGCGAGGCGCTTAGTGAGCTGTGACAGAAGGAGCGGTGAATGAGCAGGAAATGAAAAGGGCTTCTTCCCTGCAGCAGTTCCCGCTGCACTGACTCAGGAGGAAACGCTCAGAAGGGACTCCAGTTGTTCTGATGTCTCCATTATCAGGGAGAGGCATGAATTCTCCATAGCAGAGCCTCACCCAGGAAACACGACCAGAGCCCACAGGGTCGTGTGGTCGAGGGGAGCAGAGTATGTCAGACTGCCATGGTCAGCATGTACCTGTGGCTCCTCCTTGTTGCCCTGGGAATTTGTTCCTTCTCTCTTCTTCTGCAGGCATGGTTACAAGGAAATACTACGGTTTGCCTGTGTTAAGCATTTGATGATCCATATGTAAGTTGTACCAGAGTTGTACAAGCTTTACTATAAATACAAATGATGCTCAGTTTTCTTGTGTTTTTCCTTGTTTTCTTTGCCTCCGGAGGGCAAACTTTAATCTGTTCAGAAGGTTGTTAGATGAAATCCCTTGGGAGGATGCCCTTAAGGATATAGGAGTCCAGGAAGGATGGACATACTTCAAAAAAGAAGTTTCAAAGGCACAGGAGCAGGCTGTTCCCATGTGCCGAAAAACAAGTAGGTGGGGTAGGAGGCCAGCCTGGCTAAATAGGGATCTCTTGCTAGATCTCAAAAACAAAAAGAGAGTCTACAACCTCTGGAAGAGGGGGCAGACCTCTCATGAAGACTACAAAAATGTAGCAAAGCTATGCAGAGAGCAAATAAGGAGAGCCAAAGCACAGCTAGAGCTCAACCTAGCTGCAACCGTTAAGGATAATAAAAAAGGTCTCTATAAATACATTAACAACAAAAGGAGGATTAGGGAAAATCTCCCTCCTTTATTGGATGAAGAGGGAAACTTAGTCACAAAGGATGAGGAAAAGGCTGAGGTGCTCAACACCTACTTCACATCAGTCTTTAGCAGTGGAACTAGCTGTTCCCTGGACACCCAGCCCCATGAGTTAGGAGACAGGGAGGGGAAGCAGAATGTGGGCATCACTGTTAAAGAGGAAGAGATCAGTGACCTGCTAAGCCCCCTGGATGCACACAAGTCTATGGGACTTCTATGTAAGATTTTTGGTTGTCTGATTATTCCAGCTGTTTGTAGGTGATCTCTGAGCCAATCAAATTGTGACAGGTATAGAATTAATGTATTCTAGAGACTGGAAACAGGGCTGTGCATGCTCTTAAATGCCGAAGAGAGAAGGGAAGAGACCAAACCTGACAACAGTGAGAGCAGGACCACATAGATTTAGCTGTAAATTGTCAAGAGCTAGAGGTGAATGGTGCTGAGTACTCGGGAGACTGGCCATGAGGAAGTATTAAGGGATAAAGTCTTACTACTAAAGCAGTTTTCTGGCTGCAAATAAGGGGTTGGTTCAGTGACAGGATTTAAGAGTGGTAAATTAAGCTTCCTCACTTCCATTTTGCCTATGCAGCATTTATCACATTCTCTCTATACAGGCAAAAACACCAAATAAACTAGATTTTATAGTTTCCATTTACAGGACAGGCCCCACAAGTTTCAGTTAGCATAGTATTGCTGGGGCAGTCCCACACATCTGCAGCAGGGCCAAACTTTGTCATAGACTTTGTTTGTTCATGCAATAATCATGTTACAAGTCATATTAACTATCATGATCAAAGATTTTCAACTGTTGTTCTCTGTCGCAGTGACTGGCTCAACTAAGAAGTCTAGAAAACAGGATAAACTTCAAAGGGATGCATGAAGGGATCTGAGTAGCTTCTCCTCAATCACAGGCAAGAGCCAATGTTGCCTCAGGTGTTTAAATACAGAGATTTTGCCAGGATCCTTCCTGAACTGCTCTGCTCTGTACCCAGCAGAAAATCTCCCCCATGTGATCTACTCCTTGGATGGCTTCACTCAGTGGAGGGTTTCTGTTTGATCCACACTTCACCCCACTCCACTTTACAACACCATCTGACTCCTCTCCTGGAAAAGAGGGAGATGGCTGTGTGTTGAGGAACAGGGCTTATCTCACTGATAAGCCTGACAGCATGAGGAATACCAGTCCCCTCCCTGAATCCCTTTGGGAGTCTCTTGCTGGCTCTGGTTTGTCAGGGAAGAGGGATCCATCCACTATGAGTGCCTTCAGCAGATTTCCGAGACACTACACATTAACTTAGCTGCCTTCTTCTTTCTTTTCCACCCAAGCTGCCACTCAGTTTAATACCTTCCTTCCTGATATGAGCTCAAGTAAATTTGCCCTGTGGAAAGGGATGTGTACTCCATCTTCTCTGAGTGATGCAAGTGCTGAATATGAAGATTTTGGTGGGTGAATAATGATGATGGATAAAGTGAATTCCCAAAGTTTCACAGAGTCAGAAAAAGCACAGACTTGACACAGTGTGGTGTCCGTGGCAGAGCTCCATCAGTAGCAAGCAGACCTTGGAGACCATGCAGTGGTCCTCATTGTCTCCAGTGGCCACCATTGCCTTTGTATCCCCGGGAGGGAGCAGCCCACTGTTGCATCCTGGTTGCCCCTGTGTGTACGCAGGCACCAGTAATAGCTGGAGAACGGTCATGGGGAGAGGGGGCAGAATTTTGTTTCTTCTTGTGCCCTGATTCCTGGCTCCAATGTGACCTTTTTTCCTTCACCCTCTAATTGGGTGGGGGAAGTCCTGCAGGCAAGCATCTTTATAAATGGACAGTCATTCCTGATCTGTAAATACAACAGACCAAGAGGAAGAGAGAGAAGGAACAAAATCACGAATATTATCCTCCTCCAGCTGCCCCAAGGAGAGTGAAAAATTAATGCTCTTGTGGCTAGGTACTCCCACTGAAAGCATCCTCTTCTCAGTGCTGGGAGGGTCTCAGAAGCCTAATGAAGCCTCTCAATTCTTGATGCTGCAACTGGGACTGTATACTGCCATGGCATTGTGCCTGGAAAAAAATGTAATTGCTGAAGCTTGGCCTCAAATGCTGACAAAAAGAAAGGAACTGCATACGTGTATGTCTCAATGCAGACATTAAAACTGAGATATGGTTGACAGTACATGAGACCCCTTGATTAAATACAAGGCTACAGTATACAACGCAAGAGACTTGGGAAAGGGGAAAAGCTGCTGACTCTGAATTAGCTGTTTAAGAGGCAGGTCCTTTCTGAAAAGTTCTTTATTATGCAGCCTGTTACTGCATTTGGGAGAAAGGGCAGTGATGGCGATGGAGAATTTCTCATCTTGCTGTGAAGCAAACGAAAGACACATATGAAAGGCCAACTTGATTTTGCAAAACTTGTTTGTTGAAAACACTATGGGAAGTGTCTTGGTTTCAGCTAAATTTACCGAAACCAGACCGACAGATGGCCCTTCCTCCCCACCCCTAAAAGAGAGGAGAAGATAAAATATATACAAAACCGTATCAAGCTCCCAGGATGACATCACCAGCAGGCACTGGGGAAGTCCCAGACTAGACTCAGCAATGGATGGGAACTGGGTTCCAGCTCTGGAGTCAGGAACACACAGATCGGGATCAAAGGCAGATGAACAGAGTTCTCTTTGGACATCAGCTATTGAAGAAAAGAGTTGACCTTTTGATCCCTCAGCTTTTATTCTGAGAATGGGGCAGATGGAATGGAATACCCAAGTTGGTCAGGTTTGGGTCACCTGTCCTGTCTACTCCTCCCCGCAGGTGTGACCTCTCTACACTTTTTCTGTTTCTGACCCTCTAATGGGGCAAATAATGAAATTGGCTGACCTTGGTTGTTATAGCAATAGGCATAAGCAGTAGCCTCTCTGCATGCCATTCCTTGGCATGATGCACAAGCATTGTTCCTATCATTCCGAGAATGAGCAGTTTTCTCAAAAAAATGCCGTTAATTTCAGAGAATTAGAAGAGACCTAGCTAAGATGTAAAATTACAGAACGGAAAGTTGGTTATGTTCTACTTTGAACTGGGACAGGAAGGCATGACTTAAAGACTTCTCATTCTGTGGCATTACAGGTGGAGAATATAGGATGAAAACGAAAAATATATTTCTGGATCAGATGATGAGAAGCCTAAGTACAATATGACACAAAGGACCAGCAGCACCCATTGAGTGGTAAACGAGATCTTGCCCTGATACAGAGCAGAGCAGATTATTATGCAAAAGTAGCACCAATGTAATAGTCTAACAAGTAAAAGGTAGAATCTTTAGAAACATTCAGTGATATCGTCTGTAGATATTCCTCCATCTGAGTCCCCAGAGAACCACTAAAGGCAAAACACAGGTCACAGGGAAAGGCAGAGAGACCATCTACTGCTCACCTATTAAGAAATTTCTTTTTTGTCATTGCATGCCCTTAAATCACTAAGTTAACAGACTTCATGCTTTGTAGCTCTTTGAAAGGATCCGTGCTGAAACTCATGTTATCCCACATGTTCATAAGTCATCTGGAAAAATGAAGTAATGAAATTTCCTGATGATACTCTATTATTTAAGGCAATAAAATGGAATTCAACTGTGAAGAGTTGCAGATGGCTCACAATACTGATTGATTGGGCAAAAAAATGGCAGATGAGATGCTGATAAATACAAAGTATTGCACATGGATAAAAACATTCTTAACCATGCATAACAGCAAAGTGCTCTAAATTAGCTATCAGCACGCAGGAAAAAGACTTTGAGTTACTGTTGACAATTCCATTAAAATCTCGATGCTATGCTCAGAATCCATCAAAAAGGTGAATAAACCAGTAGAATTCTTAAGAAAGGAAAAGAAAACAAAGAGAATAATAATCCTCTGCCACTGTATGCATGTAAAGCATGCTCATATCACGAACGCTATGTGCTGTTCTGATTCTTTCTTCCTCCAGGAGGGCAGAAGTAGAAAATACAGAGAGAAAGGCAAGAGCAGTCAAAGGTATGGAATAACTTATATGGGAAAAGGTCAAAGAGCCCAAAATGTTTTCATTTTTGAAAAAAAAAGCCTCAGAGAGGAGCCTGTGTACATGTGTGCGTACACAGTCATGAAAGGCTCTCATTCACTATTTCTCACAACAAATTATGTGAAGGTAAACCAATTAAATTTTCAGCTAGTATGTGTAAAACTTTAAAGGAGGTGCTGGTGGGAACTTTAAAGTGAATATTTTATCCATGGATTAATCATCACATGGTTTTGTGGCTGGCTGAAGGTTAGATTGATTTAGAAACTGATTAGATTAGTTATTGGAGAGAAAGCCCATCCAAGACTACTAAGCAGTCTTGGTATTATCACTGGCTCAGGAAGTATCTCTTCACACATGCACTCTTTTTATACCACTTTACTAAACCTCTTTTACCAGCCCAAATAAGTGATAGGACACAGGAGTAGCTGAGACACTTGTTGAAGACACTGTCCCAGCATATCTTGTGGCTTTACTCCATTGTTCCCAGAGTGGCTTTCTCTTGTGGCATCCTGCAGGCCTAGACTAGATTTTCCGAAGCGTCCCAGGAAGCTCAGTCCCATGAAGCTCAGGCCATCTTGACAAAAGCAAGTGACAACCTCTCAAGGTCTGTATGTCTCTTTGTGGGACAAGGGCAAAACTAGAGCCAAGTACCTTCCCTCAGCAACAAAAGAAGAAAAGACCCAAGTGTCATACAAGGTATTCTTGGGGAGACAGCAGAAGAACTATCTCATCCAGATTAAAGATCTTCTCACTTACAAGGTTGGTGGTCAAGGAACAGACCCATACACGTGCTCCTCAAAAAACAGCATCCCTATGTCACATCTTTATTTGAAAGCTGCTTGGCACATTAATGGGATAGATTCCCCTCTTTCCTAGATCACACTCTGATCTTTCTGAAAGCAGACACCTTATGTGGAGCCAGCCTTTTGTCCCCTGGACCCTGAAGCAAAGAGCCCACAGCAGAAAGGGGACACTCACTGCATACATGCCCATGAGACAGAATTTAGTCCTACAGAAAGCTGGAAAGTTCTCTCTTCTCCCGTGAGAGACTCCAAATCAATTTAAAGACATGCCTTGTGAACTACTGACTCAATATAACACAGGATACTCACTCGGAAGAAAAAATACCAAAGAAATCGGTACACTCGGGTACAGCTCAAAGGCCTATTGACATCCACAATGCATAATAAATGTTTCAATTCAAAGTCTTAGTCTTCTTGGTTCAAGTTTTTCACAAAAGTTGACTCTGGAGATGATCTAAGACATCTTCACAAAGTTTCTATGTATGTGTTGCTCTATACACAAGTGATTTCACACCAAATGGATGAAATCCACAGATTCTTCTGAGGGTGAAAGACAACACTAAGGATCATGCCCCAAAACTATCAGTGGAGGCATTTATTTCAAAGACTCTGACCAGCGTGCACAGTCAAAAGCTCTCTTTCATATGGTGATGCCAGACATTTCAGACCAGGATGAAAGTCAAAAAATCATAGGTTTTTTCCACTTTTATAATTTAAACAACATCAGAGAGTATTTCTGGGCAGTAGGTTCTAGATCAGTGATGTGAGCAGCCACAAAGACAAACTGGCTAGAAGGGGAAAATTACTGAACAGAAGAAAATGTCTGCTGAAATATATTGACAGAGAAAACGTCTGCCAGCTTAGGAGCTGTGAGCCTGTGAACCAGGCCTGTGAACCAGAAACATCCTTGAAAAGTGCATCTGGCTTCTCTGAAGTACACCCGGGCTACCTAGAAACAAGAGACATCCTGAGATACCACCAATAATTGCAAAAACAAAGGACTATAATAGCACCTCATCATCTGAAAAGGTGCAAAAGGGCTGGAAAAATAAAAATTGCTCTGAAAAACAGAAAACATCATCATCATCTATTGTCTGTTACATGTGAAAAATCAAAATTTACAGCATCTATTGGCTGCTTGAAGTGATGATGTCTATGCCCTCTTATGTCTCTATGATGTGAAAAGGACTTCATTTTTATCCAAAATAGAGCTTCTCTCTCTGAGAGCAAGGCATGATGATCTTTCTTAAACAAGTTGAATTCTCTACATGAACTTTTTACAAGACCTTGAACTCTCACTGGGGACCCGGTTGACCAATTCCAGGCTCTGTGGTGTGGAGTAAGTAAGTAAGACTCTTTGTTATCTTATTGGTTGCTCTTTGGGCCCAATTTTGGAGTTAGTTTGGTTTGTCCTCCCAGCTCTGGGATGGTTTGGCCCCTTCTAAAATCTGTCTAGGTCACATGACCTGTAATACTGTATTCACCTACTTAGTTGCTGTTATTGGTTGTTGCCTATTGAGTGATATAATATTGATTGTTGTTATCCTATTGGTTGATACTATATTCTTGATTGCTGATCATAATTTGTTAATAGCTTGATGTGTATATATACTAACTTTATTAATAGTACATATATTTGCTAGTGGTGATTTTGTGTGATGTTTGTGGTGATCTATAATAAAATAGAGTCTCTGTGTCCTTGTGTATTAAAGAATTTTGCAAACCCACAGTCATGATCTCTATATACCCGCTGGCTGGGTAACCCTTTAGGTTGTGACAACCAGTTGCGAGGCCAGTTTGGCCTGGGTCAGCAAGCACTCTCCCAGAGGGCTGCAGGGCACACCCGATGAGTTAGCACAGGCCAAGGAGCTAATTTTAGAGGGTAAAAGAGTTCAATAGCATGGATGCACTCACGTTGATCTTCTTTTGACACTTCCCAATTGGCCTCCATCTTCATTGAACCACAGCGCCCAAAACTGGACAAGATATTCCTGCTCAGGCCTTACTGATACATTAGGTGCTTTGCCAACTCCACATGTGTCTATATATCATGATACGATGTTTGCCATTTTTGTATCAGTACAACATTGTTGTGTTCTGCTCATGATCCATTACAGTCCCGCAGATCCTTCTCTGAAAACGTTAACCCAACTACTTGTTAAATACACTGTGCCCATGCAGTTGAAGCACTCATCTCTCAGAGCATCCCCTTGCAGTTCCCCTTGGCTTTCATGCCCTTCCTCTTCTTTGACAAGAGAACTTTGAACTCCAAACCTGTTTTCCAACTCAGCTTTATGTCACCTGTAAGCATATGTGCAGGATCACTGATGCAGTCACTGAGCAGAGGCAGAGCAGAAAGACCTTTGGAAGAGCCCTTGCTGCCACTTTATATTTTGCCATGGAACTAATTGTGAGTATAGATACAGGACATGTTTTGTGTACACCATCAAGTGATCTCATTCAGACTGTTTTTTCTTTCACTGGTTTATAAGAGTGTCATGTAAGATCAAATCAAAAGAGTTCCCAAAGTGAAGTTCTATAGATTAGTTCCACATCTGCTTTTCTGCTGCAGAGGAAAATTAGATTTCTTTTATACAATTTGCTCCTTACAAATCCCCACTGCCTTTTTAACTCTTTCTTTGTCTCTCAGGTACTTTCTAAATACTTCATCGTTTGATTCAAATAATTTCTTAAGCTCATTGATGTGTAATTCTCCACATCCTCTTTTTTCACGTTTATTGGATGAGTCGCTATGACCTGAAGAAATGAGATGGCTCCTTTTAAGTAGAGGAAGGCAGCAAAATTATTGTTATGGAAATCATATATTAGATCAGCTGATCAGGTCTAGTATAAATAATGACAACGCTCTCCATTCATAGTGGTTTCTTCCTCCAGTGTCCAGATCCATAACCTGACATGACAATTCTGAAACACATGCTCAGAAAAGGCACTGAGTAGCAATGCCTTTTTTCCACTCTGCATTTTAGCCAAGCTCCTGTCAAGTCTGATCTGTTGTGGGAGGTGGACTTAACACGGCACTAGTGGAAGTCTGTGGTGTGGATAGGCATGCTGAGACAGACCATCACAGAGGACAGAAGCAAAGAGAAGGGAAAGCAGAAGGGTGCAGAAGAGCAACTATGCAAGGGATGACATGAGTTGTTCCCATCTATCCTGCTGAAATACACCCTTGGCCTCGGCTAGGCAGCATCAGGTCGAGATGAGACACAACTCTGTTGGGCACAGTCAGCTTGCTTTTCTGCTTCTTTCACAATTCACTGGCTGCAGAAGGAAAAAAAGTATTGAGTTAGGGAGGGAACAAGGCAGGCAGTGACTTGGGCACATCAATATCCCAGCAGCAAAGTACTTCATACTGAATAAAACACATTCCTATTCCTGTACCACATACTTAGGTGCCTGTGCCTCCAGCACATATACAGGGTTGTCACTCACCATGGTGGCCTGTTGACTCCCACTAGTTGGAAGGAAATGAAGAAAAATTAGCTGTGCCACAGGCTGAAATGTCAGGCTCTGGCTTTCTGACAACTCTCCTCAGCTTTTAAGATGAGTATTGGCTAGACAAAGAGAGACCACCTGCCAGACTCCAGGCTCAGCACACCTCTGGTGAACACTAGGGCTCTAGGAGAGAGAAGACATTGCAGAAATCACACTGTCCTATCTGAGTATGTCTGTGCTTGCAACTGTGGGGCTAAGGCCAGCTCTGATCATGGTCACAGCTGTCATGCTGTCCAACCCCAGCAAAAATGCCGTGTGGGCTTCCCCCATATGTTCACATCACCTCAGGTGCTCACTCAGCTTTCCAAGGCTGGCCCAGGGGCCCTGCTCCCCAGTGCTCTCCTGCACCAACTGATATTCCAGTAAGATCACTCATTCGGGCTCTGCAAGACGTCTGAGGCTCAGTCCATGCAGATCCTCAGGGAACTGAACCTCAAAGGCTCTAGTGGGACATGCACAATTACTGACCAAGGATCTTCAAGTGGGTTTGGGTGGGAATAAAGTCATGTTTCCCAATACAACACCTAATTAATTTAATAGAATTTGAAAGACTTTTGGCCTATCAAAGGAAAATTTTACTTAAAAGTAGGAACAGCCCAGAGGTCCGGGAATGCCCAGAGCTCTTGCTTTGAAAAAAAGCAGATAAGCAGAGTTATTGAAAGGGTCTGACCTCTGCAAAATAAACATTTGAGTGAAAGTAGGGTCTCTTCCCAGAAACTGCTCTATAATAATACATCTAAATAAACAAATATAAATAAATATTATTTATTAATAATTCAGTTATGGGATTTTCTTGGCAACTTTCAAACAGAATGTATTCAAAATTTTATCATTTCAATGCTCTGTACTTCATCTTCAGACAGGAGAAAATGTTATTCTTGCTTCTATCTTTGCCTACTTTGGGTGAAGTATTTGAAGTATTTTTTTTATATTATTAAGCTATTATTCCAAAATGCCTTAGCTCTTGTAAACAGATTGGGACCACCTTAGGCAGCACTGTGCAGAACAAAGTGCCTAATGATGGATGGGAGAGGATAACCTCCTATTTTCTCCATCCATGGAATATTTTTTCATAGCCCAGACTGACATAAATTGCAGTTAAAATACCAGAAAAGCTAATGTAAGGAGTTGATTAAAAAAAAAATTAAATTATAGAAATATAGTTGGTGTTGCTCAGCACAAGTTTCTGGATAACAAAAATCTTGTCAAACAAATATGATTTCATTCTTCAATAAGATGACAGATTTAATGATTAAAGATAACTGAATTGGTATAATAGACTTCTACTGTGTAAAGGCATTTGATTTAGTAACTCACAACATTCTGATTAAAAATGTAGAATTATAGGAGAAAGAAACGAATGGGTTGGAGAGAAAGATAATTACCTTGTTGACAGACTTCAAGCTTCTGTCAGCAGGGAGGCTGCTGAACGGGAATATATGTATCTTCATCATGGATCTGCCCCAGGTACTCAGCATCCTCATCAGCGATCTGGAAGCAGATATACAGTCAGTTCTGGTAAATCACAGGCATGACAAAGGTTACCAGGGAGGTCAAAAAACACTAAGGACTGGGGAAAAGGGGCATGGTGGTCATTCAGTAAATTCCCACATTGAGGAAAGTGCATTTGGGTGTAGCTAAATGAGTTACATGTCAAGGCAGGAGGAAAGACAAGCATTCCTGTCGAAGAGGGGCCTGTGCCTGGAAAACCAGGATGTCTGAAAGTTGTTTTGATGTTTCAGAGGAGAAGCAATGTCTATGGAAAATGCTTTGACAAAAGAGTGAACAAAAAAGGTCATCCTGAAGAACAGACTGGGACACATCAACACACAGTGGTTCCTTAGTGCCACAGCTCTAGGGAGCAAAGTTTAACAAGAGCCAGTAGCTGGAGAAAGGGGAGCTGGACCCAGATCTTCCATCTGAGAAATCAAAAAAGCAGCACACCACTGGAAAGCCACTACTGAAGTACCTGAAAAACCACTCTCATCCTCAGGGCAACACAGACCTGTGCAGGTAACCCAAGTACCAAACCGCCTGTACAGCCTGTAAACCAGTTAAAGAGAACTCATGCTAAGACCTTCTTTTACCCTGGGGGTTTATATTATTTGTTAGTACTACAGACATTATGGGTTCCTGCTATATGGAAGGAAAGCAAGACCCTAAATAGGAGCAGTAACCATTTATGCAGTTGCCAGAAAACTGTAACACAGATTTATTACTTTATCATTGAAAATTATACTGTGCTTTTTAAATATGTGTCCGATTACTAGTTCATTCAATATGCTCATCTTCCTAACAGTTATCACGAACAACTTGTGAAGGCAGATGACTAAGGAAGTGCTCTAGACAATAGCAAAGGTGTTTGGAAGCCAAACGGCATTAACTGCCTGACTCCACAAGCAGTGAGCTATTGCAGCACTTGCCGACTTCAACGTTTGGTTGGGCTTTCCAAAATTCAGGCCATAAGTTACTGTGCAATGAGCTGAACCTGCCAAGACAAACAATTACATGCGTCTGCATTAATCACAGGGCACAGGGTATTGTTAGCTGTGATTGATAGAAGCTGAAATTGATAGGAAATGAAGCTTTAACTCTCTTTTTCAGTGGGGAAGCATGGACACATGGTGCAGAAGAAAACAGATACAGCATTACCTCTTTCATCCTTGTGTCCATACCACCTGGCAGAGCAGCCTGCGTAGTTTCTTTGAAGCTGATGGCATTAATTATGCTGACTGAAGTTGTGCCACTACAGAGGCGTGTTCTGAACACATGGGCGCTGTGGTCCTGATCACCTTTGAACTCATGTGAGGGTGGGTTGTGTCTCTGGGCTGCACCCCCTCAGAGCAGTCATCCTCCAGCTCCCAGGTGTGAACACCATTCCACAAGGTTGTTCCCACAAGCCCACGCTGAACACCTTCCCTCGCAAAAGAGCCAAACAGAACGGCTGCATTAACAAGTGACAGCATGTCCGAAGTGGCTGTGTTTGTAGGGACATACAGAAGCCCACATGGGCACAGGACACTGAGGTTGGATAGGAGCCAGTAAGCAAGTAAAATAATTCACTGGAGGATATATGAAGTTGTGCTTTATATGAAAAGCTCTGCTATCACACAGGCACAGGACAGTGAGGTTGGATAGGAGCCAGCAAGCAAGTAAAATAATTCACTGGAGGATATATGAAGTTGTGCTTTATATGAAAAGCTCTGCTATACGCTTTCAGCCCTTTTCCTTCTGCCACTCTTACCCACAAATCACAAATACTCCATGTCACATATAATACATGCCATGGATTTTCTGATTCTGGCCTAAGTGGTACTTTTAATTTCACCAAAGAATCTTTTCTTTTTGGTAAGCAACAAATGCAAGGGACAAAGAAATATTTTCCCTTCATCTTTTAAATTCTGGGGTGGGTTTTTTTTGCATGCCTTTCTTTGTTGTGGGTCCCTGCTTCTTGTTTTAAATTCTATACCACGCAACATGCTAAAGTTTCAGATACTAAACTCCACACTGCAATTTCATGCATGATAATCTGGGGCTGGGGAGGAAGGATTTGGGTAGTTAATACATTTGAATTAAGTGGCCCAGCAGAGGCAAGATATGAACCATCAGGTGCCCAGTTTGCATTTGCTGATTGCGTTGGAAATTAGCATTCACCTCTATTTAGGCAGAGCTTGCTTTCATTGTGTAAAAATTTATAATCAGAAGCTGAAAGAGGCATCCTGATTTCTACTGTTCATGAACACTAACAAAAATGTGAAAATAGAAATGCCTTGGTTTATTGGTTTTTATTCTGATGATTCTATGGTAAAGAACAGAGAAAATAACTTTATTGCATGTGGGAATTTCAGCACAGTGTTTGCAAGAGTTTAAGAAAATGTTTTGTAGGAGTTCTGAAGTTTCAGTTTTTCCTAGTCTTTTGCACAATATCTGGTATGGACAAATCTCTGTACAAGAAGTTATAAAACATTCTCAAAGTGTTCAAGACCAGGCTGGATGGAGCTATGAGCATCCTGGTCTAGTAGAAGGTGTCTCTCCCCATGGCAAGGGGGTAGGAAGCAGATGATCTTTAAGGTCCCTCCCAACCCAAACCATTCTATGATTCTATGACTTTATGATCCTATTTTGTCCTTTTTTTAGTGCTTTCCCGAAAGTAAGCTTTCAGGTGCAGGTTTAGCCACATCAGTAATTGGGCCAAAAGTTATAAGTACTTACTCGTCAGTGCCTTATTGTTACTAGAAGCCTCATTTTAACTATCTGTGTTTTTAAAAAACCTTACTAATAACACCATCATTTATGCTATCTTTAGTTCAATCCAAAAGGAGTAATTTTAACCATCCATTCCTGGTATTTCTTTGCTGCAGCATGCTTAGTCTTTGGGTGTAAGATATCTTCAGGAACGGCAAGTCTTTTTGCATGTAAATATGGAGTTAAAAAGCTTCTTCTTTAGCATATCTGACAAGCAAAACTCTAAGAAGTTAGCATGTCCATTAATTTTCCTGAAGAGCACCAATAAATGAACTTTTCTAAATAGTCACTTCTGAAAAATTTGGTGTATTTTTTATGCTATTTAGATAGCAAATGGTTTCTAAGCACATGAATACACCTGCAAATCTGATCTGTGGGTGTGATCTCATTCCTGATTTGACAAGTTTGCTTCTTTGTTGGCTGATAGAAGTAAATACATCCCTTGTTACAAAAGCATGAATGCAGATTACCTTTGTTGGCTGATAGAAGTAAATATGTCCCTTGTTACAAAAGCATGAATGCAGATTAGCCCTGTAAAATTTAAGGACATCGTCAGAATATTGTGTGCACAGTAAAAAAATGTGCGCTTGTTTGAATATATCCCAACATAAACAACACAAACATCTTAATTCCCTGTGCAAAATAATCTGAAGGAAGTTATGACAACCATGGGGTCTGGGAGAACCCATTATCAGAATATTGTGTGCGCTTGTTTGATATATCCCAACATAAACAACACAAATGTCTTAATTTCCTGTGCAAAATAATCTGAAGGAAGCAATGACAACCATGGGGTCTGGGAGAACCCATTCCAAAGTTACAATGAAAATGGCAGATAGGCATCATAAATGATGTGCAGGAGAAACAAAATTCTGTTGACAGAAGAAAAGCGATTCATCCAGTAGTTCTCTAGAGGTGCATTAGAAGTCAGACTGGTTTTCAGCGTTATCTCCAGCAGTCCTTCATAAATCAGAAAACCAGAAAAAGAAAGGAAAAGACCACAAAAGGGTATATATACAGCACCTGAGACTTGCCTGAGAAAAATTGATGGAGATAATATATTTATGGCATGAGCTTCCCTCAGATTTGCATTCTATATTCAGCAAAAAAGCAGCTTTGAATTCAAAAGCACTGAGTCCTGAAGAACAGCTAGTCATCCACCTTTAGGTACATCGTATCCTCAAAATGCAAGAGCAGACCATTAAGAATAATGATGATACAGACAGGCAGAGTGTGAGACTATTATTCCTCTCTACTGGCCCTGCAAATTTGTTCTGTGTGTTTTTTCTTGAATCAATTCCCATAAAATCCCACCGGAGCCCTCATGACAAAGTAACAGTAATCCATTTTTTTCCCTGGTGTCATCCTCATAGAGTTATTTAACTACTTTGAGAGAAAAACCAGAGCTTGAAAATATCAGTAAGAGTTTGGAAGTGGATAGAGTACATGATATAAAATTTCACAACAACTTGTTGGAGTTTCAATTGAACATGTTTATCTTTCCCTTCCCTTGCAAGGACAGTAAAAGCAGATGAGTGGGTTAGTGTCCTGAAGAAAACTGTGTTCATCTGGATTCACTACAGTAGTCCAAGCTTTCTCCAGGGGTGATTAAATGGGCCAAACTGGAAAGTAACTTTTATATTTGTTATTTGTTGATTTACTTCAAATCTTACTGTCTGCTATTATGGTATACAGCATGTTGCAACTAGAATTCCCGAGCGATAGATGCTCAATAAATAGTTTGCAGTCTTCAGCCAAAGATTACAGTCTTCCAAGAATACAGCTCTGAGCACAGGACCAGAGAAACTGAGTTCAACTTCTCCACAATAAATCCTGATCTAACAAAATGTTCTTGTTATTAAGATATACTAGCAAGATTTAATCAATTTCTGTACATTCCTCTATTCTTTGAAAGTATGTGTTAAGAGTCTACATGAGTTTCTATCTTTCACTCTTCCCCAAGAGATGCACAGAAAATAAGGTTGACATGCCATAGGACTGTCAAAATTGCACCCCTTCTCCTCTGCACACCTGCAGGACTCTGAGTGTTTACCATTTAGGCACTCTCTAAGCTGCACTGTACCTGAATATGGAAAGTGTCAAGCCTTAGCAAAGTCTTGAATCGTGAGTGGTTTCATTTATCACGGTGTCTGTTGGTCTTCAGCTGTTTTTAGTAAATCTAACCTCTTCAGATTTCCAGGGAAGAGCCCCCCATTTTCTATGTTTAAGATTTGTCAGAAACCCTAGCCGATTCTTGCACCTTGACTAGCCATGTGAGATTACTGTATGTCTTTGACTTTGAGACAGAAAGACAACACAAGATGCTGTACACACTGCTTGGTATTTGTAGCCTGTTAAATAAATTTAGTTTGCCCTCCTCACAAAGTGTTTGTGGGATTTGTCCTGCTGGGAAGTACAGGCATCCAGTGGGCTGCAGTGGGTGCTCTGTGTCAGGGGTCCCTTGAAAAGACTGATTTACCAAACAGTGAATTTCTTCTGCTAAAAGAGTCACCACCACATTCATGTGAACCAGGACATGGTATTTAATTGGTGAGGGATGGTGATAGCCCAGAAGTGATGCTTTCAAAGCCAGCACAGGAAGATCATACTGCAGTGGTCTCTGAATATTATCTAAGAAATCAGTATTAATGAAGCTCTTTCATTGCTCATAAGCTATGACAATGAAATGGAAAATGGGCAAAGATGGTTTGAAGTTTGTAAGAGTGAGCTTCATTCTGCTGTCTGAAATGCAGTGCATCTCCCTGTCTGAATTAGAGGCTGAAGTCAGATGAGGTTCAGATACACTAACATGGCAGGAACTGAGGCCCTGTCCCCACACAGAGGTAACTGTGAAGTAGGTTTTGTTTCACTGCTTACTGCTAGGGAAGTTTGGTGTGAATATCCTCTAGGTTGACCAGTTGTCACCTCAGAAAAAAGAAAAAAAAAGGTTGCATCAAGACAAACAAAAAAAGATCTTTGGAAGGCTCTTACAGGTACTGTCCTGCCTCAGCCTCCATGCTACTCTCTTCCCTTCATCATGCATTTCTCCCTGGCACATTCCTTCCCTCCTCTTTCATGTCCTATGATCTTTTGGGATCTCTGTGACCGATTTTAAATCTTCCATACCTTTCATTATTCTCCCCTTTCTGGCAAATGCCTGACAAGGCAGAAGTGTAAGATTTTTATTTGGGAGTCATAAGGTAGCAGCTCTCCTTTAAACTGCAGATCTAAAAAGTCTGGCTTGTTCATCCTAATCCATTGAATAAGGAAAAGATAGAAATAACAGCAGTTTCTTCTGACCATTGCAATGCCTCTTCTTTAGCAAGTTTTCAATTTAAAAAAAATAAATGTTTTAAAGGTTAGAAAGAATAAAGACTACCATGACCCACAGATGTCAAATAGTGGGTGCAATGTGGTAGCCAATGGGAGCTTTGTTATTGTCTTTGACAACCTCCTTACTCTTTTAATGTGTTCCACACATCACAATGGATATTAACACGTACACAAGATTGATTTATCCTGCATTTTTATCCCAGAAAAAAATCTTTTTTTCCCCTTATTTTATTGCAGACCTTGTGGTCATGTGGTAGAATTAAACTTATTGGTCAGTTGGATGGGAAATTTTGGCACCTATTTCTGGATTCTGGGAAAATATGTTAAAAATAATTGAAAATACGGGTCACGGGGAGGACCAGGCAATGTTAGAAAAAGGGGAGTAAAAATTCTAAGCCTTAAATATATTACTTTTTCTGTCTGGCTTCTTCAGACATCTTCAGACATTCTTCAGACATTTCTACTCCTCTATGCGTATCTATAGCACACTGGAGCTACAGACTATAGCTATAGTCTACAGTTTATGGGCTCATTTCTGCTGTCACACAGTTGCTGTTTCCTACTGTTTCTTAAGTAAAGACCTCCCTTCAGCACCCGTTCTGATTGAAGGCTGTGGGCTTCTTGTAACAAGAAAAAAGTCGACTACTATTAATCATGACTTCTCCACACCGGCAAATAATGCTTTGCAAATGTCAAACACTGTATTAAACAGCCATGTTAAAACCCCTAGGCAAAGAAATACTCACACAGGACAGATTGTGCAGATGCAGACCGCAGCATTCATAAACTTCGCAACAACCTACACAAGCCCAGAAGCATTTCTGCCAATTATTTGAGTAATAATTTCCAAGGATATTGACCAATATCCTTGCTTCATTTTCTTTTGGGACCACCTCATAAAATTCTCTGTTTCCAAGATGTGGCAGGAATGGGGGTTTTTTATTACCATTGTCTCCAGTAATTTCTCCTTTCTCCAATCTTCCATAACTCCCACGAAGACCATGATGACAATGCTACTTTTTCTCAGCAAAACACGAGTCTGCCACATCATGGCATGGTGAGGATTGACACCCAGATCCTCAATTAATCCATATGCACTCTTCTTAAAACTATCAAAACCCAAAAATATGACCTCAATGACCTTCAGTCTCTCATTGCTTGACCCTGCGGGCACCTGTGGACTGCCAAATATTATAACTTTCTCACTGTTGTGTTCCTGTGCTTGTCCCTCACTGTGCTTGTCCCTGACCATGCTGGTCCCAGCACCCTGGAGACATCACTACGGGGTGTCTTACCCTGGTGCCTGGCCAGGGCACAGGGCTGTGACATTCCTCCCAGAGAGCCTTCCCTGGGTAGTTAAGACACACCAGCATGATCCTTTCCACAGAAAAGTCAGTTGTAGCTGCCATTTGCTTTTCTTTCTGGCCACAACTGCAGTGCAGGGGTACCCTGTTATATTCCCAGATTGTTCACTTACTTAGGTAATAGCGCAGTGATAGCACCGGTACCCAGGCAAAGGGAGACCAATGCATTATCTCCTCCTTCACCTAATGCTGTATGTCTGTGTGAAAGCCTTTTAGGCAGCAACTGAAGTGGTTTCTGATGGTGCACAATAAAGCTATTTTGCAAAGTATTGCATGCTTAATGAACAGCAAAGGATCAGGTGACAGTTTATTAAAAACTTCCATCAGGGAATGAATATACCTTCAGACTGCACAAAAAACCCCACCCTCCAAACAGAAAAATAAACCAGAGCTGCCAAAGGACTTTCTTAAGGGGTGTGAGTTACAGTGCTGACACTTCTTTTTTGTAGTTTAAGCAGTAGAAATTGTAATGCAGGAGCAAAAAATAGTGTCTAATCCTTGCTCACCTGGAGATCAAGCATAGTTAAACAACAGCTGCCTGTTTTGTCTTTGAAAAGATTCCTCTGAATCCACTGAAGAGCAACAATGCTGAAGGATATTTTTGCTTCTCATATTTAGACTGTAATCTGTGCTCAGTATCAGCTCAGTGGAAATGATTGCCTCTATGCCTGACCTTAGAGAATGATTCAGCTCCTAAATGGCAGACTCCTGATGGGTCACAGCAGGAATCAAAGCTGGCTAATTCATGATTAATCTCAGTTCCTCTGTTTCTTATTTCCCACTCCCTGTTTTGTTTTGTTTAAAATAATGAAAAGGTCAGTAGATCCCTGTTTCTTGTCTTCTGTCCTTCTCAGCTATGACCCCAGTGCATCTCTTTGTGGTAGTATCTCCCTGCTCATCTTGCCAAATGCGACTTAGCAATATTATCATAGACATACAAAGAGGGAAACTCATCTTGGAAATCACCAGGCATTTTTCTCTTTTCAGCT
This sequence comes from Calidris pugnax, assembly GCF_001431845.1. NCBI lineage: Eukaryota > Metazoa > Chordata > Aves > Charadriiformes > Scolopacidae > Calidris > Calidris pugnax. The sequence goes on from NW_015091257.1 coordinate 12,939,095, forward strand.
ACTTTCTCTTTCTAAAGTACTGGGAACTGACACTAGTTGTGAGATTCATCTCAGCAGAGGTAGGCCTTTACATTATAGATATCTGCATTGAAGTTGTCACCCTGGGCTCCCTCTATGGTCAATGAAGCGAAAGAGTTGTCTCTACAGCGTGATTTATCTCCTTCCAAAGAAGAATGAATCCAGCCTGGAAATGCCCATTTCTTCCCACTAGCAAGTGAGGGAGCCTGGAATTGCTCACTCATACATCATTCCAGTTTTTGGCTGGTGTAACTCCAGCAGAAAAATGCATCTAAACCTGGACCCTGCCCTTTCTCCAAGGAAAGGAGTGAAGTGCCTGGGCACATCTGATGCTTTTAGCTGGGCCCAGACTTTCACCTTTGGTGACCTCCTAGGTCAACATTGGCAGAGCTGAGTGTGCCACAGCACAGTCCTACACAATCTATCCAGAACTCAGTTTCTGAGCCTTGTTGATGCCTCACCAGGTTCCAGCTGAGTTACTGGGCAGCAAAAGGAGGCCCAAGCATGCAAGCATAGCCCCAAGAGATTGAGAGACTGGCCTTAGAGCAGGCGCCTTTATAGCATGCCATTAATAAGCCTGTGCAATTGCATTGTCCACGGCACTTTTGCCAGGCTGTGTCAGTTGAAACAGCTCTTTTATTCAATGTGCACTATATTAACATGTGGAGAACAACACTTGAAACAAAATCTTGTTTCTCTTACCAAAAGAGAGAGCATATATTCATTTTGGCCTCATGCTAGTTTAATTCCTCCAAACTGACAAAATAGATTAAATTAACATTGGAATGATACACAGGTGAATTGGGACTGAAAAAGGAAGGATTGTTACATGTGATGTTGACTTCTCAAGTACTCCACGCCTGATGAGCTGAGAGCTCTTCTAAACAACAGCCTGAATAACAGCTGAGCTCCTTTGGGAAGCCCTGACTCCAGTTGCAAGTGGTGCATATGCCAGAAAACTCACCCCTATGTGACAACGAAGGGTGCGGCTTGGAGCATCTGTCGTTTTCTCTTCCTACCCCCATAAAAATCTGTCAGGCAGCTTCATCTGCGGTGCAAAGGGCATGTAAATCAACACACTCAGCTGGTGTTGACTGGTGGAGAAGGTGCTCGCCATTACGATAGGAAGCTATGCCAACTGGCACTCGTCCATCATGCTAAAATCTCATGCATAATGAGAGACTGTTTACCAGAAGGGTGGTATGTAAAACAGGACAGTCTTTTTGTGGTTGAAGGGGTGCCAGAAAAGAATAATAATTTTTAAAAAGTGAACCCTGTTACAGCTATGTTTTTATAATCCAAGCACAGAACTAACAGAGCAGCTGGCATGATGTCTGGCATGAGCTGGTAGCAAACACAGGAGAGGCTGCTTGCATTTGCACATGTTCTGTGAAAATGCTAAAAAAAAAAGTCAGCACGGATACTGTGTATTTTTCTCTAGCAAAGTAATTTTGCACCAGTGCTGAAAGGCTCCTCAGTAGGACAGTTAGTTGGAAAAATTCATCCTAGGCATACGCACAACCGGTTCCACTGCTGGTATATAGTCTTCTTAGTCATGTAATGGACAGAATGACCATGAAAACCACTAAGTCCTTTTTGCTTGAAAAGAGAGAATGAAGAATGAATTAACATATCAAGGCTTGCACTGTACTGGGAAAGCTGTGGGGTGAGGTTTGCTGATTGTCTTTGCTTACCCCCAGACAGATCCATTAATCCTCTACTTCAATAACTATTGAACACACTCTAAATATACAGCAAAACAAATTACTTTTGGGAGGAATATTGACTTTCAGGGAGAGAGAAGTAGGGTGAAAGAAAAGGAAATGCATCCTGTGTAATACTAGGGCTTTTGTAGTCTCCAAGTGTTAATAAGTAAACAGAAGCTCTGGGATTCTTTAAAGAAACTGTTCGATGAGGTTTAGGGAAAATAAATTTCCTGCAAAGAGAACTTCCTCCGTTATACATGGCAATGAGATGTTGTCAACGCAGTGCCTGTCAAATTAAAAATGTATATGCATTTCACACCTAGAATAACAGGACACCCTAAAACTCACAGTAGCTGTAGCTTTTCCATACGTGCTCTTCTGAGCAACTTCTTAGCAGTTTCAACTTGTGTGAACCGTGTCTTTTCCTGCCCCTAGGTAATGGCTAGCGTGCTTGCCTACCTGCTGGCTGCTCATGACTCAGGTTAGCCTGTGGGTTGTGGAAGACAGTAAGGCTCTCTTTCATACCTGTTTTAAACACTGAGTCCTTTCCTCCTTCCTTCCTCAGATCATGGCTCATTTTTTTTCCCCAGTGACAAACTGCGTCAGTGGCATCCCTTGCTAGGGAGCAGGAGGGATGCTGAGGGGATTCTCATGCCTGGCTGTGCCCACCGGGCAAGGAGGACAGCGCAGTTCAGTTGCCACCCTCCAGCCCATCATGCCCTCGCTCGGGGATTTTGTCTTATCATCTGTGCCTCAGATGTTATGCACAGCCCCAGGTAAAGGGTTTCAAGGTCACTGCATTTTTCTTGTAGTACCAGGGGGAGGGAGGAGGAAACTTGCCTGCAGACACAGTGAACGCCCAGAAGCACTGGCTGCAGGCAAGCAGACAAGGAGCTTAGGTCTGCTCATGCTGTGGCTGGTTTTGGGTGGCTTTCCGGGAAAGAGACGAAAGTTCAGGCACCGCTGGAGGTATCAGAGGTTCTGTAAAGAAGCATTCTCCTCCAATTTCACATCTGTAAATGAGAATAATTTTGCCATCTCATTAGAAATGCTGTGGCAGTGTCACATTGACCAGCACACACCTGGTTACATCCAGCACAATATTTAAATTTGAGTTTGGATCAGACCTCTGACTTTATTATAATTCAAGAATGAAGGGATTTCTTTTCGTTTGTTTCTCAATTAATTTAATGAGAGGCATTAGCCCAACTGTGTAGTGTCACCTCAGGCAGGGAAGAGGATTCAGGGATGTGTATAAAATCATCCCTTACCCCCTTCCCTACCACCCCCAACACATCATGCAGGAGGCTGCATTTGACCAGCAAAAAGCTGAATACTCCTTCTGTTACCAAAAGCAGGAAACCTATCACTCATTTCTTTTATAGTTTAGAATATATAATTTTTTTAAGACTTCCTTGAATTTCTGTCATTAAAATTGTCTGATTCTATAACCACATGTTCATTTGGCACGGGGGCAATTTATAGCAATAGACAAGAGCTGATTTTGCTGTCATCATGGGAGAAAAGGGAGGGAGAAAGGAAAGCAATTAACAGAGCATTCGGGGATAGGAAGTAAACAGAAATCCATTCTCTTCCCTTTCTCCTCTACTACACCCACACACTAGCACACGGTTCGCTAATTTGCTCTTTTGCATGAGAATAGATTTCAGAGAAGCTGTAAGACCAGATACTTTCTATTTAGAATAAGCAACAACTAGCTGAGAAATTGGATTTTTGGCTAACAATAAGAGCAAACCTGGAGATTTGTTCCAGAACTAACTTTGAAACACTATGGGTGATATAATGTGTAACCTGAAGAATAAAAGAGAGTATTACAATTTAGACTACATTTTGACCTTATAACCTTTATGGAACTAAAAGTTCTTTCCCGTTTTCTATTAACAAGCTGCCTTAGTTATTCATCCTCCTTACTGAGATGTCTCAATACCTTTGCCAATAAGAAATAATCCCTGCCCCAAAATGCTTACGATCTTGCATGGTCAAAATGGGGAAGGTGCTGAGGCAAAGTTGGGGAAAAAGACATCAGTTTTCAAGTTTGACAAAGCTAGCAAGACAAACTGCTTTACTATCTGTAGGAAGTTTTTCAACTCCCTCCAGCTTTCCACCTAGCCCTACTTTCCTCCAGCACGGAAGCAGAGAGCTAAGGGGTAGAGGTCCAGACACAGAACACTAGTGTGCTGGGCTGGTTTGCACGTGTTGGTCAAGCATAGAAGGAGGAAAAGCCTCCCTCTATTTGCAGGAATACACCCTACCATAGGTGCAGCCTGGAAGCACCACTGTGCTCCCACTGCCTCCTTACTCTGCTCATGTCAGTATGGGTCAGTCTGGTCACAGATGTAGGACACCTGACTGTCACAAGGGTGAACTAATGCACTGGAAAGGAGATTGAGTCTAAAGTAATAAGAAATCTGCAAGATATAGCAATGAACTACATCCAGCTCTTTAAGACATAGCACCATATCAGCCCCTGGCCAAGGGCTTTTGACAGGGGCTGAGTTTTTCCTAGCAATATGGATTCTTAAATTGGCCAAACGAGAGACATAAAACTCACCTTGTACAAAATCTAATAAATAAATATCATCTTGTCAGAGCAGAGGATTACTCGTGCTGACTAAACCTCTTACCAAGGCTTTTCATTAAAATTTCATTCTTACATTTTCATTAACAAACTGGGTTTTGGTAATATTTTTCAGGTAAGTAGAATGTCTTAAAAATGGGAAAATCAATGTCCCACGCTTGGTAAATAAATAACAAATAAACAGAATGCCTTTAAAATGAGAGAATCAAGGTCCCACACTTGGTAAATAAACAATTTAGAATGCTACTTACCTCAAGTCAAATCAAATCAAATCAAAGATCATTTAAATGAAGTTATCACTTTGTCATTTCTATAAGGTACAGTGTTAGAGCTTTTGCTTGGTGAAAATGGCACCATGTTAAATCGGAGTTTCTGGAAAATCTGAATAGAGCTAACAGATTTGCTTTTGACAAATATTGAATATGATTAAAAAGTATAGGTAAGGTTATTCCAAAACTTCCCACCATTTTTGGGCAAGTTGGATGTGTCACTAGGTCCACAAAGCAGCCACAACAGGACATGCCCATTTCAGCAGCCCCTCAGCAGTTAAAAGTGCAGCGCTGATTTGATGACAGGTTCAATTGTTTCTTTTGACCATGGGAACCTGCCATGTATGTGGTCTCTCTGCCTTCTTCCAGATTCCTTCCTCCACTGAAGCATCCTGGTGTGGGAGCAGCACTGGCGTTGTTCACAGCATCTTCTGCAGGCATTGTTTTGTTTCGTGTGCATGAACTTTTATGAACTCTTTGAACTCTTACTTTAAATTATTTAAGTGCTTCGTCTCAGACACCTCCTTCTGGGTAGCTATCTCAGTCTGGCCACCCTGACATTTTGAAAATTTCTCCTCAGTTCCAGCCAGAATGTACTAATATCTCATTTGGGGCATTTTTGCCTTCTTATTTGCCCTAAAGACTACTTTTCTTGCCCTGATATTTGGTCTTACAAAGTTTTTAGGGGCAGCAATCTTAGCTCAGCCTTTGTAGTGCTAGGCTGAACAAAAGCAAAGCTCTTTTATTTTCCTTCTGTAACGCTGTACCCATGATCCTTCAGACAGCCCCTACGTACTTATTTCTCACTTTGTGTCTGTCATTAAGGTCTCATCTTGTAGCTCGCATTCCTATATACAATTTTGCAGTATCCTATTTAACATAACATGGAGATTTCATTATTCTGTTATCTAACATACCCATATCTTCCTCCTCCCTTGTTTATTCCCAGCCAAGCAATCCTTATGTGAAACATTTATCACTTAGTCAGAACCCATCCTTTTGTAACAAAAATTGATTTTGACTGGATTTTTAGAGCTAAACTAAACCATTCAGCCATGGCATTCAATCTCCATCAAGTTGTTTTATTAGCATGAGGATAAATTTTGAAAAATCAAACGTACCAAAAGTTTTATTCCTTCCACTCTTCCCCTACTCCTGGCACAATGAAATGGTTCTCATTTTTTGTCTCGAAGTCAATGCAGTGAAGAAAATTCCAATCTGGAACTAAAATCAAGACTAGAGGAAGACAACTGATGAAAGAAAATAAAATATATGCATCTAATAGGTAACATCAGTTGAGATAACACTGTATTAATAATTCAGTGGAGTTCTAGAACTGAAAAAGAAATGGCAGATAGAAAACTAAGACTTCAAAATTATGTTAGGATCTATCTTTTAAAGTATCATTATATCAAAGGATAATTCATTGTATTCAAGAAGAATAAAAAGAAATAATAACCCAAAGGCTAACTAGAAGGCATTCTGCAGTGCTGGGGTGGAGGATCAATCATATGAATCCACAACAGCGGATAGATTAGGCAGTCAGATGAGTCCCATAGCAGTGGATGGGCTGTCTTCACCACAAGTTCTTCTGCAGGTACTGCCATCTGGATACAAAGCGTTGTCTGTTCTCCAGTGAAAGGTTTTCACAGGTTTTTTTTCTGTTCCACCAAAAGAAGGGTCTTCAGCAAATTAATCAGATTTCTCCTGAGGAACTAAGTGCTAACAAAGCTTTACAGCCAGGACAAACCTGCTGAGCTGAAGAAGCTGGGAGTACTTGAACCTCATCAGGTTTTGCACCTTGAACTCCGTTTTGTCCTGAAGACCAGCCTCCAGACATAGGAGATGCCAGATTTGAGCCTGAACTGTTTTACCTGATGCATCAGGTGCTTGATCATTTGTTATTTCATGGTAGCCAAGTGTCCTGGCTTCAGCTGGGAAAGAGTTAATTTTTTTTCTAGTGATTGCTGTGAAAGGAATGTCAATAATACCTATTGGTTTTAGTTGTTGCTAAGTGATGTTTACACTATTCAAGGACTTTTCTTCAGCTTCCCATGGAAGCATAGACAGAAAGATGGAATGGCCAATGAAATATTCCATACCATAGACGTCATGCTCAGTATGTATACAGGGGTTAGCCAGGAGGCGGGAATCTGCCACCAGTGCTCAGGGCAGTGCCAATTCACCAGGTGGTGAGAGTGACCTGTGTCTTTATTATCATTATTGTTATTATTATTGCTATTTTTCCTTTTCAGTTATTTTTTTTCTATTAAATTGTCTTTAACATGAGAGGTTTTTTTTCTTCCTTCCCCCTTTTTTTTTTCCCCACTCTTCTCCTCACCCTTGCTGTGGAGGCGCTGCATGGTTCTAGTTGCTGACTGGGGTTAAACCAGGACACCCAGTCACAACAGCCAGCAGAAATTTTCCATGTGTGCATTGTTAGCCTATCCCAATTATGAAGTGCTCCTTACACCTTCTCTTAACTTCAGGATGTTTGACCTTCTGGATTTTACAAACTTGACAGATCAAAGATACTTAAAGTATTTGCTGTTGTGAGATCTTTTTACTGAGTATGAACTTCAATAAATGATGAAGTCTCAGAGAAGTCTTCTTCATGCCGGGCTTCTGGGAAGGCTCTGGCTGCACAGACCATGATCTTGCTCCTGTCACCATGTGAGATACCACTCTTCACTCTGCTAGCTTGCCCATGCAAACGTTATAACATTCAACAAGGCCAAGTGCAAGGTCCTGCACGTGGGTCAGGGCAATCACCAGTATTAATACAGACTGAGGATGAATGGATGGAGAGCAGCCCTGAGGAGAAGGACTTGGGGCTGTTGGTGGATGAAAAGCTGGACATGAGCCAGCAACATGTGCTGGCAGTCCAGAAAGCCAACCACATTCTGGGCTGCATCAGAAGAAGCATGGCCAGCAGGCTGACCTCCTTTGCTCTGCTCTGGTGTGACCCCACGTGGAGTACTGCGTCTAGCTCTGGGGTCTCCAGTACAAGACAGACATGGACCTGTAAAAGTGGATCCACAGGAGGGCCACGAGAGGGCTAGAACATCTCTCCTATGAGCATAGGCTTGAGTGAGTTGAGTGTTTTCAACCTGGAGAAGGCTCCAGGGAGACCTTATTGCAGCCTTTCAATACTTTCAGGTTCTTTCCAATCTAAACCGTTATATGATTTGATGATTTTATAGATCCACACAAGAGGCAAAAGCTGAGGAAAGAAAGAGCAAATTGTAGATTTAAATTTTCAAAGTTATACCAAGTATAAGAATTACAGGAAATATTTTTTTTTTTTCTTGGATAATGCAAAAAAAAGAAAAAGAAGCATGTAAAAAGCTGCACAAAGAAATGCTTTCTTGTAGCACCTGATTTCACAGGAGGCTTACCAAAATATTTTAGATTGAAAATTAGTTAAAATGTACCTGCTGCATATGAAGCGTGTTGAGAAGAAAAAGCACTGCATTTAGGCTGCTGACCTTGGAGGACTGTAGATAACATTGTAATAACATTGGAGAGGAAAAAGTATTGACAACATGATTTCGTTCTGTAGAAGAGATAAAAATGTGCTTACCAAATGGATTACTAGAAATTGGGAAGGTTTAGAACATGGGTTATCTAGAAGAAGTTTTTATATGCAAGCAGAAAGTTGTCTGCATGAAAATAAAGACAACTGTAGCTTAATTTTTTTTTTATCAACTACTGTTATTTATTTGTGTGGAAAAAATAGGAGGTGGAGCCTGGAACATATTTTCTGGCTCCTAAAACAAAGCAAAGCAGAGGTAAACCTGCCCTAATAAATAGCAGAGGAAGTTGCAATGAACTTATGCCTTCCATGCTCCACTCCTGCCCTGGTAAGGATGCCTGAGCGTATGAGCACGTGCAACAGCCTGCCTGGCCAAGGGCAAGGCAGGACCAAAGGTAGATTGCAGCATGGTTTTGCCATCCCTCATCTCAACTACACCAAACATAAATCTTGCAGATGGATTATTGACAATAGTCATGTTAGCCTCTGCTTTCTGCACCCACTCAGAGAAGAACCACAAGCCAACTTTGTTGTTTGGTTTGTCTTTTGACAGTTTTCCTCCAAGGGCAAAAGAATTGCTGCTGCCGTCTCGTGATATGTGCGACACACATACCAGCCATGCAAGGAATACACAACTTGGTGTGCAAGCTGGAGGGCCTGTTCTGATCTGGTACTTTGTTGTTTATCTTCTTTGTTTTCAGATTAACAACATTTTTAATGATGTCTCACTTCTCTGTGCAGAGATCTGAACTCTGATTATCGGCAAGTAAATGTTGCGTTGAAAATCAGATGTGTGTTTGGACTATGATTAGACCATAATGAAGCAGGGAAAGTATCAAAAAAATGCAATGACTTGTGGAGATTGTTTACACAGGGAAAGAATTTTCAAAGCATTCAGAGAAGAATTAACCTCCCTTCAACTACTAAATTCTATTTAAAACTATAAAGGATATTGTTTACATTTCTAATTAGCACTCACTTACTGGAGGAAAGCGATCCACCCCTGAGGGAGCAGTTTTTGCTTTGGTGGCTCTGTCTTTGCTGTGCACAGGTATCAAGAGTGGAAACTTCAGAAATACAGACAGCATGAAACAAAAGCAGTAAGCTGAGGCATAATTTAAGACTGTCAAGATCTAGTGAAAGGAAGCTGTTACTTCTTGTTCCAGTTGGAGCTCCTCACCTAGAGGAAGGCTATCCTACAATGGGGAGTGCCAAATTTTCTTTTAACTCCACCCTTTTTCCCCTCCTGCCTATTAGACGTGAAATGTTAACAAATATGAAATTCATGCTAGCAGGTCTAAAATTATGCCTTTATTTTTTTCTGTACAAAAGATAGAGAGATAGAAAGAAAAAAAAAAAAAAGGAATAAAAGCGTACTGAACCAGGAAATGACAAAAGCAATGAAGATTTAACAGTATGAATCAGTAACAATATGAAGCAACTGATATTAAAAGAATAGACAGTTGGGGTCCCCTGTAGGTCTGGTATAGATTCCCTACATACCTACCTGATATCCAGCTGAGCTTCTGATGATGATCTTTACTTCTTTCTTGCTGGTGAAGCTTACTGCTGAGCATATATTAAATATTGGTTTGCCTAATACAGTTTTATGTATCCCCAAGTGAACCATCAGTGTAAGAATGTCAATTGTATAACTTGAGCACGATGTTTATGTACTTCCTTCACAAAATATAGTTTAACTCTCAGCACTCACACAAGTTGCACTGTCCCGTATGTTAGAAGCAAAGACACCACTCGCACAGGGTGCCCCAGCATGTCAAACACCACTCAGGTCTCTTTCCCTCATTTGCCACTGTACCTACCTAAATGTAGCAGCATTAAAGCAAGTCTATTTTTAAAAAAAAAAAAAAAAAAAAAAGTGAGGGATCTTACTGTCTGAAGGAACAGGTCTCTGAATTCTTAACTACAAATTCAGGACTTAGATTCTCACTGGCCAATTTTAGATATGTTAAACAAAATGGGGGGGAAAAAACTGTGCTGTTTTAGGATCCTGAACATACAAGTTAAATTGCCATGGAGCAAAAACTCTCCCTGTGTTGTCCCAACCCTGAGCTGACTATCTCTCAGCAAGGTAAAGTGACAGTTTTTTCACTAATCTAAAAGGAAAAGGGTTTTGGACAGGGTGGTAACAGTCTATTTTTTTACAACCTGATGAAGTGTCCTGAGCATGACACCTCAATATCCACAGTGATTTCCTTGAGCTACCAAGAACATTCTAGAATGCTAATAACTTAGCAGCCAACCAAGCATTGGCATTTCTAGGACCTGATCAGCAGGCATCATACATGGTTATTCTCAATCCTTGTGCATTTGGTTTCCAGGCACAACTTGCAGTAGCAAGGCTGCAAAAGAACATCCACTGGGAGGATGCTTAGAGCTTAGCTGCTGTGCAATAAGAAAATCAAGGCACATTATTTTTTCTTTTAAGCCATAGTTAAAAAACAGCACAGGATTTAACAAACTCAGTTCTGGGATTGTTCTGGATGTGTAACACCACCTTAACAACTGCAATTTACCTCAGGATTTAGTCTAGGAGCAACAGGTATATAATGTGCTATATAAGCACATTCACAAATGAGAGTTGCACCGGAATTTTATCCTCTATTTTAACATGTGTTGCATGGTTGTTACCCGGAGCTTTTCATTCCTACCATCAGTCATTTAGGATTGCTCAATTTACTCTCACACATTCACTACAGAGGTTTTGGTGTCATTTATTTCCACAACAATAATACACTGTGATCTCACCAGAGGCTTCTCTGCAAGTCTTTCTCTTTCAGTCTTTTTTTATTCATAAGGGTCTGTCCTTGGCTTCTTCTCCCTTCTTACGCTCTCTCTGGATAATCTCACCCTTCACTTCACATCACCATCTGCAAGCAGATTTACAGATCTGCTCCATGCTTGCCTACCACTCTCAGTGCAAAGCTCCTGTGGCCATCCTGCCATCAGGCAGAGGCAATGTTATTTTAGCTGATTTTAATTACTAGTGTCTGTAGAAAATACTCTGAGATTCTGGGAACCAAGATCATTCAAATTAAATTAAATTGAAGGATAAACAAAACTAAATGTTGTAATTAAGGGATTCTGACTTCCAAAGGAGTTTTTTGGGGTTGTTTTGTTTTGTTTTGTTTAGAAATTAAGGGCTCCAAATGAACACATAGCTAATGGGAATGGGGTTATGAAAATTACCAAAACAGATCTGGAACAAAAACTCATGAATGCAAATATGGGAAGCCTGAATATTTCCTCCCAAAATACTGAAACAGAAGAGAAAAACAAAGATAGAAGATTAACTATTTTCTCCCTAATCTCTGAAATGAGAAGTGGTATGATAAAGAACAGCAAAAAATAAGCCAATTCAAGAGACAGAGATGGAGGGAAACAAAGGAAAACAGATTAATCACTTGGGCAACAATGCCAAATATTACAGCCTCAGTAGTATGCACGGCTTCAGGGCAAATCTTGAATTTTTGAATCAAAGCTGAAGAAGCATAAGGAAAACAGGATAAAATGTAATATGAGCTGTCAAAGGTGGCTCATGCCACATGATATGTCTCTTCAGTAAGAATCTGATTTTCAAAAAAACCCCAAAATTCTAAACTCTCTGATGGCTAGTATTTCTGAATTTCCACAGAGCAGTGAGAAACTGCCCCATATTGTAATTTATTGTTGAATCTGGAAAAAAAAATATAAACACAAGCACTTTAAAGCGAGCAATCTGATGGTTTTATTTTTTGTTTCTTTTTTTTTCTGTATTTTTTTAGGTTTTTGTTGCTGTTGGCGTCATTATTTCAGAGAGAAAATTATGTATTGAAATTTATAGTATTGAAAATGGAAATATTGTCATGGTGGGAGTCTACCAGGGAGGGCTTCAAAAATAGGGATGAAATCTTGACATTTCTCTTACTTTGTACTGTGACAACAGACCTGACACATCCATGGGATATTTTCTAATGGAGTTTAACAATGACAGTTTTTTGGGGCCATCATTAATTCATAAAAAGGTTTGGTAGGTCATACAGGAATAACTGGAGGACTCTCAGAACTGGAGTTACAGGCATGGGTTGAATTTCGGCTGTGCCCAATACAAGTTTTCACAATTCAGACATTCTCACTACCACTTCTGCTAGGAGGTATTCACTGGAAAAAGACTCAAGAAATACCTGAATGCATCTTATCAATCACAGGGTGGCTATAAGCCATCAATGCAATGAAAGTGGAGGGGGAAAAAATATAAAATGTAATCCTAAAATAAGTCAAGCAAGAGATTTCTGAAAGAGATACTCTGAGGTAAAGAAACCTCTGCATTGTAAAAGGAAGCTTGATTCCTAAGAAAATGCTATAACATGGTTATGACTGGTAGCCAAGGAGGCATCTTAACTGAAGAGACTCAAAAACCCAAGAGATTCCCAAGACAAAATGTTGAAAAATGAAACCCTTCTCTTTTCCATCCTCAGTACTCTCCTACTTCTGACAGTATCTTTACCCTCTTTTAAAGCTTGAGTTTGAAGTAAAACTTTGGAGTTCTCATCACATGGAAGCATTGCTTGAAGTATTACACACAATTGCACTCATGGTGCAGCCATTTTAAATTACTCCCAAGGAGTTCTCAGTGATCACGTCGCTCACTGCTTCAACTGCAGCTTGTGTAGGGTATTGTGGGCCAGCTTTAGACAAGCCAGTTACTGGGAAAGATGGAAACCCTGTGTGGGCTGCCAAATGCAGGAAAAATACTCTTTGACTGTTCTGGTAGCTGCCTCACATCAGGCTGCCCACTCCCTCAGCAGTGGCCTCCAGCCCCTGCGTCTGGTAGCTGGCAGAAAACGTGGGGGTGTCTTTATACCTCTGAGTTTCTATTTTTCTTTATGGCATAAAATAAGCCTGTGCAAAATAGATACTAAGAGCATATTGTTTTTTTGTCATTGCAGAAAGGAATATTTTTGCCCAAGAAACAAATAGCCAGACTGTATTGTTTAGTCAATACATGGTAAACACCTAGATTTGCTTCTAAGGGACTGATGAGATACCCAATTTGTTTCATGTTTCCGTAAAAAGCGTAAAACACGTAAAACTTCAAATTGGCATTGAAAAGCTGCCTGTGTATCTGTGAATGGCTACTGTGCCAGCATAGCTCTGCAACTGCCAAAAGCATTTTTCCGCTGGGGAGAGTGTCAGGATTAAAAAAAAAAGGAAATAAGCCTTGAATGGAAGTAAAATTCAAACTGCATTTGTATCTGTGAGGAGAAAGCTAATAAAACTCCTCTTTGAAAGAGGAGGCACTTGGGGTAACAGAGACTGGTAAGTGCAGGTAATGTGGTATCAAGGCATTTATTTGTAAATCATATTTGTATAAGGCCACAAGAAAAAGTTACAGGTAGAGCTGAAATGAAAGATAACTGCTGTAAAAGGACAAAAAAAAAAAAAAAAAAGGAAAAAAGGCAAAAAAAAAGAGCTTATGGGTGAGCTCCTAGACAGGGATGGCGTGAGCCAAGTCTGCAGGTTCCCAACTTCTTGTCAATGCTCTGATTTGGTTTGATCTTAGTGTGAAAACGTGTAAGCTGCTCCTGTTCCCAGAAGTGCCCCCAGCCTTTCTGCATGTGTGTTGGTGTGCAGGTGTTGCCCGGGCTGTTCAGCTTGAGAGCAGTGATCCACAAACTTTAAAACCTTCAAATAGGTCTTGACCTGGGAGGCTGTAATGGCCCTCGGAGCCTTTACGGCCCATGGGGTGATGTCTGTAAAGGACAGTAAAAAGCTTTGAGACAAATTGTGTTATAATCAAGTTCTCAGAAATCTATAGCAATGGCCAAGCTAATTCTTTGAAATGCCACAAGTAACTTTCCATGGGCATGGTGGAAAAGTGTAAGTGGATTGGTACAGAGAAAACACCAACCACAGTCTGAAAGGGAGTTCTCCCTGTGCTAAGGAGAGAGAGTCTCCTCTTCTCTGCCAGTGCCCAGGCAGGCAGGCAGATGCCTGGTGAGATAAAGGCACCCTGAGGCAGGAGGAGCTCTCTCCCTGCTGCGCAGCCCAGAGCACAGATGCAGCATGTGGAGGAACATCTGCTCTTCTGATAGCACAGAAGCTTTCCAAAAGATTCAGTGTTTAAAATGTTAGCCTCAACAGACCTTTAGATGCCTGTGCAGTGGCGTGGGTGGCTGTCTCCTGTTCATTTTCACACCCAGGGGCACAGACTGTGCTGCTCTGCCAGCAGGAGATGCAGGCATGAAGAAGGGACCTGGGGCAGAACGTAAGCAGGGTTGGACTTTTTATCTGTGGATCAGGGGCTGAGACAGGAAGAGAATCTGTTGAAAACACTGATGTCAGGTGGTAAGGGCAGAGGATCTGAGGAAGAGGTCTGACCTCCTGCCACCTCCCAGTGTCACAGAAGGGAGATGAATGGGGATGACACAGGAGGCCCGTGGGATGGGGCCAAGGCAAGTTGGCAAAAGGACAACAGTAGAGCATGATAGAAAGATGACTGATGCTAAGAGGGAAGATACAGAATAAAAATGTATGAGAGAAAGGAGTCGAGCAAAAACCAGCCAATGCCAAGCTGTCCTGGCACAGTGTTACCATGAGCTTTCTCTTGTTGTCCCAGTATCCGAGCCAATGTTACACCACCCAGGTGTGCAAGAGGCCTCCAACTGATGGTAGGTAGCAGTGTGAGCCAGCTGGTATGAAACTGGGAAGAACAGGTACACCCATGGGTGTACATCAGTGGTTGTGGTAGGCACCATACTGCCGGCCAGGGACACCCAAAAAGAAAGAGCAGGGACCGCTCCTTCAAGTCAGTGCTGATTTCCTGAGCAGAAAGGAGTCATCATTGTGTTATCAATGGAGGAAATTGGTTACAGAGATATTTATATCAATGCCAGGTGGAGCAGTCTTTAGCTTTGTCCTATTTAAAGTCCATGATGACCTCTGCAAGTATAAGGCAAAGCTAAAGTAACAGCAGGGAGCTGCAAGGTGGTTTGAAACATCTAGCAGGGCATTTTGAGCCATGTATGCAGCTTAAGCAGCAAAGATCACATCAAGTTCTTTACAGGGAATCCCCAGTGAGTTCTCCTGTCTGAAATGAGCAGAGCAACTGAGCGTTTATGAATCCCACCTGGCACCCTTGGCATGTCGGCAGGTTTCTTCTGCAGGCTGGCTCTGCTGCAGCAAAAGACTTTCACATGGAGGGGCAGTTGCCCTGCACTCCCATCAGGCTGTCTCTCGCAGCACTTGGAGAACCCCCATCCTCAGGGGAGAAAATGTATGGGAAGAAAATGCTGTAAAATGGGAACCACTTTTTCCAGTCTCATTTGGCAGAGAGGTCAGCAAGGCTGAGATTTACAGCAGAGGAGCAGCAAGCAGCAGACTTGTCTACCTCAGTCACTGTCTGGCCATCTGGACTTGGCTTAAACTTATCACATCATCTTTCTCCAGATACCTGCATGAATTTTAACTAAAGCGAGCTCACATCTATACCATGCATAGTGAAGACCTCTTGTTTTTATATAGCTGCTCTCAGAGGAAACATTGGCCTGTATTTTTGCCTGAAATGCCACCTGACAATATCAGAAAGACCAAGAGTTGCCCAAGGACTAAATTGAAATGTCAGAAGGTGGCTCACAGCAGCACTTTTTAATATTATTCCAGCACAGGCCAGCTGATTGACTTATTGACTACCTGGAAATATCCTCTAGCGGGATCTACTGCAGAGGTGCTAATAAGAAAGAACTTATCCCTGTTCTGCAGTCTTTAGTACAGAAAACAAATAATCATGTGAGCAACAGAGCTAATGCGGTAGCCCAGTCCCCTTTGCCATCTATTCCACGTAGTTAATTTGTTGGGGTCAACGATAGCCTAGGCACCCCTGCACCCTCTCTGTCTTTTACCTGGCTGCCTATTTTCATGAAACTCATTTTCCTAATGTGGGTTGAAAGTTGCCTGTAGTTCAAAAGTTGGAATAGATACATAGACAAGTATAAACACACAGAGGCCAAAGAAGCTTTATTTCCTTTGGGGGTGAGGCTGAAGAATAAGCTGTAACAATCACTGCCTGGAGAGACAGAAAGAAAATCCATCAATAAAGAGAGAATTACAACTTAAATGTATCCCCAAGTAATGCTGATCTCAGTACTTGGTTATGTGTTTGCTTGCTGAAGCAGCATATAACACTGTCATTTTTAGGTGCTTGTTTCACTTGCAAACAGACTGATGAAGAAATAAGACATCATGTCAACAGTCAATGACAGAGTAAAAGTTCTGAATTAATTTTGTTCAAAGATTAGATCTCTCTCATATGGTCAGCCAGTGCAATACAGCCCACTTGGGTGCTGAGATTGGGTGTGCATTAAGAGGTCTATAAGCTCCCACCAGCACCAGAAACCCATACTGAAATGGTGTTGCAGGAGCCAAGGATACATCATATATCAAACACAGCTGGAGCCGAGCTCTTTCAAGAGAAGGCAGTAAATCCCATAACAACCTTCCCTCTTAAAGATACCCAAGGACTGTCAAAACCAGATTTCTCAAATACTTTAATCTTTCAAGAAAACACCGGTTCTTCCTCTAGGTTCACGTGATGAGGTTCCTACTTGTGATGAATGGCTCTGTTATTTCCAACCCTGCTTGGGGTGGTATGGCGCCTGCCCTGCTCCTGCCTCCTCTTCCCAGGGAATATCCCAAGGAGCAGGGGAAATCCTGCTGGATGCCAGGCTGGGTAGGACCAGGCCCCAGGGGTGATTTTTTGCTCCACCAGGGCCTCTGATTTACCCCATGTTTCCACCTTGGCTGATTCCCAACATCAGAGCCAGAGGATGGTTAAGTGATAGGGATCCCAAAAGGGAGAGCTTTTCCCTTTGGCGTGGGAGCACCAGCATTGACAGGGTGCTCCAGGAGATGCAGGCTCTGCTCCTCAATGCCGTGGTGGGGACCTGGGGTGTGGTCTGGGTGCCTTTCTCCTTGATGAGTAGTAGGCCTTTTGCAGGGGGGAGGTTTGGCAGGGGACAGAGAAAGGACGATTGGTAACCCTGAGGGAAGGGCCTGGGTCTGGGAGTAATGTTGCTCAAAGCATGTCTCTCTCCAGCCTGGGAACTTTCCAAAAGTGAGGAATGGCCTCCCTGAAGTGGTAGAAGGACAATCACGAAAATGAACTAGGGTAGCTTGCTTCTGGAGGTAAGAGAGGGATCTAGCTTTGCTTCCCTGCATCATATCATATATGATATATGATATATGATATGATATGATATATCATATATCATATAATATCATATAATCATATCAATTACATATTATATAAATATTAATTAAATGTTATATATTATAATCATATCATATATTTGACCCTGGGCAAAGACGTTATGCCCCAGAACTAGCTTTTTGGGTGGCTCCTGGAGAGGGGCTGATCTTGACAGGGTACAGCTGGAAGAGATGCCCTGTGCTGACAGTCAACCTCAGCTCCTTTGCTGCTATTTAAAAGAAGCACTTTGCATGACTACCTGCACTGGGAGACACAGACCAGACCCCTCATTAATATTCTGCTAACAACATACCTCCCTTTCCGTTCCTCAGCAGAGAGAACATGAAAACGACAAAATGCTGTTGATCTGGCTACCCTCTATTACTCATCCTTCTTGTGGCAAGGAACATCTGGTCCCAGCAGATCAGTCATGACAGAAGTGGTGGTGCCTTGCAAGAATTAATCCAGCTCCTCTCCCCAGCCCAGTGACCGCACAAAGCTCCCAGGATACTCCACAGTCAAACCTTTGAGTGTCTTCTTTTTAAATATTTGTTTTAGAAACTTTTTAGCTCTCACTGCTTCCCTCTCTGAAGCTGAGAGCCCAGATGTCCTCCTGTCCTGTGACGGAGCATCTTTGGACAGTTTCCTGAACACCTCTGGCTCTTTCTAACATCTGTTTCTGCACCATGCCTCACCTGATACCACTCCTCAAGCCAGGAAATGTCCCCAGGCTGCTTTCTGAGCCTCGCTATTGTTTTAAAATCTCACGCCATAGAGGGTGTTTAGCTCTAACAGCATGCTGCAAAGCCACGGTCTGCCGAGCAGTGCTGGCAGCCTCACCCTCACCTCGACATGGAGACACTACATGATGCAGTTTGATGTACATCGTTACTAGGTGGGCTGTCGGGTGGGTGCTGCAGTGGGAGATGTGGACTACCATGATGATGATATTAAGAAGGATGACATGATGACATTAGGAAGGAATTTTTCACAGAAAGAGGGGTCGGGCAATGGAATAGGCTGCCCAGGGAGGTGGTTGAGTCACCATCCCTGGATGTGTTTAAGGGATGTTTAGATGCGGTACTGAGGGATATGGTGTAGGGGAGGACTTTGTAGAGTAGGGTAGATGGTTGGACTCAATGATCCCAAGGGTCTCTTCCAACCTGAATGATTTTATGATTCTATGATTCTATGATGGTGGTGGGCTTAAGTGTGTGGTGGGACTGAGTGGAAGTTGGACTTTTGTTCAGCCCATGGGAATCTATCCCTTAAATAAGCTGTTTCTTGGCTGAGGGTCTAAAGACCACATCAATCCATGTCTTTCCCCTGGATGTGAGGAGCCAGGCACGCCTGAGATATTTGCAAATGTTACTGGGAAAGCCTCAGGTCCTGATGCCTTCACCCAGCTTACTCTTATAAAAGTCTCAGGAGATGAGTTTCATGGAGCTCATACCTGCAGTCCCTCTTTTAGCCCGTCCTGGGCCCAACCATGGAAGAGCACAGAGCAAACCAGTACAACATGGAGACAACAGTAGTGCAGGTGGCTGTGCATGATGATCAGCTTGCCCTCTCACAAGGGAGTTAGAAATCCAGTGGGGAAAGCAAAGAACTGAGGATAGTTCACCAAAAGCCTTACAGACACACTTTCCTGTCCCATCCCAGTTTATTGCCCCTTTGGTTTTCCCTTTGCACACTGACAGGAGTTTTGATTGCGGGCAAGCAGAAGCCATGTCAGCAGTAAGTGGTTAAGGAGTGCACAGCTTAGGGCTAGATTTCACATGGTCTGTCCTAACAGCTTCATTACATGTGACGGGATATTGCACTTAACGGGCACAAACCAAAGCTCCCATGGTCTTGCTGTTTTTTTCCTACTTACATTCTGTAAATAAGGCCTGCCTTGTTTCTGTCTGTCTGTCTGTCTGTAAGTGTTCTCTGACACAAGGCAGGCAGAGTAACTCTTGTGATACATGGCTCCAAGTGCCTTGTTTCATGCTGGTACAGAGCGTCCCGGACGTTCCTGACTCAGCACCTCTAAATGTTATTTCCAAGGTGGAAATGAACACAGTCAGCCCCAAACATTTCTGAATCACTCTAATTTTTAGAAAAATTTAATTTATTTCCATTTAAACCCCTAACACTATAACTATCCTTACATACACTGGGAACAGCTTTTTCTGCGCTGACTTCCATTTTTTCAGTTCTGATTATGTCTTTGTTTGAAGGCTTGGTTGCTTTTATTGCTGGGGTTTTCTTCAGGCTGGTAGAGTTCCTGTGAAAAAGCAACCAACAACAACCAACCAACCACACAGCAAAACCTGTTGCAAACTCTTTCGGCATCAGATCGGCTGGAAAATCCAAAGTGAATATAATGTTCAAATAAGCTTCAGTAAGAAATGTTCTTAAATACTCTACTGAGGATTGTATTGAGCATTTTAGATTGATTTTTAATGTGTTTTTTTCCAGCTGGTTGAGGAAGGATACTGCTGAGACAGATAGCAGCCTTAAATGCACATGCCTGATTAACTTGACAGTTTGCAAACACTGGAGTGACAAAGTTCATGAGCTGCACGAGGAGCAGTCTCAAGCCCTCAACAACACTGGGAACTTTTAACTATAACTTACTAACAGCACCCCAGTTGTAGGGCTCCCACCTTGCTACCCAGCATCTCTGAGACACAAATATAACCACATGGACCATACGGCTCCTTCATGATGCAGCTGATGATTTGGCCTGCATCAGACCTGATGTGCCTTGAGGAGTAGGGTTCCTCAAAATATCAGACTTAATGAGAGCATGGGCTGTGTAAAAGTTCCACCTGTCCCAGAGGCATCCAGCCTCCTGAGCATGGCCACGCAACCCATTCTGTTCCCCATAGCCCCAGATTAGCTGCCCTGTGCTGAGGTCTCAGCTCTTGTACCATGGTAGTGAAGTTTTGGGGGAGGGCACCAGTTTTTTGCTCAGAGAAAACTAGGGAGAAGAACTCAATAAAGGGGTATGCGGCAACGTGAGCTGTTGCAGCTGGACCTGAGGCTACCTGCATGAAGATCTGAGGAGTCAGCAACATGGCTCAAATGGGAGGTTTTTGAGGTCCCTAATGCTGGGGAAGGGGCGTAGCCTGATGGGACAGTGTCCAAGTGGATGGAATCTGGTTGAGGGAAAATGAGAGCAAGAAAGCTTTGTTTTCTCGGAGGTGCTGACAGGAAGGGTGCTTGAGCTGCAGCACAAAGGGACTCTCTCCATTGCCTACTTATTGCTTTTCTGGGAAAATAGGCTTTACTCACTTCTTCTAAGCAAACAGGACTACAACAAATAAAGGCCTGAGCAGACAAGTCTATCAGTTTTATCCTCTTCACAATAAAACAAAATACCTCCAATAAAAGCTAGCAGCTCAGGCTAAAATTGGGCCTCATGGTGATTTGTGATTTATCTCTTTGCTTATTTTTCTCTCAGCAATGTACGCTCAAGGTTTTTCATCTCTATCCATATCGAAGGCTGATCTTTTATTTCTTTCCTATTGCTTTCGTTCAGTGTTTGGGATAGCAAATTTATTTGGACAGAACTAGGTAAGCTTTGGTGTTCCTCAATGTAATTTTCAAGTGCATAGTATTGCTATTACATGTTTTCTTTTCATCAGAAAGGTAGATTGGCCTTTCTTTTGAAATGAAAGCCCAAAAATTGGCCAAGTACTAATTTTGGGTTTCTGTTACTGGGTTCCAGCTGCAGATGTGAATTTGCTGGCATGGAGCCTAAGTCCAGCCCAAGACACTGCTGGCCACAGAGGCAGGTTTGGTGCAGAGTTGTATAATGCATTTCACATTTGCAAAAGGATCAATCTGCCCATGAAGGCCACTCTGAGGAGATTTCCAGCCTTGATAGTGAGGAACTGGTGAGGAGGGGTAGAGGCATTCCACTTAAACATGTGAGAATGAACAGAAGAAGGACAAGGAAAAAGTAGGAAAGGGACTCTACAGAGGAAGAGCAATTTGAAAAAAAGGAATAAAATAAGAGGAAAAGCAGGATAGAATGGAACAAGAGATGAGGAGTCAGCTGTGAACAACAAATATTTCGGAGTCTAAAATGCATGGAGTGTGTACCATGATGGGGGTGGAACAAGGCATATGCAAAGCATTGAGTGATAAGGCAGGAAAGAGTCATTGTGCTTGTGTTTACTTCTGCAATGAAATCCTAAAAAAGCTTATTTTGACTCTCAGTATTGAAAAAGATCTCCAGTGGTGTTTATCACTATTAGCAGTGCAATCAAAACAGTGGTCAAAACTCAAGAGTGATGTATGTTAATGAGAAGATATGAGCAGAAATTGCCACTTTAAGGGGCTACTATCAGTTGCAATCCCCAGCATGAAAAATAGCAAAGCATATCATTTTCTCAGCTCAGCTACTGAGAACAAGTGACAAAGGTTCCCTAAAGGGGAATCCAGACTGTGCTGGTTTTGTCACCAAACTCATCCCTTGCCTTTCTTCTTATTAAATGGTTCAAGGTTACAGTTTGGATTGCTTAACGTCCTCACAACTCTGTACATCTAGTCAGTGAGTGAAAGAAAACACTTCTCACTGCCAATTGCCATTCTACACATGGTGTACTCATCCTGCATATACCGGCTTAGTCCAGCCTTGCTTCTCTGCTCCTTGACTGCATGCAGCTGGGGAGAACATCTTAACGCTGCAGCTCCTGCTTCTTTTCAGGGTAACTTGCACATTGGATGTAAGATAGGTATTCACATGCAGGCAGCATTTCTGAAAGGTTCATTTAAAAACACAAATCCTCTCTTGCCTGGCAGACCAGGCTCTAGTTAAGCCTGAGAACATGGGAAGGGCCTCTGCAATATGCTTGGTTTCTAAGATGCTGTTGCAACATTATAGTGCTGACTTCTTTCCCATAAGAGAGCTAAAAATAAAATGAAAAAGTCTAAGGGCATGAAACTCAAGCAAGACTGACAACCACTAAGAAAGATGTTTAACTACCTCCTGCTGTTCCATCTCAAAGTAAAACTTTTCATTTCTAGTTTGCCCTCTCATGGTTTTTCCTCTATTTGCATGTTTATAACCATTTCTTCATCTGCCTGAGAACAAGTTGTTAAGAAATTCTCAATTTTGACCTTTAGAAATCCTCTTCGTTCAGTACAAAGTGTGTTGCACAGATAATTGTCCTGGCTTGTTGCTTTCATCACAGCATCTATGCCTTGCACCCCTTCTGCAGTACATCAATGTAACTTCATTGTTCATGACAAGGTACTTTATGACCCAGGCTTGCTCTGTGTAGTATTTCTTGCACAGTTTATTCCCAGTCCCACCCTTGCCCCACAAATGATGTCCATCTTGATCACTTACTGAAGATTTGTTTTTCATGTCAGTGATTTTTCTATAGAGCCTCCACCTTAAAATATTTTTTCTCAATGCCTTCAAAATTATTTCCTTCTCTTCCTTCATGTTGCTTTTTATGATACTCCCCCTTTTTTTTCTTTTTTTTTTTTTTGTGGTTTCTCAAAGCTTTTACTACATAAATCACTACTGTGCTACAGTCACCATTTCACTCACTCATTCTCTACTCACAGTATCTGGGTGAGGTTCTTACACCCCACCTATATCACAGTATCCATCCAAAGCCTTGAAGTTGTCTCTCACCTAATCAGCTCTCAAATCAAGCTTTGGTAGCCTCTGGAGAATGGGTTCTATGTTTTTCATATAATTTTAACAGTGATAATGTGAAATGTGCAAACTTTGCAGTCAGTTGGAAAAAATGACTGTATTAACTGTCAGGCCCTAAAGCAACTTTTCTAAAACCACTCTTCTTCACCACATGTAAAGCAATAACTGGTAATAATTAATATGTATAAAGATGCATGAAACAATACAAATTTGTATGAGAAATATTTAATATCTTCCTTCTTGTTACTTTCCATCAAGATAGAAATTACTCCATCAGCATGTGAACAATCTGATGTCTACAGTTACTGAGGACAGCACCAGAATTTCTCTGCCTACAACAAGTCAAATTTTCCCCTCGGTGAACAAGACTATGTATTTTTCTGTTATTTCTCTATGGAGCATTACTTCTAAATAAGAGCGTTACTTCTTATTGAAAAGACCATAGTAATCCTAATTACAAGCCTTAGAAAATGGTAATTAACATCTTCATGTGTGAGTAGTATTTGTCACTCTTTGGACGGTAAATTCTTGAGCTCAGGTAGTGTAAAACAAAATCATTTCCACTTTTGAGACAGAAAGGTGAGCTTAGGTTAACTGAGCTGTGGGACTTGCGGTGTTTGTCTCCCAGCTCATTATCAGAGTAATATTGAATTCAGTTCCATTTGGCTGAAGAAGAAACTGATACACTCTCTCCAGCAACCTTTTTCTTATCCAACTTGTTCATTTAATCCCTGGCTTTCTGTGTGACGCTTAGGGGTTTTAAGCTTTCCTAATTGAAATTTAAATATGAATGCATATTCTTTTTTGTCCTTTCCTTTGTCTTCATTAGGAAGACATCTGAATACTAAACCCAATGCCCTTTTCTACTTAACAAAGCTGAAATGCCAGCAATGCATGCTTTGTGAATATATAGCAAGACTGTGAGGGCAGGAGATTCAAAAGCCATCAGAAAGGGACAGTGTGGAGCCTGGAGAGATCAGGAAAAATAGAAATGCCAAGTCTGTACTACACCTGAAAGTGTGTGTCTGAAAACTCAAGAGACAGCTAAACACTGTGCAATGAAATATGTCCATACAGTAACCATTGCGGGCATGATTTACAACGTACAGGAAGCACCTCAAAAATGTAATTTGCAGGAAAACAAGCCTGGATGATGTCACTATATAGAAACATACCTAAAGAAAAACTCGTCTGGATGGAAAAGAAATCAAATCTCATGGAGCAGTAGAAGGGAAACTTGTCCCCCACATCACTTGGTCAGAGAGCTCTGCGTCGTTGCCCTTGCGCCCCTATTGCCTGGGGGAACACAGGAGAGCCAGGCCAGTGGCACAGAGAAGGGCTGGGGGGCAAAAAGAGGGGATCACAGAGAAAGGGGCTGCTCTGATTCACCTTGCATAGAAGACTAAGAGTGAAGGGGCAACACAAAAGAGAAGTAAATCCACAAATCCACAAATCAGCTATAGTATTAGGGTGATTAAAGAGAATACTTTAAGTATTGTATTGAATTTTCAAAGTCTAGTGTTAGCAGACTTCTCAGGAAAAGCGGACTAGGAAGAAAGCACGTATTTTTCATCTGAAATGACAGAAGTAAATAGAACCGTATTTCTGAGAAACCATGCAAGATACTTGAGAATCAAAATAAGTTTGTTGATCTCAGAGTCTTCTGCAAAGCTGCACGTGTCCATTTGGAGGCAAGTATCATCAGGTGCAGGATACAAGGGGAGGAGTTCCCCTGCTGTGTATTATTTTATGCCCTTCTGGAAAGGAGCTGCCAGACAAGTGACAGCAGCCTCAAGATAACCTGTATCCTCACAAAGAAAATATAACAAGCCTTTGGTTTGTTTGGACCCAGAAGAGAACTGCTTGACCCTTATTGCTCAGAAGATCTTATAACAGCTGAATAAAACATGGGGTAATCTGTTTGAATAAAACCGTTTAGACGGAGTCTGTGATCCATGCAGATCTACTAATGAGCTCAACCACACAGGGTTTTTTTCTAGTTATCAGCACACAGCAGGTTCCCCACTTTGATACTAAACTAGTCCTAAACATGTCAGTATGTTAATAGACCTACATTTACAGATCTTTCCATTTGGCACAACAGCCCCTCTTATCCACCACCTTTGTATTTGGTCAGTGATTTCTGTTGACCATTTAGGGTTGTTGTTGACTAGTACCTCAGCTGTGCCTTCCGTGGGGAAGTCAGTGCTAAAAACAAAGCAATCACTAAGACACAAACTAAAAATAAAATGACTGGAATGATAGCTCATAATTGGCTCACAGACATCATCAGAGAGTCTGTATATTATGTTCCTCAATATTGCTATACTTAAATTGACAATTTTAATGTTTATGACCACTATGCTGGGCCTCAATGCTCTTCAGTTCAATAAACAGTGGAAAGCAGAGACTGGTGAACAAGTCCAAGGGGATACTGAAGAGAAGACCAAGTACCCAGTGTTTCAGGACAAAGAACACAAGACAGAATAATGGACAGAAAATCCAATTTAGCCTATTCTCTTCCCTTTCCCAGGTGCCTGACAGAAGAAGACTCCTGCTACTAAACTTTATCTTTAAAAGCTACCTAATGTGCCTGGTGATATTCTTATTATTTGTTCTGTATAACCCTTATGTTTTAACTGTCCTGGTACCTCTAGAAAAAAGTATTAAGGATATATATCTATCTGCAGAATGAAAGCTACTTAAAAATAAGAAACAACATATGAATCAGTAATCACTAGTCCTTTTACTTGTGCTGGGACCAGTTTTAATAAGCATCTTTGTCAATGACCCATAATAAAATCCTCAAGTTTGCAGATGGTACTAAGCTCTTTCCAGCAGTCCAGCGCTGTACCAAAGGCAAGTAACTCTAGAAAGAACTCATGTGGGCAAAAAGGTGACATACATTCAAGGTAGAGAAATATGAAGTGATGCAAAAAAAATCTAAAATGTACTTCCAGGATGCAAAACTTAAGTCTAGCAGAGAAGATATCTTGGAGTCCTCATTCACAGATCACAAAATAATTGAATGAACAGTGGCAGCCCAGAAGGCCAATAAAAATATTGAACACCATCAGGAGGAGAACTAAGAATAAAACAAAGGACATCATTTTGCTGCTGTATAAAACAAAGTCCTGTACTGTGTTCCGTGGATAATTCTAGTCTTCACATCTCAAGAGGAATGGAGAGGAGTCAGAAAAAGTGCAGAGAAGGACAAAAATCAAGAGTGTGAAGCAGCTGCTGCACTCAGAGAGATTTAAAAGGCTGTGGCTCTTTGAGGAGGAAACTGACAAGAGGATGTGACTAAAACTTAAAAGATCTTGAAGTTGGAAGGTAAATGGAAGGCAGAACTCACAGGACTTCTCACCTAATCTAACCTTTAACAACCTTAATAAAACAGTTTTGGATTCCCCTGAGGGAGAGTCAGGGTAAAGTACCACTGAAAATGCTGCAGCTTGCATACCCTCCTTAAATAGCACTGACTTTTTTTCTAACACTGCAAGCAGAATATCAGGCCAGATGAGGTTTGGTCTGACCTGCCAGGGCAGTGCTTATGTTTGAGATCTCTGCCCCTAGGGCTGCATAATGCAGCCTTCTCCAGTTTCCCCAAGAAAACACAAAACTGTTGAAGGAAAAGGAAGAAAACTCTGCCTGCAGCTCTCCTATAAATCTTTGCCCAATTGCCACATGTTCATGTAATTCCTAATCTGCATAATATGCTGATTAACTAATTGTAATTTTTCCTTCTCTTCTCTTCTCTTCTCTTCTCTTCTCTTCTCTTCTCTTCTCTTCTCTTCTCTTCTCTTCTCTTCTCTTCTCTTCTCTTCTCTTCTCTTCTCTTCTCTTCTCTTCTCTTCTCTTCTCTTCTCTTCTCTTCTCTTCTCTTCTCTTCTCTTCTCTTCTCTTCTCTTCTCTTCTCTTCTCTTCTCTTCTCTTCTCTTCTCTTCTCTTCTCTTCTCTTCTCTTCTCTTCTCTTCTCTTCTCTTCTCTTCTCTTCTCTTCTCTTCTCTTCTCTTCTCTTCTCTTCTCTTCTCTCCTTCCCTTTCTCTTCTTTTATCTTTTCTCTTCTTTTTTTTTTTTCATAGAGGTTACTATAATGCACAATATGACAGATCATATCTGCTATAAAGATGTAGTTTTTCTCACCCCTTCTGTGTCCAGAATTAAAGCGCAGGGTGAAGGTTTTGCATTTGGTGCTTGCCTTTCTCTTTTTAGTGTGGTCCCAGATACAGACCTCAGCCACAAACATTCGTATGAGATTAATAGCCACATGGATAAAATCTTTCCTCTAGTGAACAAATGATGCTGTTAGAATCATAGAGAGAAGCCTACTGTTATCTTTATTTTCACATTTGAAGAACCATTAACTTCTGATGCGACTACCAGAGCTTGTATTTAATGAGGAACTGTTTACACTGACAACTGCATTCAGGCTATTGAGCTGAAATATTTTCACTGACTGAGTTAAATGAACAACCAATCCTTCTTACTCATTAAACAGTAATGGTACTGACTTGAGGTAACATACTGTTGCAAACTGATCTTATGTTCATTAATATGTGATCCCTGTGTCACAGCTTCCCCTATGTAAAATGGGAACAATAACAGTAAGGACTTGGCTATAAAAGTAATATTTTCTTCCATGACGGTGAAGTCGAGATAAGAAATGATTGAGCACTTAAAGCACTCAGATGTTTTGCTCGAGTTATTCAGTAGCTTCTCTGTGTGTGAACATACATGGAAATAGATATATAGATAATAGTTTGGCTCATCAACTTCAAAAAGTTCTGTAAGTACCCTAAGCTAATTTCATCAGAAAGCTATTAATGGGGAATGGATATGGTACCCAAAAGGTTGTCTGTATAAAGAGTGTATTAGACCATGCTTTTATTTTCTTGACAAATGGAACCCATAAGAAATAAAGGAAATCTTCCTAACTCCTAGTCACTTTATCAATGAAGATTTAATTGCTCTCTCTCACTTGAACTGATGCACATACAAAGAAACCCATTAACAGAGTTTGCTAGGATAAAACTGGTGTGAAAGAGGAATTAATCTCCATCACCTAAGTCTAAGAAAGATGCAGGCCTCAGTGAGCTATCTTATGATTTATACTTTTCAGAGAATGCATTCGGTCTTTCTGTGGATATGATTTTTTACTATTGCTATTGTTATTATTAAGACTTATTATTACAATAAAAACCAAACAGGGAACACAATGGAGAAAAGAACTGATAGCAAGTTTTTTGGAGAGCTGAAAGGGATGGCTGTGAGGTGACACTGTCAGCCTGTCTAGTAGCACAGAACAATTAAGAGAGAGATACTTGGCTAAAACAAGGAGCTATTGACTCCAGTCGAAACAGAACAAATGTCAGAGGAAGACAATATTTGGAACAGTGGGGTCCAAACATGCTAAAGTTTACAAAGGTCAAACATATCTTATTATTATTAATTTAAGGAGAAAAAGATTTGTGATCTAATCAAATGGGAGCTTGTGGCTCTTCTCTATCCAACTCTGCCTTATATTTTTAAAATATATAAATTTTCCTTTCCAACTAAATTGCATACATTAATCTTTCAGTACAGCTTACTTAACCCCTTACTTACAGAAAACCCCTGTTTCAGTACAGCGAAAGCAAACATCACATATGTTTATAGACAGGAGACACTGTGTATAAATAAGGGTATAGTTTTTTGAGTCTGAGGTGTCAGAGAGGTTTACCTAATCTTATATTTTTACCATGTATAAGACAACATTAGAACATTCATTTGAGCTGCTCTCTGTTTGCTGCAATAGACATGAGCCTGTGCCTAGACCATCCCAGACAGAGGCCCACATGACCTGTCCCTAAAAACCTCAGGCATGTTTCTAAAGACCTTAGCGTACTTCTGTGCTTTGCCAGCCTTACCAGAGAGCCACGAGGAGATGGAAATGCCCTAGATACCAATGCAAGGAACAAACTGCATCAAAGAAAAGAGGTGAGTCTCTCATCTCCAAAGTGCCTGTGAATCCTTGTTCCAGGGCATTGTAACTTCCTGCCTGGAAAGCTGCATGCAATGGAACACGTGGCTGATGCAGTA
This sequence comes from Calidris pugnax, assembly GCF_001431845.1. NCBI lineage: Eukaryota > Metazoa > Chordata > Aves > Charadriiformes > Scolopacidae > Calidris > Calidris pugnax. Next base: position 12,968,215 of record NW_015091257.1, read on the forward strand.
TTTCTTTCTTTCGTACTATAGATATGGAGAGAAGATACTGTGTGGCCGCCATACATGGGAGATGCAAAGCCTTTAAAATCTGACCAATAAATACAGTATCTGCATATACATCCAGGAGTATGCCACCTGGCATATGATGGACAGGAATAATGATAACAGTCAGGACTTGGGTGAAAGCAGCTAAGGTCTGGGCTTCTGAATGTAATCCAAAATTGAGGTGGACTGAAACTCCTCTGTCACCATCCTTCTCATGTAAGCCAAGCCTGCTTTTTTTCATTGCTTGGTTTCTCTGTGCTTGCAACAGAAAGGCATGACTACAGTTTAGATACTCCAGTGGTTTGTTTTATGTTCACAAGGCAAGAGTAGCTCTGGTTTTCACTCCAGCCCCTCTGCAGCCATGAATTTAGCATCAGAGTGTACAGAAATGGACCTAAAATCTCTCACAGTTTCTTTCAGACAAAAAGTCAATAACAAATTTCCCTCCCTTGCAATGGCTTCATTACTAAATAAACACAAAGAAAAAAAAAAAAAAAGAAAGAAAGGAAGCAGGGTAACTAATATCCATTGTTTATCCTCATGAAGGCAAGGAGTTTCCAAGGCAAGCTAGGTGAATTAACCCCTGGAGAACGGCAGGCATTGCGTCATCTGCTATCTCCTTGCCTTACTTTTTCCTGACTTATAAAACAAGTGTTTTGTCTCCTTTTAGGATCCAACAGCCACATAAGTAATACAGGTCATTGCCTCACTGCAAAGCAGAAGAGAACAAGAGAGCACATTGTGGAAATGCTCCGTGTAGACCAAGGGTGTTGTGGTGGCTGGGAAGATGGGTGATCAGAGGAGACTGGCACACTGCTAACACCAGCAAAGCTGCACCCATGAGTGGTGAGAGCAGTGAGCCGACTTTTCCTCCTCTGGGTAAAACTCAGGCACAGAATGGCCATTTTAGGGGGGAATTTACAAATATTTGCAATTTGGGCAAACCAGCTGGATCAAACTTCTACAGCTGCTGCAAAATGCCAAAGGAAAATGTTTCCATTCAGCACCAACATAAGCTTTTCTCTTCATCAGGCTGCTCATCTGTCTATGCCAGGTTCTCAGCACACGAGCTTTAGTGGGACAGCAAGCCCCCAGGAGGGTGCCTCTTGTTCCATTCTTGCAGAGCTAACTAACAATAAATGTATCTGAAATTGAGGTAAAACTGACCTGTTGGGGACTTGAGCTCAGAACCTGTCACATGCTGCAGGGTCACAGGTTTGAAAGCACTGTTTGTGACAAATTCTCACAAACAAAAATGCCGAAGTCTCACAGGAAATCAGAATTTCAGGAAGCAGACAAAATTCTTGTAATAATCAAAATAATGCAAACAGCTGAGTTTCAAGGAGGAATGTGGAGGCTGATGTTAATACAATGTGATAATTTGGTTTGTGAAACAGTCAGTTTAAAAAAGACATAGTCCTCGCAGGGAAATTTCCAGTATACCTCAGCTTAGACCTTCAGATATTAAGGACTGTCCAGCATGTACACCTCTAATTCTAGTTTCTCCTTATTTAACCCCTGTTTCTGCCACATCAATTCTTTTCTACCACTGACTCATAAAAATGTTTCTTTGGATTAGATGTGAACGAGTGAGTCACAGTGAACTATGCATTCAGAAGGAGTAGAGAATTTTTTGTTTTGTGTCCACAAATAATTTTATTTTTACTCACTTGGTTGCTATGCCAAACAATTTAGTGAATGTTTTCTGAAACAAAATGTCATCCTGTGGCATGACTGCAAACTGTTCAATAGAGGTATTCTTACCTGTGTTCATTATTCTTGCAAATCTGTGTTCAAACACATTGAGGCTGACCTCAAAGACTGATGTAAGCACTCAATGTCATGAATTACCTGTGCTTCCAATTAAGCATTTAAATGGATATAACAGAAACGGTTGCCAAAAAAAAAAAAAAAAAAAAAAAACTTGCAAATCTGTGTTCAAACACATTGAGGCTGACCTCAAAGACTGATGTAAGCACTCAATGTCATGAATTACCTGTGCTTCCAATTAAGCATTTAAATGGATATAACAGAAACGGTTGCAAAAAAAAAAAAAAAGAAAAAAAAAGCAAGATAGAGATGTCGTGAGCCCAGTGAGAAGCACTGACAGGCAGGGGAAAATACTTTCTCTCCAGCTGTGGCAGGAGGCACACAGAAGAGATTCACATTTGTGAATCTCAGTCTTCTAGACTGGAGATCAACCTAGTCTCAGATATTAAAAATACCCTGCTAAATTCTGAATTCTGTTGGCAACATACTGCCTCAGCTAAAATCTGTGGCAAAGAGGCCATAGCATTTAGGAGAGTCAAAACACTGCCCCTTGTGTGGAAACAAGGGGCCACTTTTCACAGGAACCAGCTCTCCTGTCCAAGTTTCCTCAAGTGGGTTTGAATGACAGAGACCAGATGAGGATTTTTTTCCTTCAGTGTATCTATCACTTTTAACCTGAGACAGAGATTCATCAGTTGCAACAAGTGGTTAGAAAAGTAATTCATACATTTTTCTCTTTTTAATTTTCATAAGTACTTTCAATGCTCTTTTTTTTTGCCTTCTAGATCTGTTCCTTAAGCCCCATAGTAGTCTGTGGCAGAAATGACACTTCTCTGCTCCTACACATCTTCATATGACATCAGTCTCATGGGGTTCTTTTCTCCCAGAGGATTTCTTCCCATGCTTCATCACAGCATCATGGTCACTATGGACAACATGTCTAGGCTAAGCCAGTTGTCCAGATTTCCTAGGTTTCCTCAAGAAAACAGGTATTTCCAGAGGGCAATTCAACCATCGCTTTTGGCTGAATAAGAGCAATCCCATCAAAAGATACCCTCCAAAGGCTCACAGCACAGCCAAGTTAGACAGGTAAAGACAGGATGAACTGAGCACAGTAGTAGCAAAACTAGCAGCACACAGTCCATAGTCATTTATGGTTACAGCCATTGTAAAATATTTGGCTGGGAATGAATTATTTGTGCAAACAAGGCGAGCTTCGAAAAACACAGCAACCCATGGGTTTGGTGTACAAGGATGCTGGCACCATGTTTTGCATTTCTCGGTGCTACCTTTGCAGTGTTTTTTTCTCTCTTCAGAATTTAGTGCTATTTTCCAAGAAGGTACCTTGTCTGGAAAGCCTGAAGTCTCAGCAACACTAGGATACAGGGCAGGGGAAGAAAATGCACTGTAAAATTTGTGTCAAATGTTGAGTTCCAAGAATGGAACGGTAGGACAAGGTTCAAATACAGACTTTCAGGGAAAATGAAATTTTGTTAAAATCTGACAGCAAACTTTAGGGTTGCTGATGAAAAGGGGTGAAAAGGGCAAAAGACAGTGCAATGCCAAAAGCCTTATTCCCCTTAGGAAATTAAGCAAGCAGTATACTTCAAATTCTCCACTAAGCAATTTGTATGGGAAAAAAAAAACATTGAAAACTCTTGTCTCAAGGATTTTTTCTGAAACAGGCCAAATAAGATTATACTGATGTATCAAAAGTGACAAAGATAATGTTCAGAAAGACAGAACTTCGAATGTGATACTACAGCAAAAGAATGGCAAAATGGAATTTTTTTCAAAACTACAGCATGAATTTTCAGCTTTGTATGATAAAATTACCTGTCTGCAATTAAGTGGCACTGTACAACAGTTATTGCATATTGCATTTAAATAGCATTTTTTTCTAAGACCAGATGGTTAAGTGGTGTGCTTCACAAGTGCTACGTTTTAGTGACGTGGAAAGGCCGTTACTTTCGATCTTCATTTTCATTTGCTTAAAAAATAATGATGAAAGAACAGGATGCTTGCAGCAGACTCAGGTTAATAGCTATAAATTGTGCCCTGGAGTATTGATTCTTTCAAGCCGGTTATTGATTCCTATAAAACAGCCTACACCTAATTATTTTTTATCTTACTGTAGAAAGTGTATATGAAATAGCCACATGCATATAAGGTCAAATCCTGAAATTTGCATTCAGCCTTCAGTTTGATATTTAATGAAGTAACGCTTGCACTGAAGTATGGTCAGACAGTAATGGAAACTTAGTTTTTGTCCCTTGAAGCTTTTACACACACACACACCCCCCACACACACCAGTTTATCCAGTAGTCTGGTGACCAAGGCCCTCTGCATGTTGTGGAAGGTCCAGCAGAGCAGAGGCCTGAATGTCATTTAAACCACCCAACCCACAGATAAGTGTGGTTATCCGTGGGTTACAGGTCAGTACATGATATGTTTATGTTAATCGCGTTGATTTTAACCTGGAATGTCGTCTTGGACATGAGAAACTTTCCCAAGGAAAGTTTTCACAACTGGTACATTCCTTTCCAAAGTTTCATGTCTGAGAACTTCATGTTTTGTAACACAGGATAAAAATATAACCCAGCTCCCGAGCTGCTCCGTGATTTGTGTTACAGATATTGAGAACTGTTAACATTGGCTGTAGCTACACAAAAAGTGAGAGTGGGATTCATTTGTTCAGACTGACATAACCACAAAGCAAACACTGAATTAGCCATCCTGCAGTCCCTTGACCATCACCAGAGAGAAACAAGCACTTGTTAAGGTAAGTCTCATCCCATCCTATCATGCACAGCTAAAACAGATCAGACAGCTCAAATCCCAAACATGCCATTTTCACTCTATTACTCAAGGGAACTTAGCGGTGACCAGCTGATGTATATAATTCTGCAGCAAGGTGGGTCAAATCCCCATCAAAGGACTCTTTCTCTGAAGGGATAAGATCGTGGAGAAGGGAAGTCATGCCTGTTGTCACATTCCAGATCCATCGCTAAGGTGGTAGCAGAAGCCAGGCTGCACTTGTGTTTCCTGAGCCACGGGGCTGTACGGCCACCCGGTCAGACTGCAATTCCATCCAAGATTTTGTGGCAACATTGATGGGTATTTGGGGTTCGTGGAAATAACATTCACTTCTTATGGAACAAAATTACTTCAGTGTCTACTGCCCCATGTATTAGGCAGTCTGGTTACTTGACATGTCTTATAGCTGGTAGAGACCTCAGTCTGGCTTTTGGACCCAGAATTCCTCATCTGGGAGTACTTAGCAACTGATGTACCATAAGAAGCAACAGTTTCTTTTAAGATACTGATTTAATTAGAATTAAGTGACATTCAGCACAACGAACATTTACATCTTGATCATCAAAAATAACACCCACATAATAATACAGCTGTTGTTTCCATTCAAACGTGTTTCTCAAATGTGCCCATTTAGTATAATGAATCTTGGCAGCTGTGTTTCTTCTGTGATTAGTTTGGTCTGCTTCAAGCTCCATGAATTCACTTTACATTACCAGGACTAGCCTCCATCTCTTTTAGCCTGTGCTGAAGGAAGGAACCCTAGCACACAATATCTCTCAGTCTCGAGCTTCTGATGCCTTCCCCAGCTCGCTATGTCGGTCTTTCCAAGATGTTTCAACAGTTGGAGGGTTTCGAAATCCTTACTAAAACTTGACCCTGGCCTTACCCAGTGTATTTGAGCTGAATCAAAGGGAGAGTCAAATCAAAACCATAATGCTTGACTATTACCTGTGAACAGGGGCCCCAGGAAAACATCCACTCAGGAGGGCTGGCTGGTGCCTGGCTGCTCATCTGCTGTCACATCCTTGCAGGGAGCTCAGCTCACACCTCCTGATCGGCACACATAATGCCTATATCTCTCTTGGCCCTACTGCTGGACTGTTACAGTTTTCCTGCCTTACATGTCTCTAAGACTGTATGCAAAGGAGGGGAGGTTTCTTAATATCTTCTTACAGAGGGAGCTAGGAAAAAAGAGGTTGGAGGGAGCACTTTGGGATTCAGCCTTCTACGAGTAATGTCGCAGCATCCCTTTGAGCACATATGCTGACTGAGGGACCGCCTGAATCACACGTGGCTGCTCCTGAGCTTCAGTCTTCCCAGCAACAGAGAAACTCTCACTGTACTGAAACTAGCAATTCATGGATGCAAAGTGCATGTCAGTTTGAATTTAGAGCTCCCACTGAACTTCATTGGACTTAAAGGGTTCCCATTTTTATTCTTTTCTGCAACATTAGCTTTGTCTTTCAACCCCAGGGGAAATCATTTTGGATGAATTGACTCTGAGTGGCCAGTTCATTACTGCACTATAGGGAAAAATTATCACAGAAACTTTTTGTTAAGCATCCAGATAGCCAGCTGATGCAGAATAGTCAGCACCAGTGGGGCAATCATTCCTTGATATCTGTCGGATTGCATGTATCAGTAATGTATCATTTGAATAAGTGCTAGCAGCATCCATAACCTCTTCAGAGCACAATACCACAAATTAGTTTACAAAGTTGTGCAAATCAACACACCACATACTCTTTTTTTTGCTCTTTCCTTATTTATTTATTTGCTTTTTATTTATTGGCAATATATTTTAAGATTTATACTATAAGCATAAGAACATTTGTACAGGTCCATCTACTCCATTGTCACAGAATCACAGAATTATCTAGGCTGGAAGAGACCCTCGGGATCATTGAGTCCAGTCAGAGTCCTGACTGTACAGCAGACTAATATCAAAAGCTTTAGGAAAACTCATAAGAAACATAGGAGACATATTATGCTTTTTTCTTCTCATGTATCCTCCCAGCAACCTGTAACTCAGGGATGTCCTAAGCTGATGCCTACTAGTGTGTTTAAGCAGAACTGGTAGACTTTCACACCTTGCATAATCTTCTTTTAACCCATTTACAGCTATTGCTTCCACATATGTGATAACCGTTCATTTCATTACTTAATTGTGCATTTGGTGAAAAAATACTCCTTTGCCTACAGCTGCCTGATAAAGTCATCCGATGCCTTTTAGAATCTGTGTTATGAGAAACAATTAATGAATTCTCTTCAACCACTTCTGTATCCTAACGAGGGCAACGAAACTAGTGAAGGGCCTAGAAGACAAATCATATGAAGAGCAGCTGAAGGAGCTGGGGCTGTTTAGTATGAGGAAGAGGAGGCTGAGGGGAGACCTCATCACTCTCTACAACTACTTGAAAGGACACTGTAGAGAGGTTGGTGCTGGTCTCTTCTCACAGGTAATTAACAATAGAACGAGAGGGAATGGCTTCAAGCTCCAGCAGGGTAGGTTTAGATTGAACATTAGGAAGGAATTTTTCACTGAAAGAGTGGTCGGGCATTGGAATAGGCTGCCCAGGGAGGTGGTTGAGTCACCGTCCCTGGATGTGTTTAAGGGATGTTTAGATGCGGTACTGAGGGATATGGTGTAGGGGAGGACTTTGTAGAGTAGGGTAGATGGTTGGACTCGATGATCCCAAGGGTCTCTTCCAACCTCAATGATTCTATGATTCTATGATTCTATCATTTATTTTACGGTCTACTGTCTTATACCCCCTCAGACATTTATTTTCTACCCCAGTGTTAGGTCCTGGTCTTCACATGGAGACTGACTTGGGCTGTTTTCAGCTGTTGGAGTCTTCATTTCCCTTCTCTGCAACTTTTTTTCTTTCTGTTATATCCTGATAATTAAGACAAAAACTGTATTCAATATTCAAAATGTAGACACACCATGGATTTATACACAACATAATAAGGTTTTCTGGTTTGTTCTCTACTCCTTTCACAATCATTCCGAACATCCCATTTGGTTTTTTTTGATCACTGCCAAGAATGAACTTTTCTTTACAAAGAATGAACAGGGGCAATCTCTGTTCCGAATGATAATGGCTAATTTTGAGCTCATAACTGTGTAAATATAGTTAAAGTTAGTTTTCCTTATGTGTCCTACTTTGAATCCTATCAACACTGAATTTCATTTGCTACCCACTTTCTCAATAATGTAAAATCCTCTAAGAAGTCTCTTTGTCAGACTTTCTTTTTTCCTGTCTAATTTCTGATCTGCAGCAAACATTGTCCGCTTACTATTCATTCTTCTTTCCATATCATTAATAAATAAAAATCTCTTTTGTATTCTGTTAGTAGCCTTTCCATTCTAAAGAATGACTTTTTATTGTTAACCTTTGGTTCCTGTCCTTGAATGCTACCTAGTCCTGTTTGTTTATTACTGTTCTTTCTAGAGTTTTTTTCTAAGACTTCTTCCACCACTCCATTTTGAGATAGCTCTTCTGATCCAAGAGAGAAATTTCTTTTTGACTCCTTTTGCAAGAAATTTAAAAGCTTAACGTCTGTGCTTTTGATGTCAGTTGTGATAATACATTATATATTGTATTGTTTGTCAATTAAATATTTTAATCGCTTCAATCACAACAGAGTCTTTCCCTAGGAATATAAAAAAATTCAGAAAAGCAATCAAAGAGCAATATTTGCCTCAGCTTTATCAAATTCGAACTTCAGCCCAGAAGTTTGTGTTACTCAAGGAGGATGCCAGCTCCCTAGATTTAACTAGATTGAAGCCGTTTGAGATCTGCTTAATTGATAGAATCTGAAGTATACAAAGCCGCCACTCATTTTTCTCAGTGAAGGTTTTGTAACTGGGCCCATATTGCTTTTGAGCATCAGATTGATGTGAAAACAAAAGCCGTGTGGGAGAATGACATGGGTTATTGACTGCACTGCAGGGAATATGAAGGCAGAAAGGAGTGCATTAGTGTTTACATACAGCTGAGCTAAACAAGGATGCCAAATGCTCCCTGCTAAGAAGTATTTGAGCCATGACCTCTAACTAGCAATTTTCATTTTAGCCAACATACTCTTTTTCAGTTCAACACAGATCATGGCTAAGGCCAAGCTTTATTTCTTCCTTGCTCATTTTACAAGTCGTTTAAATACCTGAAAACAGTTGAGCTGTTGGAGAAGAGCATTGAGGGAACAAAAATACCCGGCAAAAAGGTGTGTAAAATAGCTGCTTTCAGTACTTTGAGACTGAAAAGCAGAGTTACCTCTATGTGGGATTTTCCGCCTCTTGTAAAAGCCCTATAAAGTACTGCAAGGTTGCTCAGTCCATTGTCAAAGGTACAACGCAACTGCCCAAGGGCAGGCATAAGTACCAGTCTTTCATAGAATCATCTAGGTTGGAAGGGACCTTAAAGATCATCTAATCCAACCATCAACCTAACTCTGACAAAAAAATAAATAAGAAATAGGAAACAGGAAATAAAAATTACTAAACCATATTCCTGAGGACCATGTCTACCTGTCTTTTGAATACCTCCATGAAGAGGTGTCAGGGACATTGACTCAGGGAGAAAGTTTGAAGCTTAGAAGCACATTTTGGGAGAAGATGAGTTTACTTGCTCCGTCTCCTTTCATGTTTCCTTATTGATGGAAAGAACAGATGTGCCTATTTTACCTAAACTTAGAAAAGGTGGAAAGCTTGAACTCTGTAATGGTGACAATGGTGACACAGTTCACACTAGGTGTAAACAGAAGGAATAGCACCAGAGAAACCTGTTTGGGGTAGGCTTTTGCCATCCCAAACTGATTTGAAAGAACACAACTGTATTTCTGGAAGTATGCCTGGCTTTGAAACAATCTGCCACTTCAAACAGAAAGTAGCAAGGGAGGCAGGAAAGAGACATCACACCTGCTAGAGGAACTTAGTGTGGTTCTTTAAACGGAACATGAAGACCATGATCTTGACAGATCATCATTTCTTCCCCAGGGTGTTTACAGGATTACTGGGAAAGTGTTCACCAGGAATCCTGCTGACAGAGATGGAGAAACAGAGGGAGGGAAGGGAGGGAAGAGGGTGCTTCTTGCTTTTCTCATGAGTAGGGGATCCTTGTTGCATGTTAGATAGGCAGAGGATGATCTTAATAGCTTTGGGGAACTGCTGTTTTGGTTTTCTCCCAACAGCTGTAAATTCTAACTTCGTCTTTCCATGAGTTTACTGATGAGGGACTGCCTTGTTAGCAGCTTTAGATAATTGTCATATTACAGGAAATAAGTAAAACCAAACCTGATTCTGTCTTTGGCAGGTTTCTGTCACTACATCCTAGTTCATGTTCCCAGTGTGATTCAGGGAATTACCACGGACAAGTGGAAAAAGACCATAAATCTTAACAATTATTTCAACATCCTTTTTTTTGAATATTATTTTAGTGACATTTGTCTTCATTTTGCCCTTGACTTTGATGTTAGTGTCTCCCAGTGGATATATTTTTTTATGTACATGAATTATGTCCAGGAGTGCCAAACGAGATTGCTTATGTTTGACAGTTGTGTTACATGTCAGAGGAACAGGAGTCACCTCACTGAACTTCTCCTGAGGAACACCAGCTTTATTTCCTACCTCTATTTCCTCGTATGATTAATTTGAATACCAGACCTGCTGTTGACATATTTTCTGTCAGTAGAGAATGAGGGAAGAAAAGGAGGAAAATTATCTCCACATCACCAGATGATCTGAAGATGTTTAACTGTAAACTTCAAAATCAGGTTGAATCTTTGCTACTGGACAGCATGTATTTTGTAATTCATTATAACTAAATATTTATGTAACTAAATATGTATATTTATAACTATGTATAATATAATTTATTGTAATATAGTACTTTTATATACATCGCATATTATACGACTACTATAATTACCGACACTGGATCTCAGGGCTGATGACAGGAAACCAGAAATGTTGCATAGGTTGGTTTGGTGATGAGGAGAGATTTTTCTCTCAGCCCAAGAACAGTGATTGTTCTGATGGTCTCACCGGATTTGGTTGTACTCTAATCTTGAGATTTTCTTCACACAACAGCAATCAACAGCACCTGCTTCCTAGGTAGGGGGTAAATAGTAATACCAGGACGTCTGGTTGCCTGTGTTGAGCACAAGAGGTTATGCTACAGGTCTTGTTCCAGGCATCACCCTCATCCCCAGCTCCTCTCTTGCACAGGAAGGCTGAGTATCCATGAGGTGTGGGAGAAATGCAAGGAAGGGGGCTTAAGGTGGTCTGCTCCTAACCTCCTCTTCCCCCACACATCCTTAAGACATGAAGGGGACACACTATTCTTGTTTTTCTAAATGTTTCTTTATTTTGGAAAACATGGTTTGGTATGTAAGAACCCTGATAACAGAAAGCTGGTACAATATAATTACAAAAAACAAGTAAGTGAAAACTTGAACAATGGAGAAGAGTTTATGTAATAGGTGTCATAAAACCTGTGAAGTTTGTGTATTGGTGACAACATCAGAGGCTTGACTGTCATTTGACCAAAGAGAGACAGGGCAATGAAAGCATTGTGTGTGTATGCAAGTAAATGCCTCACGGGTTTCTGGGGAGCCACAGGCAGAAGGAGAGGAGCCAAACCTGATACTCCTGATACCTGTAAGTTACCAGGTAATGGGCCCAGGGAAATCCTCTACGGGTCTGTGCTTCTCTTGGTTTATGACCTATAAAGAAGTAATCAGGGACACATCCATTACTCTTCTAAAATATACTGCGCTCGTGACAAGGATGTTCCAGTCTAGTCTATGGACTGACTTACTGATACAAAGGAATTAACATGTCAAACAAAACCATTCACTTTGGCCTCAGATTTATTTTGTTATAAAGATCAAGACCTAATAAGTCATCACTGGCAAATTTCACTCTTCTAATGTTGTCATCTGTTTTATGTGGATGAGTTTTTGGTCTGAGAAGGTACATGAAAACCAGAAAGTAATTTTGCAGAGTTCTATAGAAGTGTAGGTTTGTTGAGTGGACATTAGATGTTATCAGAAAATGAAGTTTATGACACTTTTTGTGGAGTCTGATATTTGTTATTTAGCAGATTTATGAAGCAAAAACTTTCCACAAAGCTCAGACCACAGCTGTAGCTATAGTAATAACCTTAATGACATATTTTTTTTTTTACTTTGGGTTGTAGCATAGAGTGTCCTTCTGGCAGAAAAGTAATCAACTATATTTATAGATGTGACACTTGGACATAGTGAAATGCTTTGAAAAATAAAAACATAAATATGCCCCAAGACTGGATGTGATAATTTGTTTTACAGTCAATATAAACAGTTTTTTCCTCTTATCTGTCCTAACTGTACATAAGAAAATACCATAGCACAAAACTTCTTGGATTTGTGAATAATGCATTTCTATAGTGAAATGCTACCATGAAAACAAGATTTTCAGCAAGAAGGTGGAATTTCCCATTTGGATAACACTACAGAATTATGAAACTTCCCAAATATCTGATTTCATAATTTTCTGAACTAAGGGTTTTAATTTCATTCAAAATGTTTGCATTAAAAATGTAAATTTACTATTCTAAATCAAAAGCATAATCTCTGACATCAAGTGATTCCAATAACAAATCATTTGACCCTTTCAGCGAAAAAAAAAGGATAGATTGTCTGTTCTTCAGAAGTGCGATAATTTGGGGTTTTTTTTCTTTATTTGAGGCAGAAAAAATAGATTCTTACAGTGTTTGGGGTTTTAGTCTCAAATTTTACAAGCCTGGAATAAAAATATATCCTGCCCAACTTCAGGAAAAGACAACTGAGGCACTCTGAATTGTGCAGGGTACCTGACAGTTACCAGGACAATGTACTTTCGAAGGTGTATCTCCCAGATTGTAATATGTTTGTAATTATTCCCAAGGAGATTTCTTGGATATATATGCAAATCCAATCTCCACTGAAATTGATGGCTTTTGGAGAGGTCTAGAAAAAACTTTGTAAATTCGGACCAGTATCCTGGATTCATGCCCTAAGTCTAAAATAAGTGCACGTATAACAACCGTGTGAGTGACATGGTGGCAGGGTTTGAGCACCTATGAATTAGAAGCTCATCATAGTACATTTAATGGAGAGAATTCACTGGAAGATCACATTATGGCATGGGTTTGTGATCAGCCAGCAGGTCAGTGAGCCCGGGCTTAACCTTCAGTTCAGAAGTGAGCTGAAGGCAAATATTTTCTGAAATACAAGAAGCTATGGTTAAAGTGGTGGGGGTTTTTTGTTTTTTTTTTCCTGTTTTCTGTTATGGCTTACCACCAAATCAGAGGCTTTGCAGCAGCACTACAGCTACACCGAGCTAGCCAACGGGTTTGCTTCTGTGGGGGAAAAGCCTGTATTCTTACAGCTAAGGGTGGCCATCAGTGTGGCCCCTGGGCAGGTGCTAGAAATGATCAGGCATCAGCCAGGCTTCTGTAAGGATGCTGCAAAGGCCATTCTCCCTTGAGGAGACGGAGTGCAACATGAATGTAATCATCCTAGGGAGCTGTTGAGGAAAAAGTCTTCATTGGCATTTACGACTAGGATTAATCTATAATAATAGACACAGACCAGCCAAAAAAAATTGAGGGAAAAACTTGCAAAGAGAAAGGGTTACATAGCAAGATCTCTGTGCCCTTCTGTGTCTCCTTCTCTGCAGATATTCAAAACCCACCTGGATGTATTCCTGCCCAGCCTGCTCCAGGTGAAGCTGCTTTGGCAGAGGGGTCGGACTAGATGATGTCTCTGTTATTCTGTGATTCTGTGACCAGCTCAGGGCAGAAGAGCTGGGGCTGAAGGGTCCCTGGCTGCTGCACTTCAGCCCAAGCCCCCAACAAATAGCCAGCTCCACAGGCACCTGGCTTGCTGCTAGCCTCATTGCTATGGGGCTCACACCCTGCCATAGACAGTGTCAGTCTGCAAGGCCCTGCAGGGAGCCGTTTGTTTGCTTTTTGAATACCCATCGTCTCAAACAGAAGTGTTGTTTTCTTTGGCTTCCAGACTCCCCAAATGCGCTCATGCAACAAAGCTCCTCCATAAATTCACCTCCTGATGTACAGCGCACCGTAAGAACGCTTTTGATAGCTAACTTTTGGCATTAGGTCAACATCCAAACCCTTTCACAGAAATAAGAAATTGAGCAAGGGAGCTCTGTGTGGCTCCAAACCGCAAATTAGAGCCTGTGAGCTGAGACTGAAGGGGGAGCCGGGACTGAAGTGATAGCAAGTCCCTGAAGCTGCTGGACTGGAGGTGATCCCACTGCACTGTTTGACAGAATCACAGAATCTTCATGGTTGGAAGGGACCTTGAGATCATCAAGTCCAACGACAAAAAAAAAAAAAACCAAACAACAAAACAAAACCAAACAAACACCACCAACCCACAACACAACCCAAACCGACACACACACACAACACCCACCCACAGAGAGGCAAAAACCAACAATCTCAGGCACTAGAGCATGCCCTGAAGTGCCATATCTACACATTTCTTAAATACCTCCAGGGATGGTGACTCCACCACCTCCCTGGGCAGGTTGTTCCAGTGACTGACCACTCCCTCAGTAAAGTAATTCTTCCTAATATCTAATCTAAACCTCCCCTGATGCAACTTTAGACCATTTCCTCTGGTCCTGTCATTATTCATTTGGGAGAAGAGGCCAACACCCACCTCTCTACAACCTCCTTTCAGGTGGTTATAGAGAAGGGCAATGAGGTCTCCCCTCAGCCTCCTCTTCTCCAAACTAAACATGCCCAGTTCCCTCAGCCTCTCCTCACATGACTTGTTCTCTAGACCCCTCACCAGCTTGGTGGCTCTCCTCTGGACATGCTCCAGCAGCTGAAATTAAGAAATATGCCAACCCCTCCTGCTCCTCGGGCAGTGCCAGGGTGAGGGCCATGCCGGGGTTGTCACGCGGGCCATCCTGCCCATGCGGTGGATGTAGGAGTCGACAGTGAGGTGCATGTCAAAGTTGATGACGGCGGCCACATTTTGGAATTCGATGCCCCGGGCCACACCGTACTCGGGGTCCTTGCCCTTGCTCTGGCCCATGCCCTTGTGCTTCTTGCCAGGGAGGTGCACCGCAGGCACGGCCAGCGCCTCCTCATCGGTGGCCACAATGTAGTCGTAGATGCCCCGGTGGAACTGGGTGATGACATGGCACTGGGAGCACGTGGGGAGCTGGGAGTTGAGGGCACAGGCTGGGATGCCGAACTGGTCCAGGAAGAGTTTGAAGTGGTAGCCACGGGCCAGCGTGGCCACAAAGAGTAGTGCCCGGCCCTGCAGCAGCCGCAGCTTCAGCAGGACATAGAGCAGCAGGAACTTGTACCTGTTTCCAGGCTTGTACCTGATACAGCTCTATGCCCTCACTGCTGCTCAGCTCAACCTGAGGCACGGTGATGAGCTAAAGCACATGTGAAATGTAGCTGAATGAGCCGATGCTAAACAGAACAAAATGTCAGTTCTCAGCAAGGGCAATAACACCGCTGGGACATAAATCATCTGCTGGGACACAAATCATCTGCTGGGCCACAGCCAGACAGCAGCAAATTGCAAGCCTCATAACAGAAAATATACATGATATATGGTAGGTGTGATTAAGTTGCAGGGCAAATATCTGCCAAATACAACTGTAAGGACTACAACACGGAGGACAGGGTAGAGCAGAGCCGGCGTGAGTAGCGTAGGAGAGTGACTGGCATTGCTGAGGTACATTTTAATCAGCGAGCCAGCACTAATCTTCAGTAAAGAAAAGAGGCAGCTGAGGCTGCTGAGGGTGGCTCTGGAGAGGCACAACTTCAGGAAAGCAAAACCACTTGGCTTCCCGCAGCATACGCTGCGATTCAGTGTGTTAGAAATACTGGCAGAGACTCTGGCTGTAAGCTGAGCAGCAGCAGCAGGTGGGAATGTCATGAGCACGATGTTTTCCACACAGCGTTTCATCTTGTGGCTTGACTCACCCCCTGGGAAGCCCGAGATCATTCTGATCTGCATCCATTGCTGTATGAATAAATATTTGGCTGAAATTACCCTTTCACTGTGAGGATAGGTTAATTGTGGGCCAGTGTGAGCCTCACGCCTGCTCATCTATAGGAAAGAACATTTTCTGGCCTGGTCCCATGCCCCATGGCCAGCTAGTCGCTCTCCTCCTGGCCAGCCATTCCACACGCCCCACTCTCCTACCCCAAAAGCCCCTGAGCATCCCCCTCATGACCCTCTCCCCTTCTTTGCAGCTTATTGGCAACTGTGATGACACGGGTTGTGCAACTAAGGGACCCCAAGTCCTGGGAACCCCTTTGGAGATAGGGCAGTGTGAGCTGGGGCACTGGGAGGGAAGAAGAAGGACTTCCCTTCACCCAGATCAGAAAGACCTAAACCCCCCGGTGGTAGCAGCAGAGAGAGGGGACCCATTCAAAGCAGCAAGAACCATGCAAAATGGCATTTTGGCAGCAGTAGGATGAGCACAGCTCCAAGTGTTGCTGCAAAATACCCCAGCTAAAGCTCTGTGCTCCGACATGTCCCTGTGAGGAGCACCTGGTGTGTCAACCTACCAGCTAACCCTCCAGGAGAAGTCTTGACAGGCCCAAGAGCAATGTCTTGTCATTATGGAAAAATGACCTGTACCTGCTGTGGGTCTAGAGGAGGACCCAAAGCTGGGCAGGTTTGTAGAGGCTAGAAGAGCTATCTTGGTCACACACTGAATCTTGGCACATGGGCATAAATTCTGCAAATGAGATTTACACTGATTCCCAATAGACTTTTACCCTCACAAGAACAAGTAAAAAGTGATGAGTAACCTAGAAAAGCAGCTGATACCAATCTGCTATTTTTCAGCCTTACTTATTTGAAAACAGCATTGGTGGTATAGCAACATTTTTCTTGATAAGCAGCAAATAAGTAGATTAATAGTTAACAGGCTTGTGCCTCAGAAAACAGCAGACTGGCATGGTTTTATTTAGGCATAATGGGAGACTAAAAAAATAATCTTAAATTGCAATATGATGCAGAGAGTGATTTTGGTGAAGTGCTGATGTAACGTGTTACCTTTGCTGTTACATAAACACCAAGAATAGTCTGTTCTAGGGAGTAACATGGCTAGCCTCAGTAAATAGTTGCACTCTAATTTCCATCTGACAATTACAGATGCTGACCACAGAGCAGGAATACTCTGTAATGTACGTTCCATTCCAGTAGGGGTTTCACCTGAGATAATCAAATCTGCATGTGGTGACAGATGAATGTCTGACGTACTCAGCTGTATAAATCTGATTAGGCCTATTTTTAAGAAATATTTTCACAATTACGCAGCAGCACAACCTACAGCCACTATTTCCTGTTGGTTTTTTTTTTAAGATATGAGACAGTTACATCACTGTCAAATTTGGAAATTGTATATGCAGTTAAAAATTCAACAAACACAGTCACTTTAGGGCTATAACCTCCAGAATCAAACTACTCTCTTTCTGTCTTACCTTGAATTCAGCATCAGAGAGACTGTTGAAGCAAGAAGGGAAGGGAAGGGAAGGGAAGGGAAAGGACAAAAGTTGTGTGCACACAAAATCAGTTTAAATTGTGAAGGATTACTCACTTTAGTTTTTCTGACCATTTCTGTAACCTAGCTACATAATATTTTATTTCTAATGCACGCTTTCACTCTCTGCTGAAAATACGTGTCAACATCCATGGCACCTGAAAAGAATCTCAGGACAAAAGCTAGCGGGCATTTTCCTAATAAGAGTCCTTTGAAACATGCATATAGCTCAAGTTATTGATATAACTTGCACCTTGTGCTAGCTTCTCTTCCAGTGTTACACCCTATTTCCATAGAGGTAATGGTACGCAGGTAACAGTATGCAGGTAACAACTATTTGCCTGCTATTTGCTTGGAACCGCTATTTAAATTGTCACAGGATTTTGATTCAGTGATTTAAGAATTTGTAGATTCTTTGAAATTACTAGCAGCAAGAAGAGTGAATTTACCAGAAGAATCATGGCACAAATAAGTATTTTTAAAATAAAACCTGAAAAATAAATAGAAAAAGTAGCAAAATAAAGGCAAGAAAACTGGTATGTGGAGAAATAAATCCCATATTAATTGAGAAAGCATTTATTTGTTTTTGGTTGTCATTCAGTCCATTTGTCTTGATGGCTAGACTATAAACTGTATTATGCCATAATGCTGATTATGAGCTAAATGTGATGATTTAGACTGTGGCACGTGCAAAGACATTTTAAGGATATATACTGACTTTGAGTACACATAGAAGTACGTTGAAAAAAAACACAGAGACTTAACCATAGAGCCAGTTTACTTTAAGACTTCTATTTGCAGGCACACAGGGACTACAGAGGCTTCAGGAAAGCTCAAAGACACCCAAGCATGAAACTGCTGAAGCAACTTTGACTCACTGAATGTGGGAGTCACAGATTACATTTTTTCCATATTTTTATTATTCATCCATATTGTGACAAAAAGTGAACTTTAAGCTGTTAAAAAAAATCCATAGCTGCTTTCCTTCCACCTTTCTGTGCCAGCATAATGTGAGCCCTTCTGTTGTCAGTGCCAGATAACCATGTAATAATGTAGAAAAAGTGAGTAAAGTAAGTAAATTAATCCTAAATCAGTGGAATTTTTTTCCTTTTTGTTGTTGTTGTATTGAGCTTTCCATCACATGTCATGATCCATGAAAATTAAAGACAAGATAAATATTCCAGTATTTGAAAATGGCTTTCTATCCAAGAAAGTACAAGAAACCAAAGAAAAAGCCAAACAGAACACAAGAAAGAAAGAATAATGACTTCAATCTCTGCCCATTTCATATGTCTCGTCTTGAAGGACTTCTAAGAGAGTTTAGGTTTTGGAGAGAAAATTGACCCTCAAAAGGGACTGAAGTACTTTGTCTCCCAAACCAGTACTGAGCTCTACTTCAGACTGTCATAGATCCAATAGCTTATGTACGGGCAAAATTAATTTTAAAGGTCCAAGTTCTCATTGGTGTGTCTGCTTGGTTTTGAAATAATCTAAACATGTCCTTATGAAATTTAAAAAAATTTTTAAATGTAAAACAGTTATCACAAGCCATTCAAAGAGCTGTGAGGCCCCAGGGCAATTACTGATAGTTCCCAAATTGGGTTATTTCCCCTCGTGCAACTGTGCCTCCTCTCTCTCCAGGACCACACACTCCAAACACCCTTTCTTCTGCAGAAGCACTGATCCTCCCCCCGCCTCACCCCTGCGGGGACAACCCAGGTTTCATGGCAGGCGATGTGGCTGCTTTTGTTCTCCCCTCCACAGAGTGCTTCTTTCACTCGCTTGCAGGGGTGAAACAAGGAGACCGCTCCGAGGCAGGAGACGAAGAAAGCAGTTTTTGCTCAGTTTGGAGGAACCTTTCAGCTCTGCTTTTTCCATGGAAAGGGGTTTCCTGGGACCTCCTTCTGACACGGCTGAAGCCACCGTCTTCTCATTCAATTGGCATATTTCCAGGCTGATGTTAATCATACCTCTGGCTCCTGGTTATACAAAACGTAGTGTGTAAAGCTGGAAATTGCCCAAGAGCTCTCAGGAAATTATCTGATATATTTAGAGCTATAACTTTCTTTTATTCAACTATTTTCTGAAAAGTGATTTTATGCTCCAGAGTTTGAATAGAAACTCAGATCAGTTCTTGAACAGAATCTGCAGCATTTAGTAGCCCATTCTCTCTCCTAGTCAATAGAATTTCTTCTTTAAAACCTCAGGGAAGCAGTTCTTGTGGCTGAGTTCAGTGAGGTATTTGCTAATGTATTGCCAAGTAACAATTATATTGACTAGAGAATTCAGCTGACTTCTTTGTATGTTCCTCTTCTTGTTATCACATTAAAAAAGATATCAGGGGGTAATTAAATAAAACATTGTTTAAAGAGACCTAGAATAAATCTATGAAAAGGAATACATTTCAAGCATTTAAAGAAGCACCAAAGTTTATCTCATTGACGTAAAATGGGAGTTAGAAAAAGAGGCTTAACATTTCCTTTAGAACATTTTCCAGTCTTCAGGATTTGAATGCTTTAGAGAAAATATATACTGAAAAGCTATTTGAAGTAAAGGCTACATTTCTTTAAGCAGAAGAAAAGCAGAAGAGAGGTGATGAAGGTCAATCTTTAAAATATAGTTTATACTGGTTTTAAAACATCCCTGACATTTCTCTCTGTGAAGAAGTAAAACACCCTAACATTTTTATTTTTTTTAGCCAATTTTTTTTTTAGCCAAGTGATTATTTTTTTTCTTGGGATAAAACTTCATCCGTTCCTGTGCCTGCTCCTTATTTGTTTAAGAAAGGGTGTCCATTTGTGAAAGTTGTTTGCTGCCTGTTTGCCCTTTGAGAAAGCAGCTTGAGGCTGATCCTCTGCCACAGGAGCTGGAGGTGCTCCTTCCAGCCAGCCTGCCATTTACAGCACCCCTGGAAACCCAGTAACACCCGGAAAGAGATGGGAGAGAGAGAAGTGGTAACTCTTACAGACAAAGCAATTATGGCATGCACTGACCACGTCTGTAGAAATCTTGTACTGTATCTAAACCACAAGCTTGCATATTTAAGCAGCATTTTATATAATAGCAGATTTGAAAATACAAAGAGTCTTGGATGAAGGGGCTGGTGCAGAGACAGTAAGGAACCACCAAGCAGGCACGCTGGCTGAGAAGGAAGGGATAACAGCCACCAGGTACCCCAGGTGCCCAGGTCTAGCAAGAGCAATTAACAGCGCTTGTACAGTCAGTTCATTAGAAGCTATAGGAGAATTACTGCAGAAGATGATCCTGGATAGGATTCAGGTATTTGTATCCTCAAACATTATTTGTAAAGAAGGGAATTCAAAGATGAGTGCTAGCCAGAAGCAAAGGCAGCGTTGAGAAGATGGGGTGTTGCTGCAAGGCTGAGCACAGCCGAAAACTCTGGGCACATCTTGGGGATTCCCAAGGACAATAAAACAAGTTATTGTACAGACCTTCTGCTATTAAGCCTGATTTCTTCTGGAGTTTTTAATTACCCTATTATTTTTACTAGAAAATGGGCCTGAATTCTCATCTATAAGGACATAGGTTTTTGTTTGGTTGGGGTTTTGATCATAAAGACTGTATGTGCAGTTCGGTAAGTGGGTTCAGGTGAAACCAAGAATCATAGAATCATAGAATCATAGAATCATAGAATGGTTTGCGTTGGAAGGGACCTCAAAGATCATCGAGTTCCCACCCCCCTGCCATGGGCAGGGACACCTCCCACTAGAGCAGGTTGCTCAAGGCCCCATCCAGCCTGGCCCTGAACACTTCCAGGGATGGGGCATCCACAGCTTCTCTGGGCAACCTGTTCCAGGTTGCCAGGAACACTCCATCTTTCTGTCAGCAGCAACACTAGATAAAACATTGTAGCTGGGATCCCCTGAGTAACCCGTGTCCTTTCATATGCATGGTGGAGCCAAGAGAAGCATATTCTCAGTCATGCAAAAGCATTGGTTTTGAGGTACTACTTTTTTGAAGACGGGTTCCCTGTAATGGGTATAAACCAGGAAAACCTCAGAATCCCTTAAAGATTTCTGTTAAAATCTTACATGCAAAGACTTGCATTTCACAAACTAAGGTCATAAAAGCACAGGTGGTGAAGCAAACTAGAAGGCAGGAAGGCTAAATAAGCACAGCAGATGTTCTTATGCCAAGGGTGTCACCCTTTTTGACTCTTGAGGTTTTCTTGTGAATGATAGAAAACAGAAGCCTCCTGTAACTCCTTTGGTTAGCCTTTCATTTAATAAAATACGAATCTAAAACCAAAAATGTAAGTAAGTAAAGAGTTTCTAATTTCCAGGCATGTACAAAAGCAATTGTTACTGTTTTTTATAGCACAAGCAAGTTTATAACGATTCAGCAACTAAATATGATTTGTCAAGAACAAATTGTATCAAACCAATCTAATTATCTTCTATGACAGGGTAACTGACTTCACAAAGAGGAGGGGAGGAAGCACTAGATGATGCGTATGACTTCACTTCTGAAAAGATTTTTGTGGTAGATAGGGACAGCGTGAATGAAAAACAGGTTGGAAAACAATATTCAGAAATATGCCATCATGAATTCATTGACAAAGAACAACCAGGGTTCAGAGGGTGTCTCTTTTGAATGCAATTTTGCCCAGTACTTTCCATAATAACTGAGCTGATAAGACAGTTTGCACTTAAGAAGTTTGCAGGGCACGCTACTTTAGGAAAGACTGAAGGCATGTTTGAGGGCAGAATTTGACTTCTGAATTACCATGACCAATTGGGGAACAGCCTGGAAAAATTGAGACGAAATTTAGTGGAACAAGATAACTTGTTGCATAGGCAGAAATAATAAAAAAGGTAGGACAAAGAGCACCTGGCTGTATGGTTTTTCTTTGAAATGAGATCTAGAGGTGGTTGTGAGACAAACACTGAGTTGTTGGCAGTGTCAGTCTGTGGCCAAAAACAAAAACAAAAAAAAAGACACATACTACAGGGTTAACTAGAAAGATCCTGAAAAATACACAAAACAACCCCTCTGCTCTATCCAACTTTGATACAGCCTCCATCAACATTCTTTAAGCCATCACTGGAGGTTTTCCTTGACATCAGTTCAGGAAAACATTGTTTAGAAAGGGTATAAGTGTAGTTGATCCTGTCTTGGACAGAGAAATGAACTAGATGATCTCTTCAAAAATCCCTATTTTTCCATTATTTCAATGTAGGAATAAAATGTAACATTTACCACTCTTTCTTAGCACTACAATTCCCTCCGTTGAATTTTCACATACTCCTCTCCTATCATCCTCAGAAGCCCAGGTTAAGGGAGGTGCTTTCTGATCCCTGCTCCCCTGTTTTGGTGACAGGCTGTCTTGATCTTCCCATGCTTTTCATCCCTGCTGTGTCCTTCGTAAACCACTGCCTTGTTGCTTTATTCCGAATAAACCTGCCTGCTTCAGGAGGGCCTGGTGTGGATGAAAGAGCAACCTCACAGCGATGTTGTGTGCTTGGCTTTTATTTTTTTTTTCTCTTCATCTCTGTGACATTTTATAACCTCTAATCAAGCTGTTGAATTGCTGGCTTTTATGTAGTGCACTTTGACACCTGAGCAGCCTTAGAGCAGAAACTGTCAGTGTATTTACCTTTTTCTTTGAAGCTAAGATATGCCTAAGAGTTAGCACTTGCAAACCTTGCTGCGCTCCTCAAGAGCTGAGGTGGCTGCAGGGTGGCTCCTCTCCTTTTCAGCCTTGGTGCTCATCCCACCTCTTGTGGCTCACGGCTCCCTGGGGGGCTGGCCACACCAATCCTTACCAATCAAGTTTTCAAAGTTGTTATCTGGAGCTAGCTAGAGGATTAGAAACATACTGCTTGAGTGCCAAAGGGGTTCAGCCGGCCTTTGGGCAGCCCAGGCTGAAAGCTGGCACTCTGTGTGAAGCTGGTTGACAGTGCTAGAACTGAAATGCTTTGTTTTCTTCCTATTCATAAGGTCAAATCCCCTAATTTTGCAAGAATTGTATTGACGCTGGCAAAAAGATCTGGGAAACCTTCCGGCCCACCTCCCCTTTGGATGACCTCCCTGCTTGAAAAGCTCTGAAGTGTCACTTGTCCCAGAATGGGAAACATTGGGGAACAGTGAAATGTAGTTGGTAAAAAACTTATAAGAAGAAATCTCTGTTTTCCAGAGAGATCATTCCAGCATAACCACTTTAGTTAATATATATGCAATACTCACTTCTGCTTCTGCTAATTAATTTTGGAGATTCAACAAGCTGCTGAATCAGGGTCAAACTGAGGCTGCTAAAAGTAAGCACTTCAGTTCAACAGTTAAGAGCTGTTTGCACAAACAGAGACTGTAAAGACTGTAAGCATTACAAATTCAAATGATTTCTGTATATTTACAACCTGTTTGCATGCTTTTATCATAACCTGAGCATATATAAAAAAAAAACAAACAATTTTTGGCTAACAGAAATTATTTCACATGCCTTCAGAAGGAGATTTGTTACATTAAAGTGCTTTTTTGTTATTCCTCTTAAGGTATACTTTTTTACTGTGTGTAATGCTGTTCCTGTGCACTTTCCATTTATCTAATAATATAAAAAAGTAGCATTTCAGGCTTGGCAAACAGATCAATGGGGACATTACCATCATCTTGTTAAACAGATATTTCTGCAAGAGTTGAAATATGGATGTTTTGTCTGGCAGAAAAGCTGGCATTCAGTCTAAGGAGTCTTTCTTGCTTGACATATACTTTAGCTTCTAGCTCTCGGAGAGACTGATACCATCACAGGCAAGTTTTTTGGATGCAACTGAGAGCAAAGTTCGGCCCATTTACAAAAGATGATAACTCCCAGCAGGTTTTCATTCCTTACTAGAAGATGAATTGGCTCAAAAGGCTGCAGAGACATTTCCAGGTTAAATCACAGCTGCTAAGAGGACTGCCTTAGAGAGGAATTTCTGCGTTTCAAACCTATATCAACAAAACAAATAGAAAATGGAGGAGGTGATCCAGAAAGTTACAATTGTTCAGTGTTTGAAGCAGCTGCTCAAAGGAAAAAGGCAAAATTTTTCTATTGGATATTTGGTTGTCTAGCGTCAGAAAGGAATGAGATTAATCAAAGTTTATTTTTTTTTTCAGTGTAGCATTGTGCATGAGGATAAATGAAAGAAATTGGTGAAAAGGCTAATTTTCTTAAGCAACTTCCAGGGCAAAATAAATATTTAAGAAAACAACAATAAAAGTATATGAACATGATGTTACAGTTTGTGAGGGAAGGGACATTACCCTTTCTTATAGTCTGTAAAATCTCACAAATTATTGTCATTTTCTTATTTTACAATGACTGAGAATTCCTCTCTCCTCTCTATCTATATTTCTAGCCTGTAAAATTGGGACCAGAGATGTTCTTCAAAATCTCTGAAGAACTTTCAGGTCTGTAGATAAAGAGGGCTACATAAATTCCAAGTGCCATTTCTATATGTGTGACAACTTGATGGTCTCTAAGGGCCTCCCACTGGTCAAACAATAGAACTACATTGGTACCCTCCCTTCACTTCCAGATGTGTGAGGGCTTTGACCATTCATACCAGACAGGAAGGTCTCAGACAGGGCCTGGACCAGGACATAGAGAGGTCCCTGAGCTGATTTGGAATCTTGTGGGATTAGGTGAAAGGAAGAACAAACTTTCAGCTAGGAAACCACTTTCAATTCCATTTAATTTCCTCATTCTCAACGGAGTTCCACTAGGACAGATAACCTGTTTGTGCTGTATGGGTTGTGGGTTTTTTTCAAATGAGTAATAGTTTGGCACATAGAAAAAAATCTTTTTTAAAAAGTACCTACAAAATTTCAAGGGGGTGGGGTGGGCAGAGATGCCGTGGAGACAGGAGAGAAACCAGAGGGAACATCGAGGTAGAATAGAATCTGGGACTCAAACTTGTCCTTAGCCTGTTCCTCCACCTTTCCTTTCTAGGAATGGAAATAATCTCTAATTCAGCCTAGAGCTGCAATGCACTGGGTCAGTTTCATAAGAATGGCCCTTCTTCACATAGACTAAGAAATCTGCATGCCAGCTCTCCCCAGCCGTCTGGCAGAATCCAAATCTGGATCCAGTCACATCAGTCTGCCACATGTCCTAGGCACGTTTTTATGCTGTTCATGCCGTTGCTATTCCCCTTTGTTTGTTCCCATTTCCACAGTACTCTTCTTAACTTTGTTGTCTCATCTTTCTCTGGCTCATGAGGGACAGCTTTCCTGTAGCAGTTAGCTTGAGTGAGTATACCTTTGTAACAGTCTACATGGGGCAATACATCGATCCTATATGCCCACACTGGAATGTCCAAGCATTCCTAGCTGCCCTGCAGCAGGCCTGAACACTTTCTGATGATTGTCGGTCTTCAGGCACTGTACAAATCTATCCTTGCAAAAAGTGACATTTCAAGCCTTCTTAGAAGAACACCGGAGCATTTTGTCTGCCCAGTATCAATGCCCTGATGTTGCTGCAATGAATGGAGTTATGGATGGAGGCAGCTGAACCTAAGAAGCGGACTCCAGAATGCACCCTGAGGCACAGGCTGCAGCCAGTATGTTTCCCCAGGCTATGGAGAGCTGTCCCTGTTAAGTGGACAATTTGCTAATTTGGCCTCAAACCTTGGCTGTCCTGAAAAGCAGTGACACAGCTGACCGAAGTAGTACATTTATCCCACACCTGAGCCCAAGGCTGTTGAGCTTTAGCTGCCTGTGTCCACTGCTCCCACTCAATCTGGAGTCGCAGTGCTTCCTGGTTAGCCCTTCAGGTCAGCTTACTGCACACAGCATGGGTGGAGAGGGGACAGCTGGCTGCTCTCCATGAGAAATAGCTCCCCAAGTCACTTAACCTACAGTGCTAAGCCTGGGAGCAGTCCCACAGTGTTTTGGGCAAGGCAAAGAGGCAAATCCTGGCCACCCTCAAGCTGCACTTCAGGTTGCCATTCTCGGTGGGACCTCAGCTGTCTGTTGCCATCCTCTGAGCGATGCCCAAGGGCTGACAGCACTATCGTGGATACAACAGCAATGAAGCGGGTGCATCTGGCCAAAGCAATTACATAGGACAGAGCTAGCCTAGCAGAGCCACAGCCAGAAAAGGGTAATTCTATTTCCTAGGTTTTGATACCTCAAAATTTGCTTCTCCTGATTAGAAATACAGATGCAATGTTTCTCTGCAAAGAGAAAGTCCCGACAGTCTATCTCTGAGGCACTCTGTCTGCTGAGTTGTATTTGTTCTGCAGCACCACAGGTACCAAAGAGCATCAGATGACTTTTTTCCCTCCTAGGCTCCAGAAGCTTGTGAGCAAAAGCAATAATTTAGTTAAGTACCAAAGAAAACCCTGTGTTGTCTTTCAGACCAGCCTTAATTATTGTGTGAAATACACATCCCCTGTGTTCACCTCCTCCTGCAACAGACATCTAACATGGCCCAGATCCTGGCTGTGTCTTCTGCACTCCAGTGACCATAAGGGAAGCTTAGGGTGGCAAACTGAGATGTGAAAGTCCAAAGTGAGACTGAGAGACACAGGGAGAATAGAAGCTCTGGTAGGTCAACATGGATGGGTAGGAGACTGCCAAAACTGCCTTGGTAACTGAAAAAGCAATGGGAAAATAGTTAAATGCTGTAAGTCATCTGCAAATATGGTTGAAAGAGATGGCAATCAGCAGAAGCATATGTGCTGTATTTTATTAAATCACCTAACTTCAAAAAAGAAGCAACTATTTGTGTAGGCACTGGTAGCAGTCTTTAACTCAGAATGATCCACCTCCCCAGCACCAAACCTATGATTGCCCTAAATCAGTAAAACTCTAGTGCCTTCAAGAAATCTCACAACTTTACAGCAGTTTAAGATCTAGCCTTCAAATTCAACCTCAACTTCTGTCTCTCTGAGTTTGCCTTTGGTTTCCATCATGAGAGCTTCAGGCTTACTCTATCTATAGACAGTCCAGTCACATGTTTTAAAGTGACTACCTGTCTTTCAACTCATTATAGATACTAATAAAACACCTAGGGTCCTTGACATTTAATCTACTGTCGTAATAATGTTGGAAATAATCAAAATGTGGAAATTCATTTCATAGTTCCGGCTCTTGATGACTGGCTGAGGATAACATTTTATGGCACCTGGTAAAGGGCAGGTGAGATCATGCCTTTCATGTTGCTTGAGGAAAATGCTAAAGAATTTCATGTAGAAAACAGAAAGAAGGCTCAAATTCTCCTTTCAGACCCATCTCCCTTGTCTACAGCCATTATTAATGTTGTGTGGCCCTCTGGCTTATCCCTCAGTATCACAGGACCATCAAAAGCTAAGGTCTTCATGGCAGCAGTGGTTCTCAGGTAAGAGTAGCAGAGACAGCCCTGATATTAGAAATACTTTTACATAGGACTAAATGAGAGAAAAAATGCTTCAATGTAGATCAAAAATTTGAGAGACTCAGGAAATAGGCTCCTAGACACAGAGGACAGTATCCTTCTACCAGGCAGGGGTTCCTTCCCACGAGCCACACCAGTTCATATCAGCCTCAGGGCTGGGCATGGACAGCCTTCTCTGAGACAGTGTGAAGCCAGGTAAGGAACATGCCATGGAAATGATGCAAGTGGAAAAGTACGAAGGATTCCTGCCTGCCTGAGCCAATGATACCTGCCCTGGTTGTTTTCAGGTTAACCAGCTAGGAGAGAACATGTAATGGAACAAAAAGGACAGAGATGAAGTTTTCTGCAACAAGGACTGCATTTTTAATTTCATCTCTTCAGTCTAATCAAATGGCTATCAAATGTAATACAAAGACTTGCAGGGCATGGAAGCTGGGGACACCTATCAGTGGTCTACTGACCCCTCTTCAGAGCAAAACCAACCCGACCTTATTGCCGCACCACGGAAACACCAGCTCAACCACCCAGGTGGGAGCCACTGTGGGTCTGGGTTTTGCAGGCCAGGTTCCCATAGCCAGGCACCAGGAGACTGGTGGTGAAAGAGCCATACTGCCTGCCAGGGACATTGGGCAGGCCCTGGGCAAAGGCGGTGGCCAGGAGCCTGCCCCAGGGCTGGTGAGCATTTAACCTTGCCTACTTGTGCCCACCTGGCGTCACACATGAGCATGCAGCATCTCTTCCGAGGAACTGTTTTACTGCGTGTGGAAGCCACACATTCTGCTAGCATTAATCTTTCATTGTTCCCAATGCCAGTCTAGCTTGAAGGAGCTATTACACAGTCTATAAAGTTTAAAAGAATGAGAAAAGCTCAGTTCCCCATGAAATAGATCGAAACAAAAAGCAGTCAGAGCACCTTTTTTGCAGGAGCCACACAGGCGAGACACAACAGCAACAAAAGAGTCAGAAATGGAACTAGGAGTGTAACTAAGAAATGAATTTGCAAGAGAAGATGCCAAAAAGGTCCGGTTTCAGTTTTTGCTTTACAAAAGAGCAGTACCAGATAAGGCTGGGCAGAAAAAAAAAATAATAATTTTAAAGAAAGGTCACTTGTCAGAAATGCAACCTAAATAGCTTTGGTTCATACAAGAGAGTCAGAGCAGAGGCATAACAAAACCTGCCCTTGAATTCAAGGGTGTCAGGCTGGTTCTCAAGGTTTCTGTTTCCACTGACAGCCACAATTTTCAGTACAAGTGTAGGAGCAAAAGCAAAGTCAGAGGTTTTACCAGCAGGAGCTATTCTCAAAGCCCAGCTCTGTGGTTGTGTGTATCCAGCTCTGGGAGAGATAATCTCTGCTTCCATGTCCACTTCCGTGTATCATCATAACTTCCCAGGCACGGGAAATTAGCAAAATATCTGAATAACCAGAAAGATTGCTGGCACTTTCTGGCCAGAGTAGAAGCAGGAAGGGATGTGAGTCGTGAGAGAGTTTGAGTTGTGAATGAAGTTACTTGCAGCTACTTGGCTTCTCTGTGAAGAGGCTTGCACGTGTGGATGTAATCTACTGATCAGGATGAATGCTGGAGAAAAGCCTTCATGAAATTTACTCTGCATTTTCCAAACTTAGACTTCAAATTAGAGAAGGACTAATAATTCATTGCAGATAATTTGCTCGATGATTTCACTATTTCCCCTGCTCACAAATCATTTGCAAGTAGATTGTGAGTCGCCCTGTTTCTATCCCTCCACTAGTTTCTTTAAGTACCCTGGGGCAGCCAAATGCAGATGTAAGAACCACAGGCAAAAACTGAGCTCCTGTAAAGGTAAGGGCACCAACAAATCCCTAGTACCATTAGGAGGCTTGTCTGCATGATATGGCAGGAAGAAGATTCTAAAGTAAAAACATTGAATCATAGAATAGTTTGGGTTGGAAGGGACCTTTAAAGGTCATCTAGTCCAACCCCCCTGCAAGGAGCAGAGGCATCTTCAACTAGATCAGGTTGCTCCGAGCCCGTCCAACATGACCTTGAATGTTTCCAGGGATGGGGCATCTACCACCTCTCTGGGCAAGGTTTTCACCTTGCAAGTGTTTCATCACCCTCAGCGTAAAAAAATTCTTCTGTATATGTAGTCTAAATCTCCCCTCTTTTAGTTTGAAGCCACTACCCCTTGTCCTACCGCAACAGGCCTTGCTAAAAACTTTGTCCCCATCTTTTCTGCAGATCCCCTTTAAGTACAGAAAGGCCGCAATAAGGTCTCCCTGGATCCTTCTCTTCTCCAGGCTGAACAATCCCAACTCTCTCAGCCTGTCCTCATAGGAGAGGTGCTCCAGACCTCTGGTCATTTCTGTGGCCCACCTCTGGACCTGTTCCAACAGGTCCAAGTCTTTCCTGTGCTGTGGGCTCCGGAGCTGGACACAGTATTCCAGGTGGGGTCTCACAAGAGCAGAGTAGAGGGGCAGAATCACCTCCCTGGACCTGCTGGCCATGCTTCTTTAGATGCAGCCCAGGATACGGTTGGCATTCTAGGCTGTGAGCGCACCTTGTCAAAATGTTTTTTAACAGATTACCAAGCCAGAGTGTCGAGGGGGAAAGCACAACAGAGTCCCACTGAGTAGCTGTGACAGAGAAATACAAGTGCCAAAGGAGGCGAGCAGCTGGAGCGCGGGGGGAGCAGCCTTGTAATCAGAACGCAATGGGGGGTGGATAGGCTCACGGCCACACTGGCTGATTCTGCTCTCAGGGACAAATCACTTGCTGATTTATAACCAAATGAACAGTTCAGTTTAGGATGGAATATCTGGCGCTTTTGTTCAGGCGTGTGAGGCTCTGCAAGGGTTCTTGCATGGTCCATGTGCATGGTCGTGCTTTGCTGGGAGTTCCCTCCCACCCTTGCCTGCATACTGCTGCTCCCTAAATCCACAGAGGAGCCACCAGGGTCAGGTTGTCATTTGTAGAAGTGGCTTTCTGAGGATAAACTTCATCCCAAGAGGAATCACAGTCAGCCTCAACAACCTCCATGAACCCTTACTTGTGCCAGTGGCAGAAATTCTTAATGACCTTCTTACAAAATAGTCAAGGGCACAAAACATTTTTAAAAAGCCAGTGGAAAACCAGACAGGTAGTGGTGACAGTGCCCTGAGTCTGCAGCTCTGGACGTGAAGAGCTTGGTATCCCACTGGCCAAAACTAAGCAGGACCTTAGCTGGTGTCTAGGCTGCTGGTCACTTGGCATTTGTTAAAACATTCAGAAGAAAGAAAATATTGAATGAGATGTTTACCGGTAAAAGTATTTTCAGCTCAGATCTCTGTGTTAATAACAAATACGCATCTTTACACTGATGTCAAACAGCATGAGGGAAAACATGAGTCCTTATGAAATTCTGCAAACAAAGGAACCAGAAGAGGAAAACAGCATGAGACATGAGCTGGCAGATCAAGCCTCTTGTAATGCAAACCTGGCCACACCTCTGAGTCACAGCAAGCAGGATACTGCTATCAGCAGCATCTCTCCCTCTCAGAGATCACCACCAAAGATCTGGGAGGAGAACCTGCTGCACAGCAGACTTCACCGCAACTGTCTATATGTTGGAAGTGCTTCTGAAGCAGCTGGTTGGATTTCTGGAAGATTGTGCAGCAGGAATGAGAGCCCAACATGCTGCTTCATCATTTTGAACCGCAGTGCTGTGAACTGTGTTAAATAAACAAGGTGGAGATGATTTATTTATTTTTTTGCATTTTAAATAAAACTTCTAGAAAATTTTGCACTTTTTGGATTTCCTCATTCTGTTGGTTTTTGTTCAGCTTTTTACAGGCTCTTGATCAAGTTTGAGGACTACATCACCAATTTTGGTCTCTTTCAAAACTAAATCCATGGTGTTACTCTAACAGCACACACTTGTATGTAGATGAGAAATACAGACAGTGCTGAAGAAATACACATCCTATAAATAAAGGATAAAGAATGAATCTGAGTTTGTAGTAGGACACTGTTTGCTTCAGTTTTCCCAGTGAACCAATCCTTGCGAAAAACTCTCTTCTCTTCACTCAGAGTTGTACCAGACAGTAGTCTCTCATTTTAAAACAGGAAAAGGGAAACATTTTTTCCTCTTAAATCCAACTTCTGATTTCAATTATTTTAACAGCTTCATCGATGGAGTCTCTGAAGTTTCTTTCTGCAGGGTGAAAAGGTGTTCCTGTGTGTGATTCTTTATTCGGTGCTGAAAATTGTTCTTTCTAATAACACCGTCTATTTTTAAAAAGCTTATTTCTGCTGTGCGCAGTCTAGGATAAATTTCGTACTCTCGGTACCCATCTAGGGAGAACAGAAAAACTCATTTCATAACAAAGCTATTTTTGTTCCTAGTCCTGTTTGTAGTGGAATAGCAAACAAATTGTGCTTCTGTTTTCTACCGAGAGTACTTCAAGCCATCTCTTGTAATAGAGCAGGGGGCTGATTCACCACTACTGTTGTTCCAGCTGGAGAGTCACCCTGCGCTGCCTGTTAACAGAGAGGTGTGTCTGCGTGGATACATTTTTAACTCAAAATCATCATTATAAGTACAAAGCAAAATGGTTGCCAAGTAAGCCTATTCCCGTGTTAATTGGACTATCACATTGCATCCGCACAGACAGAACGTTTGAAACAGAGATCACAAAAATGTCAGTTTTCTCCACCGACTCATTCCACCCCAGATTAGCTGTTAACGTGGCTAATTGGCCGGCCTGCAATCTGCTGCAATCCAGATACGATAGATGGAAAGGGCATACTGGTGGTGCTTATGAGAAAAAAAAGGACCACCCCTCACATTGCAGCTCTGATCTGCAGTCCTACATTTCAATTATCTATTCCAGTAATAGGATGAAAGATCGTTGCTTGCATTCAATAGCGAACCAGAAACCAGGAATTTAATGTTCTCATCTAGCAGGCAGGTTCTCTGAATTTTAAACCAATTGACAGTAGCTACAAAAACATTAGAAAATACAGCATGATTTTAAAAATGCAGCTTTGATCTTCCTCAACACTGTTCAAAATAGTTTTAGTTAACTATAATTTTCTAAATAGATGAATGTCAAACTTTAACAGCTAGAGTCCACTACTAAAGAAGCATTTTTTTAATGCCTAGAATTTAACATTTGTTCTTCAGCTTTCTAATAAACCAAGTCTGCTACAAATGCCTATGTTTTCAAAGTCTAATCAGAAATAGATTTAACTGAATGATACGTGTGATATAATAAATGAACTTTCCAGCACTTCAGGTAGGAATTCAACAAAATTAAAGTAATATATTAAAATTATGGATTTATTTATAATGTACCTGAAAGTGTGCTGGGATTTCAGAAGGTTAGTAAATTAGATTTATTTTCTAAAAGGATAATATTGGGGGTAAAGACACAGTGATTCTTTAGATCTCATTTTTGCATGTTTAATGCATTTGAGGCCTAGCAACTGTTTTGAGAATTCCTATTTCTATGTGTTCATCTTAGATACCTAAATATCTTTAGCAGTCAGGCTTTTAAAGCAGATGCTCCTCAGAATTTCAATTAGACTTTTAACTATGGCAATTTTGGAAATTAAAGATTAAAAAAACCCCAACCTTTGAAGACACTTGAATCTTTTTCTGGTCTGGATGGGGTTTTTTTTTGGTTTTACATAACTCCAATAACCATATAAAGAGCTGCAAGAGAATGCCATGAATTACCGTAAATCATTATCCAATTACTATCAACCTATCTCCCGCTACATTTTTTGCATGTGTCATTCAAATTCAAGCTACCTTTATATCCTGTACGACTTTATGATTTATGTCCTGTTCACACTCATTTTCCTCCTGCTTCACCCCACTTTCCACCACAAAGAAACCACAGCCTCTCTTCAGGTTTGTGGCAGGGGAGTCACTTCATAACGTGAAATGCACATTATATGTTGCATGACATTGGAAACTGTGGACTATCTCTATTTCCCAACCAAGGGAAGCCCCTGAAGAACAAAATCCACCTGACTCCCTGCATGCATGCCTGCCTTCTCGCAGGGCAAGGCTGGGCTGAGAGAGGCTGGTGGAGTGCCAGGTACCTGGTCCCATGGGTTGGCCATGCTGGAAGAAGACCATGGTGTCATTAGGAAACCTGCAGTGCTTTGCTGTAGCCACAGCTATGTAAAGCCACAGTCCAGACAAGAGTTGCATTTGCAGTCATATATTTTATTAGATTAACCGAAAAAGTGGACAAGCTGTTGGGTGCCCAAAGCTACAAACAAAGTTGAGAAAACTGTTTGGGGTTTCACTGGATATATACAAACCGAACCAATTAGAAGCTGGTAGCTGGCACTCATATGGCAAAGGGAAAGATGGTGAGAGATGACCAGCCGGCTATCCCTAGATGAAACAGCTAGAAAAATAATTTATAACCTATACAGAGAGATCACAAAACGGACCACAAAACCAATGCCTTTTATAACCTCCTTTTTCTTATTACTACTACTAATTTTCATTCCTAGACCTGTCTTTCAAAATTACTTATAGGCATCCCTTGAGGATGGGCTGAGAGACCAGAGATCAAGTGGCTGCTTTGCAAACAATTGTGTCCACAAGCTTTTCCCCTTCTTGTATCCATGATGGTGGCAGCGCGGTGAGTTCTCACATGCTGGGACGTGCCTCTGGTGAGAGGTCTGGGAGAGGTGGGACGTTTTCCACCCGCCTTGAACCAATGATGGTGGCAGCAGGTTCCAGCCTGGGTCCCCATGACGGTTGAGTTTCCTCTGCATGGTGACCGTGCAGACCTGGGCACAGTCTCACGTGCTGGGACAGGCCTCTGGTGCGAGGTCTGGGAGAGGTGGGACGTTTTCCACCGTGGCTGTGGAAGGGCTGGCAGTAGTAGTAGTCAACATCCAGTGCAGGGCAGACCACGGGGAGCTGCAGACTTTAATGAAAGTGAGCACAGCTGCTTTGCTGCTCTGTTTGACAGCTGAGACATGAGAGTGTGGAAATCCCGTTGCAGGCACAGCCTAGCTACATGCAGTGCAGGGCAGACCACAGGGAATTTGCAGACTTTAATGAAAGTGAGCGCAGCTGCTTTGTTGCTCTGTTTGACAGCTGAGACATGAGAGTCAGGAAAGATCATCCTTAAACTGAGCACCAAGCACAAGCAGTTCATCACAGGCATTAACCTCCCTCTCTGTCAATTGCCCCTGTCTGGAGGGGGCCGCAGCTGAAATAAAACTAAAAAATAAAAACGGGAGGCACAAAATCAGTAGCAGTGAGAGGCGGATAAGGTCTAATTTCCTTGGGTTTGGAGGCCTTGCTGGTGAGCAAGGTGCAAAAAGACCTCCATCACATCGTGTCAGGTGGAAATGAGGGATCTGCTCCTTTGGCTATTTCTGTTACGAGATTCCCATAGCTCATTTTCATTTCCAAATGGAGTTTCTGGGAACTGGAGCAGCCCAGGGACTTCAGAGGAAGCCAGATAAAACTAGGTGAATGAGCAGTGGCGGTAATGATTTTTTCAGCAGGGACAAATTATTTCAAGCAGCGGTAAAAGCAAGAAAATTGGAAGAAATGCTTTGACACACAGTAAGACCCTACAAATGGTGAGTATGGTTTTGGACAGCACACTGGAAAACTCTGTGTGACAGCGGGTAAAAACCTGTCAGAATTCAAACTCATCTGACTCTCAGTCTAAGACCTAAGACTGGCTGGAAGATTGGTAAAATGTGAAGAAGAAGAGCACTGATACATTGTTTAACAGTCTTAAATGTATGCCTACAAGCCTGTGCCACTAAACAGCCTTTAAAAATATATGCCAATTATCCCACAGCCTCACCCACACACTGTCTCTACTCGTTATTATAGTCCTTTATTTGCTTTCAGTTCTGCATATTGCTTTCTTATTCTTGGATTACAATGACTATTTCTCAGTCAAAGCACCTCACATTTAGAGGCAAGATTACTGCATTCTTGTTTTCTAGTTTGGGAGGACTTTTTAAGATCAGCAACTGTTATGAAGTGATATACCAAGAAGCTTAGGAAAGGTGAGAAGAGGTAGCTCCTCAAGCAGTGTTCATGGAAGCATCACAGAGGCTGGTGACGAGTCAAGACATCCTTCATCTGAGATCATCCATTTGGCAGGGCTTAGATAGCTTGAAGGCCTCTGAGAACAACATCACCTGGATGTTGGGCAGATTTCTGAGCAGACCTTTCCTGTAGAGAGGAAGCTGGGAGCCTGGAAGCCCTGGGATCATAGGCACAAGGTTCACAGTCCCTTCACCAGCAGCAACGCTTCCATTGCCAAACACAGAGAATTATAGTCATGAGGCTTTGGCACGAACTGAGAAGAGCCAATGCCATGAAGAGAGGTGTAATTCAGAGCAGAGCTCCTGGAAGGCAGGCACCAGCAGAGGCAGGTCCTTGGCAGGGCCCATCCCTGAGCCATTGCTGAGAAAATGGCAGGAGAGGGTTGAGGGGGAAGACAACGCAGCCCCTACAGCTGGGACTGGAAACCAGAGAGCAGCTGCAGGAAGCGAAGCCTAAGCAGGTTTTTTTGCTTTGCATCCACAAGCAATGGCTTCCAGCAAAAGAGGAAGACAGTCAAGTCCGTGACAACAGGGGACACTGAAGCACTGGATATGTTAATGGCTGTGGGAGGCCAACCCCGAGCTGATGTACTGATTTCTGTATAACAGGGAGAATATATGGGAAATGCTTTTAATCAGAGGGCAAAGAGGAAAAAAGGATTGCCTCATTCAGAAGCCAGATGGTGGCTGAATATCCTGCCCCTAAAGGGATGACCCAGAACTCACCTGTGACACCCCAATGGAAAATGACCATGCAAAGGATACCTGGCCAGTCAATCCCTTCCTGATGATACAGACATTAAAAAAGTCCTGAAATTACTTAAGAGACTCTTGGCAGAGGGGCTTATATACAGTTTGGTGCTCTAGTCCGCAAGGTACCATGCACACACTGAAGTAAGCATCACGTGGTGATGCAATTGCCAGCTTTTGAATGAAGATTAGTGAAGGCCACCAGACATCAGGCTGTGCCCAGGGTGCACAGGACAGACACAAATAGGCAGTGGGGCTGGCCCAGAGGAACTCCTCACAGGCAGAGCTACACTGATCCAGGGGGAAACCTTCAGTCTGAAGCAAAGGGAGCAATACATTGTCAGAAGTCAGATACAAATCAAAGTCCAGCGACCTTAGAGGTGAAACTAGAGCCATGGGCGCAGCAAGGTAGGGGGTAAAAGCTTCAGAGCTTGTAGTAGGAAGTCGACACCAGTAAGAACTGTTGTGGAAACAAACCCAAAATCAAGTTGAGGTTGATACACTAGTCCTTCCTAACGGCATGGCAACACTGCATTTGGGTTGAAAAACAGCGAGAAGGTAAAGAGATCTGCACCAGGAAGGAGAAGCTCTCAGAGCAGCAGAGCTGACAGAGCCTCCACACCACATGCTTCTTATCCAGAGAGAAATGGATAAGGAAGGGAGCATGGAGGGGCAGAGTGCTTCAGGAGGCAAACTAGAAAAGTGTGTACATGGTATGATGTTTCATTGGAATGGCACAAATGGCCCAGGCTGTAGGGATCCAGGTCCACACAAGTGTTACAGGGCTGATTTTTAATTTGAAAAACTCATGAGTCCATTAAAAAGCAAGCAAATAATGAAGCAATGCAGTGAGTCACACCTGCCCACCTCTAGCCTTGAAGAGATGTGCCAGCAGGCAGAGGAGCTACATCTGTTCTGCATCTCCTCAGCCCCTAGAGGGATAACACTAAAGGTTTTCAGCTCTGACAGTAGCAGATTCAGTCCTATCTCACACAGTGCAAAACTGTCCTTGAAATCCCCACAGCCATTCATCCCACATTTTCCTTTAAAGTACATTAGCAGACACCTTCAGCAGCTTCCTCTATAGCCCAGGGAAAATCACAATGCCAGTCCTCTTCAGCCCAGCCAGCGACCAGATGGTTCCAGTGTGGAGAAGTCCAACTGAAGTGCAGCAGTCTTTATGACCCTGTGGGGAGGCCAGTTCTTCACACACTTGATTTCCTTATGGAATTCCTTTCTTCAGGTTCCTGCCTTACCTGTTCTGTATCATGGGTTTACAAGAAGAAGAAAAAGAAAAAAAAAAACAAAAAAAAACAAACAAACAAAAAACCCTGCTACTCTCCTATCCCATTTTTCTCTATCTGTTTGGTCCTTAAAGGCTCGTGTGCAAGTCCAGCTGCAAGATTCCCCACCTCAGGGCGACTCTTTATGCCCAAAACCTTCACTCTGGAGACACCTGAGTGTCCAAATGCCATTGTGGTTGCCCTGTCTCCTCTCCTCAGGGCCAGATGGGATGCATTACCATTAAAAGTAAGTTAAATCCAGTTTATTAAGAGATCCAGGTGTCCTTTCACCCCCAACTGTAAACTGTTAATATTAATCACTTTTTGATTTATTTGAATTGACCTTCTTGGTGAAATATTAATGACATATGTGTTTGTTCTCCTGCCATGATTAAACACTGAGAACAGATTTCCTTATGGAATTCCTTTCTTCAGCTTCCTGCCTTACCTGTTCTGTATCATGGGGTTACAAGAAGAAAAAGAAAAAAAAAAAACAAAAAAAACCGCAGTTTCAGTCTGCTGGGGGCCAAAAGCTCTCAGGCACAGTCTCACAAGAGAAAGGAGAGGAGAGGATAAACTCCTGGCCTTAAACTTAAGTTTTGTCCTACTTTGGTGTAGGCTTTCCTGAAGGCTGAAAATACGAGCCACTTACAGTGTAAATATATTCACTTTTGTGGTGGAGCGCTGTGACACAAGCTTCTTTCCTGCACAGCAGGCAGCGTGCTGGAAAACAGAGGAATGGCTACTATGAAAAATGAAATCGAGAATCACATAAAAATGCAAAAATTTGGAATTATATTGCTTCAGCTGTGGTGGTTAGATATGAAAACATGGTGAGCACTCATGCGACTGAAATACAGCAGCTCATGAGACAGCCATCTTCAACCTGAGAAATGGTAATGCTTTCCTCAAGACACAACGATCTTGAAAAAGAAATCGGGAGTTGAAAGAGGCTTGTGATTTTGCAGGCTGTCTCACAGGGAAATGAAAGCCTGTACCCTGAAAATATTCATGAACTTGCTGAACTTTACATATGAGACTCATCTTGTATTAATCATTTGTATAAACTTATCTAGTGGAGTGATACATTTTTCAGCCAGGAGCATGCTGAACTACTTATTTTAAATACATGGTCTAATGAATTTAATCTTCCTCTGGTGAATCAGCCACAAACAGACCCTGATTTGTCAGAGAACTTGTTGTTGGGAAGAATAAACCAAAAGTTTGGAACAGTTTTCATCTAACAGCTTGTTCCCAGGACATTTGCTTTGGGAGCCTCCTCTTTGTGGGGTGTTACTAATGACATGTGTCTGAACCAGCAGCAATCCCCTTCCCCAAAGAGCCGACTGAAATGCTTGGAGAGAGAAAGCAAGGAGCAGTGAACAGCACCGGTAGGAAAAACTCCTGCTCCTCTCAGTGTCTGGCAGAGAAAGAAGCAGCAGCCAGACATGAGCCAGGCCCTGAGACAGCGGTGAGGGCCACCACCTTGCCGTGCCAAAATCCTTGGAGGAGCCTTCAGTGCCGAGGGAGAAGGAGAGAGCGAAGGGCAGCGTGGGATGCTCAGCTCTGGGCATGCCAGGGAAGCTGCCTGCTTCCACCCTGTTATTGGGGGAATGTCGATAATTAGCTCAAAATGCTATGTAAACATTTGATTGCATCCTGCGTAAGCAATCCCCTCGTGCTTCCCTCACCAGCAGTGACAGCAGGCAGCTTTACAGCCAAATTGTAGGTGAAACAGAGAGTGGTAACAGAGCAAACGAGTGGCTGTGGCAGTCACCAGTCAGGCTCCCACCTCTTTCCAAATGCTGCCTTTTGAGCAAGGTTCTCTCCCTCCCATTTCATAGGATGCATCAACTTCTCTCCATTGGATGCGTGTGTCTGAACCAGCAGCAATCCCCTATCCCAAAGAGCTGACTGAAATGGTTGGAGAGAGAAAGCAAGGAGCAGTGAACAACACCAGTAGGAAAAACTCCTGCTCCTCTCAGTGGCTGGCAGAGAAAGAAGCAGCAGCCTTGCAGTTTCAGTCTGCTGGGAGCCAAAGGCTCTCAGGCACAGACTCAAGAGAAAGGAGAGGAGAGGATAAACTTCTGGTCTTACACTTAAGTTTTGTCCTACTTTGGTGTTAAACTTCCTCTTATCTTGCCAGAAAGCAATAAAGTGAGCTTTTACATTAAGAAATTGTTTTTCTTTCACTTCTTTCTTTTTCAGAGCCTGCATTGGCACGCATAATATTTCAAGAGGAGGAGTAAATGGGAGATTTAATTAAAGAGGCTTTTGATAGAAATTGGCTTGGTAGTATCCACTAGCCTCACACAAGTAACATAGTTATACTCAATTATGTTTAAATTATATGTACTTTGAGCTTATACTACAAATAAAGCACCAGAAGCTATTTAAGAAGTATAATTAAAAACCTTAGCATAACCGTAAAGTTACAATATAGTTCTGTAGAACATCAATATAGTTATGTAGAACATACAGACATTAACAAAATTACATGCAAACTACAACAGACATAAGTTCACTTACAATCTACAACTCACTCTTTATATAGAATTGCAAGTATTGATGGCTTGTACTAATAATCTTAACTTGTCCACTCTCTTTTTATCTTTTTTCACATACTGAATAACCTTCACATTTTTTTTAATGATGGTTGGATGGGAGAAGCCCAGGACGTAACAGATCAGGTTGGGTTATGTGTATCTGACACGAACATATCAGCATTACTGTGTATGAAAAGATCTCATAAATACATGACTCAAAGTTTGATGCTTTGCAAGTAGTCCTGAACACTGCTTACACCCATCACCATTCCACATCATGGATGTCAAATTAAGCTGACTAAACAGCACATCTTATGAAATCTCAAATAAGCAACTGAGAGAGGCCATATTCTTTAACGTTTTTACAACAAATAACAGGTACAACAGTCACATGGTTTATCACCCTGACCTAAAACCTAAACTCCCTGGACCAGTGAAACAAATGATGAGCGATAGAGCTGCTTTACACCTTGTCATTTGCTCATTCATTCACTTACTTGCTAATTCAGAAAATTTCAGTCTTTTGAATTGCAGCTCCCAGCTACAGTATTCACTTCAAACCACAGAGGCTTTCCTTGTTGAAACTTATTCCTGCCTAAAACTATGCCGAATGCTGCATTTGAGAGTGATTGGTCCCCAGCTCAGTGTTGGCCAATGCTGGACTGACCACAAGTCACTGCTGACCGTAGCACGCACTGGCAGCTCTTGTGCTGACAGACACCCTGCTTGGAAACCCTCCAGCAGTTTTCTCAAGCTGCATTTAGACAGAAAGTTAAATCTAATTGAAACATTTCTGGTCCAAAAATTACCCCATGAAATCCTGAAGGCTGAAAATACAAGCCACTTACAGTGTAAATATATTCACTTTTGTGGTGGAGCACTGTGACACAAGCTTCTTTCCTGCACAGCAGGCAGCGTGCTGGAAAACAGAGGAATGGCTACTATGAAAAATGAAATCGAGAATCACATAAAAATGCAAAAATTTGGAATTATATTGCTTCAGCTGTGGTGGTTAGATGTGAAAACATGGTGAGCACTCATGCGACTGAAATACAGCAGCGCATGAGACAGCCATCTTCAACCTGAGAAATGGTAATGCTTTCCTCAAGACACAACGATCTTGAAAAAGAAATCAGGAGTTGAAAGAGGCTTGTGATTTTGCAGGCTGTCTCACAGGGAAATGAAAGCCTGTACCCTGAAAATATTCATGAACTTGCTGAACTTTACATATGAGACTCATCTTGTATTAATCATTTGTATAAACTTATCTAGTGGAGTGATACATTTTTCAGCCAGGAGCATGCTGAACTACTTATTTTAAATACATGGTCTAATGAATTTAATCTTTCTCTGGTGAATCAGCCACAAACAGACCCTGATTTGTCAGAGAACTTGTTGTTGGGAAGAATAAACCAAAAGTTTGGAACAGTTTTCATCTAACAGCTTGTTCCCAGGACATTTGCTTTGGGAGCCTCCTCTTTGTGGGGTGTTACTAATGACATGTGTCTGAACCAGCAGCAATCCCCTTCCCCAAAGAGCCGACTGAAATGCTTGGAGAGAGAAAGCAAGGAGCAGTGAACAGCACCGGTAGGAAAAACTCCTGCTCCTCTCAGTGTCTGGCAGAGAAAGAAGCAGCAGCCAGACATGAGCCAGGCCCTGAGACAGCGGTGAGGGCCACCACCTTGCCGTGCCAAAATCCTTGGAGGAGCCTTCAGTGCCGAGGGAGAAGGAGAGAGCGAAGGGCAGCGTGGGATGCTCAGCTCTGGGCATGCCAGGGAAGCTGCCTGCTTCCACCCTGTTATTGGGGGAATGTCGATAATTAGCTCAAAATGCTATGTAAACATTTGATTGCATCCTGCGTAAGCAATCCCCTCGTGCTTCCCTCACCAGCAGTGACAGCAGGCAGCTTTACAGCCAAATTGTAGGTGAAACAGAGAGTGGTAACAGAGCAAACGAGTGGCTGTGGCAGTCACCAGTCAGGCTCCCACCTCTTTCCAAATGCTGCCTTTTGAGCAAGGTTCTCTCCCTCCCATTTCATAGGATGCATCAACTTCTCTCCATTGGTGATCACCACCATCTGCGCGGGAGCACAAGCTGCTGCTTCTCCACGCTGCAGTAGCTCTCTGGGCTGTGAGCAGTTTAGACCCAACTTCTTGAGAAACTGACTAAGAAAAATAATATTGTTACCATAAAACTCTGAGTAAATCCCTGAATGTCCCAAGAATCACTCCAGCTTCTCAAAAAAAAACCCAGCTGTCCTACTGTGAAACCCTTCCTGGAGATTCAAATTGATGCCAAGTCCAAATTATATAAAAATGACACGTTTTGTATAATTTATATAAAGCGCATGAGTGAAAATCCCCTGGCCACCTGAATGTCTAATGTGTATTTCTGTTTCACTAACAAATTAGTCTGTTGTCTAGGAGAATCAATAAGTAATTTGAGAGCGGAAAGCTCATCACACGCATTTAACTTTGTATGATTTGCAACCAGGAACAAAGCT
The DNA here is from genome assembly GCF_001431845.1 of Calidris pugnax. NCBI lineage: Eukaryota > Metazoa > Chordata > Aves > Charadriiformes > Scolopacidae > Calidris > Calidris pugnax. The sequence goes on from NW_015091257.1 coordinate 13,010,936, forward strand.
TCCGTTCGTCAGAAGCCAGCTGCAAGAGAGCCAGAGCACTTCAGAAAATTTAGTCAAGAAGTCCCACAGCCTTGAGAACTTCTTAGAAAGCAAAGAAGAAAAAACTTTTTCATGCAAGACTTTGAGAGTCTCTCTCCTGTCCGGACCTCACAGAGCATGTGGCAGAGCTCCAGGTATCTAAGTACTAAAGTTTAAGCCTGGATGCAGTAACTTTGAACCAAGCTGGTGCTTTCTGATGATTAAGAAACATCTACGTTTTTCACTGAACTAAGACCAGCTGTTCTCTGAGCATCCATGCTTGGCCAGAAGTAAGCATGGGTTGTCATCTATGGCTCCATATGTATCCATAAGTGCCCACACAAACTGGGGATCACTAAACCATTTGTGTTGGAACAAGACTGGGGTAAATCTTGGAATTATTTGAGCTGATTTGTATGTCACCAAATGTTCCTTACTCGTCACCAAGGCCAACTGGAGACTGTGGATATTAGGATTATATTTTCTTTATTTTAATTCAGGAAAGTTTTTAGCTGCCTTCAGAAATATAGTGCCTCCTTATTCTCCGTTTTTTTCTTTGGTAAATGAGCAGACACCCATCGAGTAGTAACCTTTTAAATAAATTGCATAACTCATGAATAGCACTCCCACAAGACCAAACCACTGCAGGACCTGGGAACAGAGAAATAAAATGTCATCCCTACAGGTGCTTATTTCCTGCTATGACTTGTTTGTAGACCTTGTGATCTTTGATTTCTTTGCTGCTTCTGCGCACATGCACAACACTGTCTACTGCTGCACTTCTGGCAAGGCATTCCTAAGGTGCAGAAGTCTCCCTGTGTTTTGTTTACTCTTTTGCTTTTCTCTGTAAGGCTGATTATTTTTGTAGGACACAATAAAGCCAGGCTTCCCTCATTCAGAGGTGATCAAAGCCTTCAATCACACTCTACAGTAAAACAGATCCTAAGGCAAAAAGTTTGTGCATGATCATACTGTGCAATGTGTTTCCTCATCTCTGCTTTCTCTCCTTCATACAAAGCAAAGTCCTAAACCCCTCATCCTGATTTACACAGCTGTGAGCAAAGCGTTGCCATCCACAGCAACTGTGTGCATAATCCATGATCAGAAGACAAAAGCCGATTCAGAAGAACCTTGTAAGTTTGCTTTGCCTGGGTCCTGCTGCCTCCTTTGCAGACTCAATATTGTCCCACTCTGTGTGTAGTGCAAGTGAGGACTGAGGGGTGAGTCAGTCTCGTCTGAATAACATCCCCCATGTTAATTCCCCCATCTGAATAACATCCCCCCAAGCACGTGTGATGTGCTTTTCCCAGCAGCACTCCTCCTCCCTCTCCCCAGCAAGACACCAGAGCAAGGCTGCCAGGTGTTCGGATCAGCAGGACCCTGTGAACCCCTAAAAAGGAATCAGAAGGCTGTGCTGGCTTCAGAAGGCCCAGCACCCGAGAAAGCTTTCACCTTGAGAAGTCCTCAGGGTGGATCCTTCTTCTCCTGTGAGGTCAAATGGGTCAACAACTGAGATAGCAAGACGGAGAGAGAACCTGGTCCCTCAAGCATTGTCCACCCCAGCAGCTCAAGTGCCAAGCAGACCAAGAGTTTCAAATGGTCTCACCCAACACTCAGCTGAATGCAAGATGTTCTCAAGCTCCAGCAGCATATGGATAACAGGAGGGTGTTCTACCCTTAAGCTTACCTCATTTGATCTATACTTCACCTTCAAATATTCAATGTTTACAGGGTGAAAAGTGTGACCTTAAGACAACAGGGAGAAAATTGCCACTGTGAGGCCAGAATACTTCTAAAACTTGCACTTTCCAACATCTGAAATATTTCTCCTTGAGGCTGTTTTTCTGATCTAGCTGGTGTTTGTGGGGTAGAAATCCCTTGCCGCTGCTGCTGTATTTCAGCAAAGACAGCAATAAAGTGTGCAAAGTACTCCTGGACTCTTAAACACATTATGTTTCTGGAAATAAAATATCCCTTTATGCTTTTGGAACATCACCACAGTGATTCATCAGAAACAAGCGAGTCTAAAAAAAGTGCAATTATTCTTTAGCAGCTAACGAGGAAAGTCTTCCTTGCCAGTACAAACTGAAAAGCTCCATATAAAGAGCAAGGCTGGGTGGGCTGGAGCAGTTAGAAGAGGCAGTTTTTAGTGGAAGAGAAAACTCTAGAGAGTGGATTGTTTCAAGATGTTGCTCTATCGCAGCAATGTCTGTTTGAAACCTCACTGCAGAGTCATGGGGTATTTGGACATTTGGCAGTGACCACCCACAGGACTGAAGCAGCTGAACCTTTGCACAGTCTGAAAGGCAAGCCCAGCACTAAGACTAGTGCTGGATGCAGGTCTCCATGTTCCATTTCCTACTCATTTTATGGTGCTTGACAGCACATTTTCATAGAATCATAGAATGGTTAGACGTGGAAGGGATCACCTAGTTCCAACCTGCCTGCCATGGTCAGGGACACCTCCCACTAGACCATATTGCTCAAAGATTCCCAAAGAGCTTTGCTTTCAAAAAGGTAGGATTTGTCACAATGCGTTACCATCCATTTTGCTAGCCCACATTAATGTTATTTTGATCAAAGCAGACCTGACCTGTAACTTTACACCACGGGAATAGGTTGGAGTTTACTGGAACTGAGCAATATCAATAAGCAGCAACAGTCATATTAAAGCTCTGTGATATGGCTCGTTTAGTCTGCTGGTTTTATTAAATCTGGGGTAGTCTACATGATGCATCAAGCACGGGAAATTTGGTAGAATTTTTCAGGTTTTAATGAAATGCTTTAAAAAAAAAACAAGTAAGAAAATTAGAACAGCTTCCTACATAAATAGTGATTTTTTTTTTCACTAAAGAACCTTGTCTTCAGAGCTCTGGCAAGCTGCAGAAATCCAAATACTATTTACAGACTTGCTAGGTTTAATTGTGCTTTTAACACATTCCTACTTTGACTGAAAACCTCAGTTTTTCCTGCCCAGAGAGAAAATTCTAGCTTCCTGCTTTGACTGAGCAGATGTTAATTTTTGCAGTCTCAGTAAAAATCCTCATTTTCAGGGTGGGATGGAGCCAAAACATTGATGGAAAGCTATGGCACAAAGCAATTCTCTCTTCACATGAACCAGTGTTCATGCTTCAGCAGCCAATGCAAAAGTCAAGAAGGGAGGTGATATTTCTGCATATTTCTGTAGAATAAGCAGTTGGACTAATGGGTGGGTTCACGAGTCATGGTACATCACTAAATTTCAAGTTTTCCAGGCTGGGTGACCTGAATGCAATCAGTTTTTCCATCTACAAAGCAGTAAAATATTACTGCAGAGGTGAGGTGGCCTTCACAACTTGGAGAACCTCCAGATGTGACTGACAAATGCAAAATGAGGTTTTATTCCAGGTTTATAGAGAGGGGGCTGCGGAAGGTGCCTGGCTGACAGTGAGGGCATGCAGAGCAGAAGCACAAGCATCAGGAGTTTCATAGATGCACCACAAAAGAAGACACGGAAGCAAAAGCTGCCTCAGAGCCATATTATGGCAGCCGGTAAGCAGTATGGGTTGTTCTTTCTCAGCAAAATCTCCTAGTCAGGACTGCCAAATTCTTGCCTAGCCTGGAGTTATTGGTTTAAGTTTGGTTTTATGCAAAAACAATCTCATTATCTCATCACTGTTATGTTTCTTTCTCAGTTGTTTTTTGCTTATTTTTTTTTAAATACCTCTTTGCAAACTTGGACAGGTGACAAACTGAAGGACAGCATCTGCTTTTTGCAAAGCAGCTTCTCATGTGCCTTGTCCCCCATCTCCATAGCAGGGTGTAGATGACACCAGGGGCCCCTGGCCTTTCTGGAGCAAATATCCCAGCTCATGGAAATTCCTTCCCTACTCTCTGCATTCCCAGCAAGAGCTGGTGAAGGTTGGGAGCAAGCAAGTGGGTTTATAGGTCATGCTTTGCTTGGAGGGTACTATGGCCCCGCTCTAGAGATCTGGAGGAATCCAAGAAGCAAAATTAGGCCACAGCCGTGGTGTGTCTTTTTGCATATCACCTTCAGGTTGACCCAGAGCTCTAGGGAAGCCTGTCAGGTCTGGAAGGGTCAAGAAGCTTAACCTTCACGGGGCTGGAAGCATTTGAAACAACCACACTGTATGGGCCAAACCAGGGGAGTCCCTGGGGCACAGGGGACAGAAACAACCACCCTGTATGGGCCGAACCAGGGGAGTCCCTGGGGCACAGGGGACAAGTGGTATGTCCTTTTGAATATCACCTTCAGGCTGACCCAGAGTCATAGGGAAGCCTGTCAGGTCTGGAAGGGTCAAGAAGCTTAACCTTCACGGGGCTGGAAGCATTTGAAACAACCACACTGTATGGGCCAAACCAGGGGAGTCCCTGGGGCACAGGAGTCAGGGAGGGCTGCAGAGCCAGAGTGGCATGTTATTAAAGGAGAGGCTGGCACCACATCAGGGGGCTGGTGGCACTCACATTGGCGATGTCAGGATATTGGGATTCCCAGCCCCACGGCTGGGAACACTGGCGCAAAATCACTGCAAGGTTTGGCGTGAAGAAGTAATCAGAGCACCGGGGAAGAGACAGTCAGTTTTCAGGCTGAGTCTCTGATAGCCTGCTGAGGGACCACTCAAATGAAAGTGCTGGTCCCCATACCCGTGGGCACGAGCCGGAAATACAGATGATGTCTGCTGAGTACCAAAAGTAGTGGACAACTTTTGGGTCATTTGCTTTTGCTTGGTCCAACGACTCAGGAATGCAACAGTGCTGGATGCTAAGCCAAGGGTCTCTCATCTCACACCCAGCAAAACCCATTGCTTCCTGGATTTCATTCTGCTCATGCTGGTTTCAAATCCACTTGCGCTAACTAGCACTTGCATATTCATTTCAAAACAGAACTGCTCCTGCCAACAACAGTGTTGGCTTGACCAAAAGTAGATGTCATCAGCTGGGAGTGCTGGATGCTAAGCCAAGGGTCTCTCATCTCACACCCAGCAAAACCCATTGCTTCCTGGATTTCATTCTGCTCATGCTGGTTTCAAATCCACTTGCGCTAACTAGCACTTGCATATTCATTTCAAAACAGAACTGCTCCTGCCAACAACAGTGTTGGCTTGACCAAAAGTAGATGTCATCAGCTGGGTGATGAATGCTCATCATGTCCACCTAGTACTTCCCAAAATATAACCAACATACCCTTTTCACAGACAATCTACTTAACGAGATAAAGTCCAATCCAGCATCGGGGATAGTCCCATCTTGAGCAGGAGAGGGGACCAGAGGATCTCTAGAGCTCCCTGTGAACCTACACATCTGATTTCATGAGTGTGGAGCCTGTGCTGCCTATGCAGAAGCAGTGGGCTGAGATGAGAAGCCCCCAGCTAGAGACAGGGTTGCTGCAAACTGAGGAACAGTAAGCCAGAGAGCTGGTCAGGAGCAGCATGCTGTATGGGTTACAGGCTGGGGAGAGCAGTCACCGAGTGACAGTCATTCAGACTGAGAGGGATCTCAGGAAGTCTTTGCTCCAACCCCCAGACCAAAGCAGAGCCACTCTGAGGTCAGAGGAGGCTCCTTGGAGCTTACTCCAGTCAAGGCTTGAAAGCTGCCTTGGAGCTGGAGAACCTACAACATTCTGGAGACCTCAGAAATAAAATCCACAATACAAGGTGGTGGACTGAGACGTAGCCAAGAGACATGGTTGGTGGGGCTCCAGTTTCGGGGTGGAGCAATCAGCTCTCCTGCCTCTTTCACCAGTATGCTTCTAAGTGTACAAAGGCATTGTGATGTCCTCCATGCACAAGACACTACTGAGTATCATACACTATGTGATAAATATTCTATGTTTTCCTAGCTGTCGTTATGGTGACTTCTATATGTGTAAGAAATACATTTCAGGGTTTCTGTGATAAGCTACTTGACAATGTCTTCCTTGCTTGTGCAAGCCAATGCAAGACACCACAGACTTGCATTACTATCTGGGCGTAACAGGGGATTTTATAGGGAAAGAGGCAGCTGCAGTCTGAACGAGGGGCTTACACGTAGGGCCTCATTGAATGCAGTCTATTTAACCATCTATGTCACAGATGGACCACCTGTGTCCCCTGAGTAGCTCCCTCTGCCATTTCAGATTCATCCCCTGAATTTCTAGACAAATCATATCCCATTCCTTCTATTCTCCATTAGTGTTTGAGTAGCCTACACAGAGTGGGAGAACTACAACAAAGAAGGTGTAAGAGCCTGCAAAGACAACCGGGGCCAGCTCAGCAGAACTACTAACCCAATGGGCTGTAGAGACACAGCAGGCAGGGGAAAGAAACGACCAACAACTTTTATAAGAAAATAAACACTTTAGACTCAATATTCAGATTTCTGCTTTTTACAGATGCAAGGCTTCCAAAGGGATTTGTACCATGGGGAAATCAAGTGGTTTGTCACAATATCACATAATAAGGGAAGCTGAGAATAAACTAGCTGGTTAGATGTCTGTAGGGCAGGTAGCACAGAAATAACATTCACTTAAGAACTACATAAGAAGAATGGACTAGCCAACTCTACTGACATCCAATCTCACAGCCTATCCACAGAGGCATCCTTCTATCTAAGCATAACGAAAGATGTGCTGCAGAGAAAATACGCCCATAAACTTACATTGATCTAAAGTTAATGTACTTGTGAAAAATTGCTGTCTGGAGGGACACTGTAAGGGCTATCAACATACTGGGAGCAAACACTGAAAAGCTTATTCTGTTGGCATCTTGGAAAAGAGAAAATACATAAGAAATATGCTTTAATGATATTCTTTACAAACAAGCAGTGAGAAATATCTCATGTAGGTTTCCTGATGGAATACCTGCTAAAACAAGAGTCAGCAAAGACTGAGAGTCCGCAGAGCACTTGTTATATTGAATGTTAATGTCTCTAAATGCCCTGGAAGGATATAAACAACAAGAGAAATATGACTTGTCATTCTTTCCCCAGTTGCATGATAGAAACCACAGTTGTTTTGTTAAGAGGATTGGGAATTTCAATGGAAATGTTTGCGCTTTCTACTGATACACTCAGTTGTAAGACCATTTTGCAACAGTCCTCAGCCTCCTATGATGGCCCTCCCTCACCTCCAAGTGGGAGTCACAGAAGCCCCTTGGAGAAGCTGGGCTGAGTCTGACAACAAGGTCAGGTTAACGAGAGCAAAAGCTTAAAGCCAGCATGGCAGTCGAAGCTGGTAGCTACAGAAACATATTTTGCACCAGTTTCAGTGGAACGCATCAAAGTGAGATGGAGATTCACTGAAGAAAAGAATATGAATGGGTGACAAGAGGAGAGCTAGAAAAGAGAAGTGATGAGTAAAAAGAAGAAAGAAAGAGAAGGTGTTTTGATCAATTTTGACTGAGCACTTGGGTGAAGGTACAAGAGCTCCTTTCCAGTGTGTAGGTTTGCTTTGGAATCCACTGCTGTACCTTGAACATTTTCTTTAAAAAACTGAGCCTCCAACAATCTTTTTCTGAAGTCTGTGGCCAAGACAGCATTGTGCCTTAAAGCACTAGACCTCTTTGCTGTGAAATTCTGTCAGGGAAGTGCAGAGTTTGCACACCCATCATCTTCAACTGACGTTATAGCTTTGGGCATTTGGTTGCCTTTCAGCACACAAAGCCCATTTATTCTGATACCTGATCATTAGCTGTTGTTATGCCTTTTCTCCCATTTATCTGACTTTCCATGCAACTTATTTGTAAATGACTCCTCTTTCCCAAGTCATTACTTGGTTCTTTTTGCTGATGTAAGTCTGTAAGTTTTACCTAACAAAAAAAGATTTGAAATGTGTCTCTGGTTAATATATATCCATTTTCTCAAAGAAGGAAAGATTTAAACCTCTTATGTAGAACAGCTGTGTGTATTAGATTCCTTGGTTTGGACAATGCTTTGAACAAACTCAATTTACCTTTCATTTCATATGCTTGCTCATGCCTGAAAAAGAAGAAACTTGATAAAACATTTACAGTCTCTGCCAGCGTAAGCAATGCCTGAAATGCTTTGTCGATGAATGGAAGTTTTCAGATTATTTTTGGTGCCATGACATACTGCTGCACATAACCCAGCCAAGAAAATAACTAACAACTTCTGGCATCTTGGAGATAAGCAGTATCAGCCACCGTAGAGTGGACTGTATCTCATAAGTAAAACAGACTGTGGCAGTATCTTTGGGAAAGAAAAAACTGATTTTTTTCTAACAACTATGTTGTTAATGTATTTTGATACATATGCTGCCTTTGATTATTTGTTTCTTTTTGCTACTGGTCTTTTCCCTTGACACACTGGGCATCAACCAGTCTATTTTGAGATGTGAGTGAAAAGGTGACCAGGCACAAAAGTGAGTTCACACATAGATGTAGTGATTTCCTCAGCCTAGTGGTTCTCCCCTGTCTCCATCACCTCTGTGTGAGAGAAGCAGAAAGAGGGGGAAGCAAATCTGTGGAGAGAGTCCCATGGCAGACTCCCCAGCTGTGGAGACAGTCCCATGGCATGATGCCAGCCCAGGATGGCTGCGCCAGAGCTGTACAGGGCCATTGCAGCATTTACCTTCACCCAGCATCGGCTTGGAGGACCCAGATGGGTCCGGGTCACCAGTCAGAGTTGGCGACAGTGCAAAACATCTGCAACTGCGAGGGCTGCTCTGTGCCCAGAGCTGCCTTCGATGCTCGGAGCTATTTGCCAAGTGGCTGCGAAACACGGAGCCTGCTGTCTGGCTAACAAAATGATCACATATGCCAGGGGAACTAGAAGAAATTCCAGAACACTTTTCAGAGCAGACTGCGTCCACAGTGTTGCTAATAATAATGATACATCAGACAAGATGTCTTAACGTAGGAAGAAAATGAGAACAGGCATCTGCACCCTCCTGTATTATTTTTCTCATCCTATTCTCCTTTAGTACACACCACATCTGTGCACTGTTGCTATGTACTTGGTACAGAGGAGCCTCTGGATACTTTAAGTCACCAAAAAAAATCATAGACGCAGTATGCATGTAAGTCTGTCAGACGGTAACAGCAATCACAGGCATCCACTGGTTTTAAAGTGTTCATTCAGGGGTAGAAAATCAGTCGCAATTACTCTTTTCTGGAGATGTCATCTGTGTATGATGAACACATTATACGTATCTTTGAAGAGAGATGACAGCACTGTCTCATTTTAAAATATTTTTCTTCCAGATCTGAAAATAAAACAAATAGAACAGCATGGCCAATGGAAATTGCATAAGTACCTTCATACAACATAAATATGCAAAAGTACATTTTGTCAGAACATATCCTCATGTGTCAAAACTCATTGGACAGATGCTGAAAGTCCCTAAGGAGAGAAGTCATTCAGAGTCACTCAAAGAGTATAATGACTTGAATGTTCACACTCTTAAATATTGTTTTTTACATATCTTGCCATGTTGTTGGCACTCTCACAGAAAGTGAGTCCTCTCCCGAGCATGCCCCTTTTGAAATGTTTTGACCCCACAAGAGACAGCATGGCACAAAGCAGATAAACCAAGTTAGCATCTTACCAGCCGCACAGACACAAGCTTGCTGCACACGTTTGAAAGCTGCCAAGTTGCAGAAGTGTAACCCATGGGTGTACTTCACAGCCACTTACAAGTCAGCCACATCCATGGCGACTCTGGAGGTTGGATGCCCATGTGGAGTTACCTAAGACATGGGCATCTGACCCAGCTTTGGAGACTCTGCAAAGGACAGCAACCCAGCTCAGAGCTCAGCACTGACACAGGCCCAGCCAGCGAATGAGATCTGGCACAGAGCTACAGACACTTTACCATAGTCACTTGCCATCTTCTAGGAAGATGTGGGTATAACCTGGCCCTTATTCATGCAAACTGTATTTTTTCCCAGCTCCATCTTTAGGTCTTCATTAGGGAAAACATACTTTCCTCCCTACCCTACCTTGAACATTTTCTGTATTTTAAGCGCATTGTTGATCCCAGAGGTGCCTAAATTGAGCACATTCACAAGACTTCCTTGAGTAACAATACACTTGGGCAGTCATTTCTGATTTTTTGGATGAACAAGAAGCTTTTCTGTCATGGCATCCTGAAAATGACTGAGATCACATCAGTAACAGCACAGTGAAAGGGCTGTAAAGACCGAGATGGCTCTGGTTTGAGATAATATCATTATTCTGACACACTACATTTAATTGTCTCTGGGGAGACATTTTAATTAAAAGGGGAAAAAAAAAAAAGTTTCTTTTCAAATTCAACTTCCTTCTACCTCTCATCAAATGAAATGTAGATGATAGAGGATAATTAGTCTCATTTGCCTGAGTGGTTTGTGTTTGAAGCATTTGTGATAAAGCTTTATGCTTTGTCTTTTTATTACCCATAGGATACTGTGGAATATCAGGCCAATGCTGAACTCCTTCAGTACAGGCAGCCTTGGGGGCTCATATCTTAATATATGTTTTGACATCTGGTCAGGCTTTAAATTTAACATATTGATTTATGTGCTGGCATTATGAACAGCTCCCTGTGGCTACCAGACTGTGTGGTGTTTGGACATACAAGGTCAGCAGCAGCTTCTGCAGACCAGTTCTTCATGGTCTGTGCCAGAAGCTGATAGGAAACAATCTACAAATTTTCTTTAGGAAAATATAAAGTCTTGCACGCAGAAGAGAAAAAGCTGTATGTAGGAAAATATCATAAATAGTGGACAATGGGATAAGGAAGTGAAGATGAAGGCAGAGCTGCATGGTTCTGAATCTCAACTTCAGAATAATCATGTTTTTTCCTCCAAGAATATCCTTCCAGATAAAAGCATGAGATGAATGCCATTGACTTTCCAGACCAGAAGTTTGGGAAGGAAAATAGTGAGACAGAAAATATTTGACATTTATATGAAAGAGCTTTGCTAAATAACACTTGGGATTTCTTAGTATCACCAAGTAAAAGAAACAGGTGATGAAGTACACAGTAAAGAAAGATACATTTCTTTTTTCTGCCCTTGGTGTTTGGAGTTTTAAATCCATTTACCAGATCTACTGTTTTATTGCTGCCTTGCACCAGGATAGTCACCACTTGAAAAGTAAGATATTTTTAAAAATTTACTACCCTTTTTTACTTAAGTTGTTGTTTGGTTTGGTTTTTTTAATTTAAGAATTGTTAAGATATCCCTAACAGCTTTCAAAGCCTGTTTTTCTTCTACCTTGGCTGGTGTATTCTGATACTCCAGGCTTTTACATTGAAGGTGCAGATGAGGAATTACAGTAAAATCATTGAAGTATCTTGTTAATTGCTGTCTGGTTGCTTATCAGGGGTTCTGACTTGGCAACTTTCATTGGAAAGTACTTTGTCATAATCTGACAAGACAAATTAATTAGTGTAAAACTCCACTGTGCATTCATTAACGCTGACGTGCCTCAAACCTTTGACATAACTGCTGCTCCATAATTTATGCAATTGGCAAGGAGCACAGAGAGACCTGGATTTATTTCTATCAGAGCATATAGTGTTCGATCTTTAAACACCTGTGCCTCTTAACTAAGAGATTAATATTAAAATGACTTCTTAATATTATTGAGGTGCTGTATCACTAGCTGCTGAAATAGCCAGAGTGTTTATACACCTTCTCTGCATGTCTGAAGAAACACAGATTTAAAGACTTTCTTTCTCATGCTTTAAAGGTCTCGCAGATGTTTTATGGTCCCGCTCTGTATCTGTTAATGAATTAGAGCATTGCTAATTTTCCTTGGTAGGCATTTGTTCCCGCTACGTAAATGTAAAAGCCTACAGACTAGGCAAGCAGAATCTGTTGCTGGAGACTTTATAATTCAGCTAAATTGAGGACATTTTCATCTTAGAAAGATGAGACTTTTAAAAGCAATAGGGATTGTTGTAAAGATGAACTCCAATCTGGAAGTGGCTGTGTAGGCAACGAGGTCATGTGGGTGAAGAAATGGGCTGAAGCCATAGGAAGTGATTTCTACAACTCCTTTAATAATCCTCTAGCTAAATCAACCATATTATCCTATAGTTGAGGAGGAGGAGTACTGAGTATTGGCCCACTGATACTGCATGGTGCGGGTGCACACGGAGGTCTTGACACTGACTGTGCTGGAGTCAGTAGATAAATTCTTGCTGACTTCAATGATCAAAAAATCTTCTTTTCACCACTTTGTACAATGAATGGATATCATAATCACTAATTTGCAGAAAAAAAAATCAAATTCCTAGCAAGAACATATGTTTCAATTTTGTTCTTTGTCTGTTGCTTTTAGGGTCTAAGGCAGAGCCAGAAAGAACCTCTCCACCGCAACATCAGCAGCAGTTGCTGCTATCTCTTCATGACTGTGGTCTTGTATTTCAAACACCCACAGAAATATCGATTGCTTAAAAGTTCCTTTTATTCTGGTATGCTGCCACAGACAGAAAGAAGAATAACCCATAACTGAAAGAAAATTACAGTTTTTTCCCTGGTGGTCGATAAGCAGGTGAGTCAGAAGCAAAACAAGAGAGTTGTGAACCATCATCACCTAGGCTGCTATTTTCCCTTTCTATACAACAGAGGAGAAAAGCATGGGTGGCTCTTTACTGATCTTGCCCCCTAGCCACCCCTCTGCTGGGAGAAGCCTCTTCCCCGCAGGGGCTGCAGAGCCCACAGGACAGCAGGGGAATGAGATGGCTGTAGAGGCCATGACCACACAAGCAGAAAGCAGCCCTGGTTTGAGGCCTTACCAGGAACCTGGTTCCCCAAAGGTGAGAGACCAATTCTTTACCTTAGTCCCCTGATAACATTTTATGTAATTTTCACCCTTTTTCACAAAGGTTTTATCTTAGAAGATGATAGTTATACACACCAGTACAGTTCCAATACAGCTATTTGCAGTGCTCTGAAAAGTCTGTGCATTAAGTGCAAGCCTTCTTTCTGTATTCTTTGTTTACAAATGCCTCACCTATCTGTTTAATTTGTAAGTGACACTCAAAACTCAAATTTCTGCTAAAGAAGCTGCACTGAGACAATGCCAGGACTCACGTCATTTCAGGACAATGGGAAGGAAACAATCAACAAAAATTTTGCTCTGAACCCCATTGTAATATGACTAAATTGTACAAGAAGAGGAAAAGCAGCAACCGTGTGCACAGTACATGTGACAAGCCCAGAGTCTGGAAAACAGTTTTGGAAAGATGTCAAGGTGAGGTGTGTGGAAGATGGTAAGACCAGAAAAGGAAGAAAAGATACCCTTCCCCAAGGAGCACAGTGGTGTGAGTGGCAAAAATCTATCACAGGAACTGAAAAGTGCTACGATGTAGTAAGTATGCACAAGATCAAAGGAAAGACATACTCTTAATAGAGCCTCAAGGCATACTCTTAACAAAGCTAGCAACAAGTTTTCAATGTTTGTAACAAATCAAAAGACTAAGTGGATTTGAGCTCAGAACAGGGAGCTTGGGTCAAGAGGTATATAGCACGTAATAAAAGACATGGCACTTGCTACTCTCATAATGGTGTAAAGGTGAAAGAAAGGCAAGTGTAGTAGGAGCTGCAATACCCTTTAATCACTTAAGTGTTGCACTTTTGAACAGCTGATGTGCCTAGAAATCTTGTTTATGTTTTTTACAACATAACAAGTTTGAAGCTCAGTCCAGGGAAGGAGCAATTGCTGGAGTTTCACGTGGTTGTATTAATCCCTTCAACAATTTGAGAGGAAAAGAGCAGTTATCCCAGTGGAGCAGAGCTAGACGCAAGCAAGAAACAAGCTGTAAGGTCATTATTCTCTGAGGGACAGAGATAGATAATCAGCACCTACAGAAAGCAGGTGCTGTCGTGGTAACTGAGCTTCTTTGCTGATGAGTTGAATTTACTTGCCACTTAGTAACCTATTTGAAGACCAGAAAGGATGCTTAATGATACAGAAAGGAACATTCGCAAACTAATTACACAAACTATAGTCAGTTTGGCACCAAAGTAGATACGGCCTATTATAGGAACAGCTGGTAAAATAGCAAATCCTGGACAGGTCACTTTTAAGCATCTCTAATTGAGCATTCAGGTGAGAATTTTCTTAAGAATGTAATACTTTAAAGACACTGAGAATCATCCAAATGAATTTCAGAGTGTAGAAAGTAAGCATCATTGACACCAACTGGAAGTCAGTGTGGTAGAACTTCTGGAAAGGCCACTGGCTTCCTGCCCACATTTTTATAGGGAATAAACAGAATTTAAGGCATTGGTTGTCTATTCCAAGTCTTTAAACATATGAAGAGCTACCAACACCTGCCTTTCCCCCAGTCACTTAAGCCATACTCCAAACAAGAGATTAGGGTCTGCCAAATCTAGGCCAGGATACCTAGAACTATTCCTTATCCTCAGACACTTGCCAAACCACTGTCATCTCTTCAACTCCCTTTCAATGCCAACTTTGGAGGCATTGGAAATTGGAAACCTTTGGAGGTTGGAAATTTCCATTTTGCTTTGGGTTTTTTACCCATTTTAACCAGTAAGGACTAGATGATCTTAAAGGTCCCTTCCAATCTAGACAATTCTGCGATTCTGTGATTCTACATTGTGTTTAATAAGTACATACCCAGGATACTCCCTTTGCATTGGCAGTGCCTATTAGAGCTGTGTCTATCAAATATAACGTGCTACTATAATTTTATGGAAAAGATTTTAAAATATGTTCTTTATGCATTAGAAAGATTTTGTTTGATTGCTTTTTCTAGAGGGCAGGCAGCAGTCCAAATGAAACTAAAGGGCATCCTCACACCTATCTACTATTTTGAATTCACATAAGCATGCATCCCGTTGTGTCTCTTCCCATTGGGTAACTGACAATTGTCAATAATACCTTGAGCTTTATCTAATGTTAAAAGTAAAATTCTGTATATTTTTAAAAAGAAAGAAGAAAAAAAAATAAAAAGTCATTTTAATTCTGTACAGGCAATGAATAACTGTCTCCCTATATCAAATTAATTCTCAGCCATCCCATCCTCTAGCAAACTACTCTGAGTGCATTTTCCCTTTGGATGAAGTACACATTGAAGTGATAGTTAACTGAATAGCCTACCAGAAAAAAACATATTAAGACTAATGCACATGGTTTTAAACAAGTGTTGTTAATAAGCAGGCGCATCTAAAACACGCCTGTCTCTCCATTCTACTAAGATGCATTAGCTATTTAATATATCATGTAGTTAGCAATGAAGCACAGTTAGTACTTCCTTTGTACAACTTGCGAATTACCTTTTAAAGTTTCTCTCAAGATAATATTTCCTATTGAAGCATAACATTTCTTGCCATTTCACTACTATCATAAGGCAGAAACATCAATCAAGATTGCTCAGACAATCAAGAATGCCTAAGTATATTACAAGCCAAAGTACTTTAGAAAAAGAGTGAACTGATTAATTCTGTAAAGTTGACTAAATATCCAAGACTCATCTCCCTTAGCAGTAAAATTAGATGGTTCATGACAATAAACATTATACATAGGATAAGTTAATAAAAATTTAGACAAAGTTAAAAGATGAAAAAACCTCCAAGTACGATAAACTATGAAATATTATAAGCAAGAATAATCTTTCTGATCTGCTTGTGAATCCACTAAATCCTTTTTATCTTTGATTTCTGGTCAAAGACTGCCAAGGTAGGTCCTAAATTTCTTACACAGAGAGATCTTCCCAATAATGCCATCTACATTTTAAAAAATGCAGAAGTAGCTGTTATACTACAGCTTTTCAACTGTCTGTGCATACAGAGAGCACAGAAACAAGAGCTGTCTTCCTTATGCTGTTATATTGCACAGAGCATTGTGCCTACCCACCTTCCCCACCCCTCCAATTCCCAGACATTCTCATTGGAGCACCAAGAGCAAGATAAATAATAAAAGGAAAATGTTAAAATAATTATTGTAATGCCTAGAGAACAAGAAAACTCTGAGCCTGATATTGAAATCATAAACCTTTCACAGGTTTTTCAGCGTGTCCTTACATTAAAGACAGAGCAGCACCTACTTCTCACCAAACTAGATCACTGGCTTTATAGGCTCTTTCTCAGGGGTGAGCTTGTTCCTAGCTACTTCCTGGGCACCTGAACCTACTTACTCTGATGTCAGTGAGATCAGTGATAGTTTGGCACCGGCATTTGAACAGAACAGGAAGCAACATTCGGTATGATATTTACATAGATATTTACTTTTTCACTTGCTTTTTATCCACAAAGTAAGAGATATCTTAGGAGGTCACTGCGCTGATGTTGGCTATGTCAATTTTCCAGGTCTTTTTCTTAGAGCTTTGGGCTTTTTAATGTCTAGAAAACCCTGAGGAACATAATGTACAGAAGTTGCATGCTGAATCTCCAAGTTCTTCTCATGCATCTATTTGCAGGGTTAAGTCTCTGGCAGATTCTCACTGTCACTTCAGTGATTTGGATTATGGCATAGCTCCACAAAACTTCTTAAAGGCACGGAAGATGGAGTGCAAAGCTGCAGCTTGAGTAGAGCCAAGCAGCTGGGAAAGGCGGGGGGACAGGGAGAGGAGTGTTATTAAAGTAAGTTATTTTCAGGGCTGACATGAGCTTCTTTTGGCGCCAGCCCCTCAGCAGGCTGGGGGGAGAATCCAGTCCAAAGAGTCAGTCCCGAGTGTTGCCCTTTCTCCAGGAGCTGATCAGCAGCAGTAAGGGCTGGTATCCAATTTAAAGGACCTACCACTGAAACACTGCCTAGAAGCTCTACCCAGGAACCTGGAAAAATTGCACCAAATTTTTGGCATTCAGAGAACTAGTGGTTTTTTTCCTTTTGCCAGCACAAATCAGTTGGTTTAATGTGCAAGATGGGATTTAAAGGTGCCTCACATGACACCAGCTGGCCAGGGCAGCTTTGCCAGCAGTTCCTGTTGTTTCAGCCTCTTTGCTACACTTGGGGTTTGGTTTATGCCTAATTTGGGTGACAACCACTGAGCTTCTGCAAGGAATGCAGGCGCATCTGTCTGCAGCTCATGATCAAAGAAGAAAACAGAAAAGTCAAGAATGAGATCAAAGGGTTCAAGCTCGAAGCCAAGTTCATGAGAATTGGAATGAAGGATTCTTTCCTTCCAGCATCTTATAGATCTTTCTGTCCCATACACAATACATTTGCTGAACTTGCAGCAGCTTGTGCAACTCCCTTCCAAAAACATGTTGCCAAGTAGTCTCCATTTCCAAGTATTTCTCTTTTTCATGCCCTCCAAAGAATTAGAGAAACACACACAATCATTTTAAAGAACAATAAATGAAGTGAAAACTGTCAACTTTACTATGTAATTGCATTAAATCCATGCAATTATGTGCAAGAATAATTTAATTCCTTTTACTGATTCATTACAGAGTTAGAATTAAACAGGATTAATGCTAATTTTTCATACTTAGAATAATTAATTTGCCTGAATTTATTTGCTTGGGGGATGACTTTGGCAGGAAAGCACTAATCGCTCTGGCTAGATAATGTACACTTAAAAATCATTTTCCCTTGGTGGTATGTGACAATACAAGGCTTTCTGCAAGATCACCGCCACATACTGGGATCAGTGTCAGTATTTCAAGCAGGTTCCCATGCTTTTTTGTTGAGGACTTTATGCAGTTGCCAGAGTGTAGACTTCTCTTTGTACATTCGGTCAGTAGAAATAGAGGAAAGGGGGTTTTAGCCTTTTTCTGGGACAGGTCCACATTCTTCCATCAGCCCTGTGGTTACTTTCAGGATGTTTTCCTGCTCTGTATTTAATGCTGCAAACAAAACCCCCAGCTGTGGCTGGATGTTCATTCCGAAGTGATAGTGCAAGGAAAATGTGGGGAAAGGTTTGGGTTTCACACTGCATACAGGTCTAATCTATTTTATGTCTTTGTGGACCTGGAAGACATATTCAACCACAAACATAGCCCTTTCCAGCTCACGTTTTTGGGACTGTGTCAGGCAAGTGCCAGCCACCATCACACAGCTTCAGAAGAAGGGAAAGAGGACATTTCACAGGGCCACCAAAAGAGCTACCTCATGTTGTTTCTGCCACATGCTTTCCTTCATAACTTGATTCTTACATTGATAGACGTAAATTTACCTAATAGGTTCCTAATTTCTTAGAAAAATTGAGGTTATTTGAAGGAGCAAGCCAGGCCAATGAAAAAAAAGGGGAACCTAAAAATATATTCTTTTAAAGCCAAAGTACAAGATAAATGGCAACTATATTTCATTTGTCAGGGCAATCACACACATGACTGAGCAATCCATTAAAACACTGGGCAGACCCCTCATATAATCCCAATAGAATGGAGGAGCAAAACATACTTGGTTAAATCAATAGTGTAGGAATTAACTATTTTGTCTACATACTTTACTCTCACACTTTCTAAGGAAAGCCCCCCAAAAATAGAAAAAAAATAGAAAAAAAAAACAAAAAAAAAGAATAATCTAACATTTGCTCGCATCAGGAGTGTCGTGTGTGATCTATTGCATATGCATTACACTGATTTATTTTTGCTTAAATCCTGCTACAGGCTGCTCTTGTATATGTGAACTTCCAAAAGCCACTCTTAAGTCTTCACATCCCCACCTATTAATTTCATTTAATTTTTCAATGCAAGACTTTTTTTTTTTTAAATTGGTGAAGTCATTTTTCAATTCTATCATTCGTTTTTCAGAAAGTTTAGTTTGAATATTCAAACTTTTTGTCTCAATACGCTGGTCAAGAAAGAGGACAGAAAGCTAAGAGCAATGTAGGGGCAGTTTAAAGAGAGGGACCCAAGGAGGAGGGGCAGGTAGAAAAGGAGGGGCAGGTAGAAAAGGAGCCTTGCAGCATGCAGACACCCTTAGGGAAGAGGCATTTTCAGCAACTTTCAGTGTGGAGAGCTTAATCAGTCTGTTTGTATTTCTAGGTCATAAAGGTCAGAATAACACCAAGAAGGCTTGCTTTAAAAAACCCAAAACCTAACACATTAATCACTCATAAGTACGGAAGTAATCAGCTGATGAAAGTGAACACGTAAGAAGTTTAGCAACAGGTGCGTGAAATTACATTTCCCCACATTTTATCAAACTACAGCCTTTCCAAGGCCCTTTTGCCACAGAAATGACATTTTGGGCAGTCATTTCTTTCTTGGAAATGTTAAATTTACGTTTGGCTCCTCAAAGGCTTGATTATTTCAGCTGTTGGTGTTACAAAGTCCAGGAGCTTAATGTCACAAGTGCCTTGAAGCATTTCTTTGGGACAATGCATTAGAATCATAGAAGAATGGTTAGAGCTGGAAGGGACCTTAAAGGTCATCAAGTTCCAATCTCCCTGGCATGGGCAGGGAGACCTCCCACTAGACCAGGTTCCTCAAAGCCCCATCCAGCCTGGTCTGGAATACCTCCAGGGATAGGCATCCACAGCCTCTCTGGGAACAGTTCCAGGGGTTCCACCCATTCCAGTGCCTCATCACCCTCATAGTAAAGAATTTCTTTCTAGTATCTAATATAAATCTCCCCTCCTTCCATTTAAAACCATTACCCCTCATCCTATCACTACACTACCTGACAGAGTCCCTCTCCAGCTCTCCTGTAGGTCCTCTTCAGGTACTGTGAGGCCATTACAAGGTCTCCCCAGAGCCTTCTCTTCTCCAGGCTGAACAACCCCAACTCTCTCAGCCTATCTTCATAGGAGAGGTGCTTCAGCCCTCTGATCATTTTCATGGCCCTCGACTGGACCAATTCCAGCAGGTCCATGTCCTTCCTGTGTTGAGGACTCCAGAGCTGGATGTAGTACTCCAGGTGGGGTCTCACGAGAACAGAGTAGAGTGATAGAATCACCTTCCACGACCAGCTGGCCACGCTTCTTTTGATGCAGAAGTGGTACAGGTTTAGTGGGATATCAGGTGGTTAGGATGTGCTGTGTTGTTTTTACAAAGCAGTCCCGGTGTGCTGTTGCAGTGAGACCTGCACAGCCAGGCGTCTGGGGGAAACATATGGGAGAGATCCCGGACCTGCAGACAGCTATGCAGCTCACAGGAGTATGGACTTCTCTTTTCTCCTTGGATCTGTTGCCAGCCAGCGAGGGAGAGGGGTCATAAATTAACAGGCCAGAGTTGCATCTTTTATTGATTCTGTCTGTTGGGGTTTCTTAATACGTGAGTCACTCCCCTCTGCTCATCTCATCTGCCCGATTCCGCCCAGCCAGCCCTCGCCACCTCCGCAACACCAGAGGACCTTCCTGGAACTTGCCCTCCCTATGCAGTGAGGTTGTACCTGCTGGAAGAGGCGCCCAAATAGTGCCTTGCAGAACAGCAAGGGAAGCAAGGCGTCTACTGGAGGCTCCTGCCTCCACTGAGCATAGAGCATACAACATAGCTATATTTTCACCTTCATTTATTCCTCTGCCCACTATTCTTGGAGTGAAATAAGTTGCCTTTGTTTCTGCTGGGAGAGCAGATGGGAGAAGGAGGTACTCTAAGGTCATGTATTTTTCCAGATGTCTGTTATTTTTCCTCCACCTCTGCCCTCTATCTCTTGTTTTCTTCCTCCTCTCAGAAAGGGCTGGGCAGGGACAGAATTTTAAGACAGCTATTGCCTTAAAACCTGACATAATTAAAATCTCCTCCACTACCATCACTAAGCTGAGAGTATCATTACAAAGAAGAGGATGATAATAGATACCTTTATCACTTAGAGTAACAATAAAAGATAACTACCAATGACCACGTGTCTCAAACAGTATTAACAGAATGTACAATTCACTAATGAGAGGTAATTCAGTTGTTAATGGCAGTGAGGTACTGGTATAATTTAATGTTCTTATATTGGACAAGATTCTGGAAACCACTGTTGATTGGCCCACTCCTCCCTGCACATGGAGCACCCACCACCTCCAGCGGCAGGGCTTGGGTGCAGACCTCCAGTGATGAGAGCAGGTTCCCATTGACAACACATGGTGATGGCCCCATAGCGCTTCTGTATTTAAGTCTTTTAAGACATTTAAAGTCTTTTTGGGAAGTCAGCCGGTTCCCAGACTTGTAGCTGAAGCTGCAGTTATGGCTCAGAATGTATTAAGATAATTTTTTGCTTTTAAAGCTGCCTCATCTTGGGAGAGATGGAAAGAAACCCCCTCTGTTTGTGCTTTGGCTGCTGATTGCAGCACAAAGCTAGTGAGCCCTGCTCCAGAGTTGTCCACACTGGGATGACATCAAGCAAGAAGGGCAATGCCATCTGCTGCTTTGGTGTGGGTCCTGCTCGGTTTTGCTGGCACATCAGTCTGTGACACAGACCAAATCCTCCTCAACAGCTTGGATATTGTTGGATGCTGGTCCCATCTTACACTCATCCCCACCATTCGCATCTATCCACCTTCTGACCTCTCTAATCAGCCTTCCAAAAGGGACACCACATTAGCCTTAGCAAGAGCAGCTCTTGTGAGATGCAGTGAGAACAGGAGATGCTTTCCTGTTGGAGTTGCTTTCAGTCCCACTCAGGGCACATTCAGGAGTTGCTGAAGGACCAGAGTATCAGCTGGGCTGCCAAGTCCAGTGCTTGACTGCCCTCCTTCTGGGGTGCCCTCTGTAGTAGGGGGACTCATGAGGAGCTCAGCAGCAAATTCCTGTTGCTTTGTTTGCCCTCAAGAGAGAACAAATATTCAGTTCATCCACTAAAGACTACATGCAGTGCACTGTTTCAGGACTGTTTCATGACCTCTGCCATCTGGAGAGAGTAGGGGTTTTAAAGAGTAACAAGGTAAGAAACAGAGAGAAAGTAAGTAACATGAAAATGCATGTGACAAAACTTTGCGGATGGATCTGACTCTTGTTTCAGTTGGTGCCATCAAGTCTTTATTCTCTGCTCTTTGCCATATGTCATAGCCAAAGAGTTTTCTGTGCTTAGGAGATTTTGTAGCTCTTCTGAAGACCCACAGTGTGTGCGTAGCTGGCATCATATTCTTCTTTACCACTGCTCATGAAGGCCAGATCCTCTCAAAAAGGGCACTGAAGAACTAGAAAAGGTGCAGAGAGGAGGCAGCAAGGCTGATCATTGCTTAGGAAAGAGAACAGGATCCTGGAAAGAGAACAGGATTACATGGAAAGAGACCAAGATCCTTCAAGTAGGAAAATATATATTGGAGGGGAATTAGAATGGGAGAAATGGGCGGTAATGGAATAATTAGAGAACTGAGAGCACGCAAATGAGAATATCACATAGCAGGCAGATTTGAAACAATCGATCACAAGGTCAAATTACCCAATAAAATTAAACTACTGAGCTCATTGTTGCACAAAATTATGGATGCAAAATGTAAAAACAATTAGACAAACTCATAGAAGGAATGGGCTTACATAACATAAACCCAAACTTTCTGACTGAAGAAGCCTCTAAGCAGCAGGCTGTAGTTGAGAGACTGCAGACTTACTCTATGTGCCCACTGCCTGCCTGAGAACTTTTCATATTGCAGTGGCTGCAGGGAGGGACAGAGGTTTCTGAGCCACATGGGACATGTAAACCCTTTGATACACATCGTTAGTATGCCTCTAGGATGCCCAAAGACAGCCAGAGTCTCGCTTCTGGTGGAGGCTGGAGAGAAGTTACTGCTACAGGTCTGAGCTCTTCTCTGCACACAGCAAGGTGCCTGTTGCACACAGGGAGGGGAACCCCAAAGCAGTTCTGGGATGCTGGGGGATGGGTTGTCTCCCATCACTGCTCCCTTTGGCACTGGTATTGGGGAGCAATACCAGCTTGTGCACAGCAAGTCCGGCCATATCTGCACTCCCCATCATCAATGCAGACGGATGCGAATGGCCAGGGCATCCCATCTGGAGGCAACAGGGCGGGCAGGGTTCAGGTGGCACTTCATCAAATGATACCTTCACATTTCTGAGGGCTGGGGGAAGATTTGCTCCACCTCTGACTCAGGGCTGAGCACTGACAACACAGCTGAGCCTTATATAACTGATGAGTTCAAGTTATGTGATGTCACGACAGACGCAATGACATCCCTTGCTAATCACTTTTAACATATTCCAGTCCATTCTAGGACAGCTCAAAACAAAATACAGCAAAATGTTTGGTGGAAGAGAGGCATGAAATTGACATGTATGGAGTAAAAACACGTCCTCATTGCAGGAGGTAAGGAAAATTCAAGTTCTTTCATTAAGCAGCAATTAAAATGCAGTTTATAGAGCAGGAAAACAGAATATTATTGAACAACTGTAAGGCAGGTGAGCTGATAATTAACTGATTCTATTATGCTTCCTTCTCCCAAAATTAAAGTGATTTCCCTTTAAATTAGTATGAATTATGAGTGTATTTCCTGATTACACCTTACATAATAATGCAGGGGATGGTACTTCCGTTCACATTTCCTTTCTTCTTTAATAAAACATGCCAGATAAGAAAATTAGCTAGCTGGTCCCATTAGCCTTTTTGAACATAGCATATCCCACCCTTACTACAGGCAACTGGTAGGTAGGTTGTGAGATGCAATCAGCTTTGAGTCTGTCATGAAGGGGTTTGATGAAGTTGGTACTCCACAAATTATGTCCACTTTACGAATGACACACTATGTGTTCAGTCACGTCAAGAGGCAGTTATGCTGGGTAAGAAATTTAGGACTGATTTCAGAAGAAGCCCAGCTGACAAATTTTTCTTTTGGCACCCCCAGGAACTATCCCCGTTCAGTATATTTTACAAAACAAAGGAATCTCCTGTCTGTTATATCTGAAATGATGCTGCAGCTGTCTGGAGAAGGCAGGTCTGCACTTGCACAGCCCTTCCCATGCTGTATGGTGCACCGATAGCTTATGGATGCCCTTCTTGCCTGTCCATGGAGCTGTTTCCCCACAAGTCAACACTACCCTTCATCTCATGGCTGCAGCATGCTATGATCCAAATTGCTGCTCTCCCACTCCAGAAATAGTCCCTTGCCTCTGAGAGAGGCCAGCCACGGCTGACTGCTTCATGTCAGCTATATCCACTGTGGAGCTTTCCAACTCTGTCCTTCCTGGTTGCTCTTGCCTTACTTGTCTTAGAGACTCTTCTTCCAAGATACTGCATTACCCCTTGGCTCTGCCCCAGGGCAGGAGACATCTGTCCGGACGGAGCTGTCACCCTACATGCCTTTTAGCCCTGTAAAATCCTGTACATGGGTGAAGTTTTCACAAATCGACCACAGGGTAATTCCCAGACATCCTCAGCTCTGAGTTTGTGGCTCAATGGAGCTATAAATTTGGGATTAGGAATACACCACAGTACTACAGGCAACTCCTAAGAGGGCTCTTAAAAATATAAACACACCAAGACTCAGAGCAAGAGTATCTTAGTCTAAAGGCTGTATCTCTGAAAGATGCTTAAGAATAGGGTGTAAAAAACCTCTCCTCGGCCCTTACAGATCCTCTCAACCTCTAGAAACCAATATTTTAAGGAGGTTTTGAGCTAGAGGTCACACACTCATCACTGTATGTAATAGCTCTTTTCTCCACGAGCTTATCTTGTTCCCTTCAAGCTCATTTTTCTTCTTGGATAAATCAATGAATGTTTTGACACTGAGGTTTGGGTTTTCTTTTTCTATTTTTCTCATTTTGCTCATGTGTTGGTGTGCATTACAATAAACAGCCAAGATGTGGGGATGGCATATTGTACCAGAAGGTTGGAGTTCAGCTGCTGACCCCCCAGGACCATTTATGCCCAGACATGCACCCCCTTCCCAGCTCCTGAGCCCACTTCATGAACAAACAGACTGCTCTGCCCTGGCAGCCAACCACTCCTGACCCTTCCTTTCCCAGCTTTTCGGGGGATAGCAGCAAGGGTAGGAGATGGGAACATGGTGTGAGCCCCATGTGTGGGAAGTGGGTAGTGCTTTCTGGAGCTGCTCTGGAGTTGTGGCTCATGTAGTTCATGTGGTCTGAGCCAGAAACATAACTACCTGAGGACATCAAGCACGTAGAGTCATGCACCAAAAAGTGGGAGCAGAGGTGAATTGCCCCATATTCTCCCCAAGACCTCCTATCCACCATGCTCTACAGAGCTCTGCCTGTCCTGCCCAGGTCTTGGTCTGCAGGTAAAACTCCTCTTTCCCCCAGGAGCTTCATGGTCCTCCCAAGCAGGCTGGGCTTGCCATAGGGCATGGGGGAGGCTGAAAGTGCAGCTGGGGACGGTGTAGGGACGCAGGGAGGCACTGGAAGGAGATGTGGCCATTCCCAGGGTCGGTGCTGATTTTGATGCTGATGCTGTAGTATGGCCAGTCTGGCTCCTGGCGTGGACACCGTCTGCTTCCCTCCCACTTGCTCCTGCCATTTGCATCGTGCCAGGGCAGCTTGTTGTACCCACTTTGGCTGTTCTTTCTGTTCAGTGGGTAAGTGATGGGTCTCATTTTCCAGAAATGTCATCCTAGCACCGCTCATGAGCCTAAATGTCATTTTATTTTTTTTAAATTACAGATGGGCATAATTAACGTGAATTACCATAGTATATATTAAGTATCACAAATTCTTCCCTTGCTGAAGACCACATTTCTCTTTAACCCTTAATGTGGAGCCTGAGGTTATAGTACAGCACCTTTTTTTACAAGATTACTGCCTTAGCGAGCATTAAAAAGATCACTTCTAGGACAGTCAGAAGCAGCATTTTAATTTTTAAACACTCTTAGTCTTAACCTGGGGTCACTACTAACTTGGCAGAGCACACCAAGAGGCTCTTATTGCACCAAACCAGATGGGACTGCACTGCTGTTGTTTTATGGCTCGTAGTATGCATTACCCAAAATACATGGACATAGGTAGCCAAGAAAATGGATAGGGATGTGGAACAAAGCCCATGGTAAATGGCTTGGAATTAAGAGACTGAGTAACGAAGTAAGGTAACTGATGTTATTATCCCTCTCTCCATGTGTAGTAGTGCATACAACCCCAGCTGTGGATCAGGGTCTCTTTTTGTTAGGTGACGTACTAGTAGGGAACTAAAAGAAAACTCCAGTCCCTGAGAGCATTACATGGTTGCTCCTACGCGTGTCTGCTTTGACAGAAAAAAAGTATCTACTCGCCATTATCTGAACTGCAACTTTGGCAATTGTGTTTAGTTGGTACAGTAGCAACCCCAGATCCAAGAGCTACACAGATGGTAGAAATGGACACAGCAGTTCCATTAAAAAGAATAATAGTGTGTGGAGGTTACAGGTGAAGGTAACATTGGACCTGTAAGAAAAGGAAAAGACAGAGCGTGAATTAGAGGCTGTGCTGGTAGGACATTTAGACAATCATAGAATAAAAATAGCTAGATGAAGAAAGCCCCCCAGAAATGGAACTGGCAAAAGAAAGACATATTTTGAAACGGCAACAAAAGAGTGAATTACGCTTGAGAGCTGAGAAGC
The DNA here is from genome assembly GCF_001431845.1 of Calidris pugnax. NCBI lineage: Eukaryota > Metazoa > Chordata > Aves > Charadriiformes > Scolopacidae > Calidris > Calidris pugnax. Next base: position 13,037,289 of record NW_015091257.1, read on the forward strand.
TGAATGAAAGTGCTAAGGTCAATGGAATGGTAGACAATGGTAAGAAGAGGAAGTTAAGAGGAGCCTAGTCATTTGGTAACTTGTCTATAAGAAAGAAAATTTGAGAGTTACAGAGAAAGAAAGTAAAGCCTGAGAGCAAAAGACAAAGGTAAAAAAAAGAGGTAGCATTTGATTCTGGAACACCAAGGAAACTGAAGAATAAATAGGAAGCAGAAAAAAACAGCACTACAGAAATCGAAAAAAAGCAAGTTCTGCAAACCTAGAAGTATAACAATCTCAAAAACAGAGTATCCTTTCTTTTCTTTGAGGCATGAGAGCAACTTGATAACATGATTGGCTTGATACACATATGAAAAGGGATTTTGCAGGATGAGAAATATTTCAGTTACAGCTTGAGAAAAATACCTGTGTTTCCAAAAAGAGCATGCAAGAAAATATCATTGCTGGTGAGGGAAGCGGGAGTGATAAGGGGAAGACAAGTATTTGTGATGATCATTGTGCATTTTAGAAACTAAAGTTTATGCTCCAGGATATATGGGAAAATCAATGAGAAATAGTATAGATAAGATATCAAAGACAAATACATTGTCCGAATTTTCAATTAGAAGAACTGATATTTGAATGTGAACAGTATTTCTGAGACCTACACAGCATATAGGTATAATAAAAAACTTTTTTTTTTGCCTGAAACAGAAAAATGTCTTTAAAAATATGCTCTGGAGAAATAAAGCAGAACACAGATACATATATAAGCTTGCCTTGAAAAGAAGAAATTCCATAAATGCTCAATTGCTTTCAGTCAGAAATTTTAATACATAAAGCAGGTTGTAGGTTTTGATTTTCCTTTAATGTGAATTAATAAAATGTTCAGATCCTCTTTAAGAACAATTCTCACAGCAGGGCTCACAGGGAGGACTTATTCCTCTCCTGAGAGAGTCATGGGCCACCTGTGGGTGTCTGAGCCAGCCTCGTCTTCTAAACTTAAATTGACCTCCCAGTTGGAGCCTAGGGATTTTAAGAAGTTATTGAAAGACCAGCAAGCCTCACGCTGCAGATTTCCCATGCCTGTTGCGAGTAGCCTGTTGCAAAACTGGATCAATCATTGCAATAATTTCATTTACTAAGAAAAGGAATTCGGTACCTCTGTTCCACCCCTGTTGTGCAGCCTACCTCTGACTGCTTGGATTTATAGCCTTTCTTTTTCTGACCAAAGACAAATTCACACATGCCCAGACTTTCCGCTTTCCACCAACCAGCAGAAAGATGACTCATGAAATCTATTGTGTGCATTAATGCACCAAGTATTCATCCAGAGTCTGAATACACTCCAGAAAACACTTCTAAGTGCAGGAATTTAGAAACTGTACTTATCTGAAAAGCTTTCATCCTGTTCATCAGATCTTTTAACCGGCTATTACGATTCTAGGGGATTAAGTGACAAGCCGGGAGGACACTGCCTGTGAGGGAGCGGTGCCATTACCTTGCAATCCAGGAGCTCAGCCCTCTCAGGGCATCCCTGCGCATCCCTGTCATCTCTGGTGCCAGCAACCACAGCTCAGAAGGGCTGTGGGGATCTGAGAAGTCCGTCAATTTATCTTTGTTTTATGCTGCTCGGGATAAAAGTCTTTGCCATCCTTTTGATAGACTTCTGTCAATTAATTTGCTGCTGATGTTATCTAAACTTTCAGACAGTCCTGACATATTCATTATTTGGCCAACCCGCCTTTCATTATCCACTTTGCCTCTCTCATACAAGCTCCATAAGGCCTGAGATTTAAGGCCTAAGTAACAGCAAATTGAATACGTTTTCTCACTGAGAGAAATCTTTTAATCTACAGAGATCAAATAACAGAATACGTGTACAGCAACAATGCAACAGAAGACTGAATTGCTACACTCTCAAGCCATTCTAATGAGCAACAGCAAGTCAACAGCAGGGAGACACTGTTTCCCAGCTCACTCTCTCTTTAATCTATCACTAAGGAGTGGACAGAAAAGGAACCACAGCTCCATGGGCAGGGAGGTTCCCTATAATGTTTTCTCCAGGCTCAAGTTTTAAAGACACATGACAAAGTCATTTTCCTGTCTTTGCTGGATTGCAGACATAAGGATTGAAGCATAAGGACTGTCATCAACACTTGAAGATACAGTGAGAACCCTTATCTTGACTATTGGAGAGCAATAATAAAGGAACTTGTGACAATTTTTTTCCCCTATTCTTATGTAAAGCTATGCTCCATTTCTGGTTTAAGTGGTTCTTCTATGAAACAGTCATTCAGACCCAAATTCCAGGCACTTCCATATGCATGTGATTGGCAGAGGGAAATAAAAAGCAACCTTGTAAACACAGACGACATGATGTGAACATGAAACCTTGTCAGAATACTGTAGCTATGCTAAGCTAAGGAAAACTAGGACAATTTGAATTCAGGTGACTTAAGGAATACAGTTCAACTTTCTGCAGCCTTTATTACAAATGAAATTGTTGACATTTTTCTCACAGAATTCTTTTGTCTGATGAAGAAAAAAAGTCCAGTGGAAACACTTTGACTTGAAAGAAAACCTGTTTTGCCATTTTCTGTTTTATTTTCTCAATTTTGTCTGATGAAGAAAAAAATGTCCAGTGGAAACACATTGACCTGAAAGAAAATCTGTTTTGCCATTTTCTGTTTTATTTTCTCATAATAACATATAACGTTTAATATACAAAGGTTAAAAAGCTTCAGTGAAATGCTCCAGATTATTTTTCTTCACATGGAAAATCCACAATTTCAGCATTTAACTGGAAAAAAATTAAACAACTTAAAAGCTTAAAAAAAGAACATGGTGCAAGCTCTCAGCATTTCTTCTGGGACAGATTTTAGAGGCTTATTCTTCACAAGGAAAATCCACAACTTCAGCATTTAACTGGAAAAAAAATTAAACTTAAACTTAAAAGCTTAAAAAAAGGACATGGTGCAAGCTCTCCGCATTTCTTCTGGGACAGATTTTAGAGGCTTTCTCTGGAATATTTGTAAGCTGTGTGAGTGTCTTGCAAGATGCACAATGACCAGCAACAGAAGCCAGAGCATCACGTGTTCTCCTTGACAGGTCTCAAGCCCCAGCGAGAGCCCCACATGCAGACCCCCAGCTCCCACTTCCATTTCTTCTGCTGGTGTTGGTGGCTGGGCTGAGGACTTCACCCGTGCCCTGCCTCCCGTGGCTGGAGACAGCAGCATCCTTCCTATTGTAATGTCACCCAGCTCCCGGCAGGATGCTGATAAGATTTTGAACTGCTATTTATAGAGGCTCTTTCATCTCTTTTCTTCCAGGCTATGTCTTTTATATCCTCTCAACAGACAGAGTAGGAATTTGCCCGATATGCATAAGCCTTGCAATCTTTTGTGAGAAACCCAGTCTCCTCTGGATTAAATTTCTTTGCTTTTCTTTGCAGAAATCTCTACATCTGACTGAAAGTCTGCAAAGCCCAAATGCCTTTCTCCCAACACGCCATCCCTTCCCCTCCCCTGCCCCATTTCATTTACAGGGGGCTGTATGGCCTTCAAACAAAATACAGAAGCGCATTTTTCACAATGGATCTTCTGCTGAAAGGCAGACTGATAACAAATATGAGAAAGCAGAAAAAGTACAGCAGTGTGAGAAAAATCATTCACCACAACAGACTCAAATCATCAGGGAACACATTTTCATTTGCAATCTGACTGGCAGCAGGCGGGAGGGGGGGAAGGGAGCAGCAACATAATCTCTCTCCCAAGAGGAAAAAAGCACTCCTTTTTTCACAATACCACAACTGATGTGTTAATGTCAAATCTGACACATTGGTCATGACAGAAAATTTCTGCTAGCTAAAACCCACTGTCTCATAGAAAGTACTATGGAAGGGTTGCTGAATACATACGAGCACCAGATTCTAAAGCATTTCCTACAATTTCAGGCATCAAATAGTGGCTGAAGCACATGGAAGATATGAATGCAGCGCATCCAATTTGAAACCAAGGCTCAATACAAAATACCCCACGTATCTTCCATAGGCTAAAGGAATGCATCTAAAATGCATAGCCAACATGTACTATTAGTCTAATTAAAGTTAAAAAAATCTAATCTAAGACTCATTACTAGTCCAGGTACAATAATACTTATTGTCCAAATTATATAATTATTAAAGGAAAGGTTTATTAATTACATTAATTAATAATACAGTTTAAATTGTGCTACATGAACTCCCACATAACCACCCTTCCCGTGGTGTATTGCTGACCTTTGCCTTGCCCTTCTGATTCCTAAGGCCAGTGGTGCCAGCCTTCCCAAAAGGAGTAGGGGTCATGTCGTGTTCCTCAGCCTCCTGTCTACCTCCCAGGCAGGGGAAGTGATGTTGATAGTGGGGGTTATGATTACATGTTAGGTAACACAGACTCTTTCTTTAATGGTCTTCATTCCTCCTTATATCTGTTTTCTCTGTGTACGATATGTTTTACATATGGTGGATGTTTGCTTCTCCTGTGTTATTCCTAAAACCTGGTTTATCCAGGTCCCAAGGCTGTCTGCATTCCTTTAGTCACCAGTAATCGACCACTTCACACTTACATTTATAGATCTTGGGCCGCTGTTGCCATCCTGTGCCTGCACTTTCAACATCTCTGTCACCTCATTCTTGTATCTTTTGGGAACTTTGCTGTCCCTCGGGCATTCTTCAACAGTCTTCATGCAATGGTTTCCTGCTAACGTAACTGCTATTTAACAGCAGCACAACCCAGTCACACGTACATCCTTGTTCTTAGGGGCATTAATAGTTCACTCTCCAGCATTGGCGATCCATTATAAGGCAGCTAGATGGATACTTACACCCAGATATAATGATTTGTTAACTACTTGTTATTAATATTCCTTATGGTATCATCACTTGTCACTTATCAGAACAGCTCTATGGCAGTTGTGATGCACAGCTGGTGCAACCTGACTGGGGCAGGAGGCTTTGCACAGCGCCCAGCTCCCTTGTGCTGCCTGAGCCAGAGCCTCGGATGCTGCCAGGAGGTGGGAGCTGTGGGGTCAGTGCCTGCCAGGGGAAGAGCTGGACCAGTTCTCTGTAAAGTATGGTAGAGCAATTATCCAGGGCTGCTCTGTGTGGGGCCTTTGCCAGTGTAGCATGTGCTGGTCCTTCCTTACTGCGCACCTCTCACCTACCACTCTGCAGGGCATATTACAGGGGGCCCTACTCACAGGTTCATTTTGACTTGGGCTGTCATTTCTTGTTTCAGGGTGTTTAAATCCTGCCTCTGGAGTGCCTTGGTCTCTGCAAAGTGACTTTCTACATGCACATTTTAGTGATACAAGATTATTGTAGTTCTTTAGCTTGCAAGTGTGCAGAAGCGAAGTAAAATATGTATTTTATTCTCTACTTCCCATCGGTAAGTAGTTGTCCAGTCACTCCATGGGAAGCAGGGCCTCGGCACTCATAACAGTTTCTTGGGAAGACAGACACCAAAACCACAAATGTACCAACTTCCTCCTCTTTTCCTTGAGCTTTTATTGCTGAACACAGCATCATACAGTATGAAGTATCCCTTTGGTTAATTTGGGCCAGCTAGCCTGGCTGTATCCCTCCCCAGCCTCTTGCTCACCCTCAGCCTACGTGCTGGGGGGAGAGAGTAGGGAAGAGAGAAAGCCTTGACACTCTGCAAGCACTGGTCAGCAATAGCCAAAATGTTGGTGTGTTATCAACACTGCTTTAATCACAAGTCCAAAACACACACAAAACTTATCTACAAATAATAAGTGCTGTGCAATCCCAGACTGCTTTTTTCCTCTGCATCCCATAATGTGTCCCACCCTTAGGCAGAAAGTCCCCTCAGTCCAAAAGGTGGGCTGGAGACCTACTTCAAGTGACTCTGCACAATGGGTTTCGTGTCTTTAATTTAGGTTTCTGACTGCCTTTGTGCCCCTGTGCTCCTCTAGAGCACATGCAGAAGGGCCTCTGATGGACTGGTGGCCCCTGGGATGAGCCTGGGAGTAGCCGGGATGGGGTGTGAATTGGGATCCACCTGCCACCATCTCTCCTTTGTGGGTGTGCACACCATCTGTTATTACATAACCTAAGAGATTAAAATTAAAACTTGCAATCTAATTCTAAATGGCTCTGGCAATGGCTCTAGAATGGCACTCAGCGTGGATTTAACATGCATGAGCATGCACACTGGTGAACAGAGCAATCGTGTTCATTGCTTTCTTCCAGCCTATATGACTAACTTTTGGAAGACGGGTTGAGGTCTGTAGGAAGATGTCTTGCTGGTCTTACAGCCAGGGGTGTTTGGCCATTGAATAATGACAGCTTTTTTCTGGCAGCATGAAAAGCTTCACCTCACCAGCTGCAGATGGTTTCAGCTTGTCAGCTTGTGTGCCACCCAGCACAGTACAAAGAGATAACTGATGTGATCTTTCTTTCATCTTCTGCCCGGTCTTGATAGTCACTCTCTGGGATTCCTCATGCTGCCCTCAGTCTGTGGCTTTCTTACCCTGGGAATACAAATGTGGAAGAGACAAGCTGAATGACATTATCGTGAGCCAGAGATAACTCTAGTCTGCAGGACCTCTTCATTGGGATGTCATATGGCAAAGCAGAATTAAGCCCTTACCATGCAGGCCCCTTTCTAATGCAGCCATCTCCATCTAACTGAAGCTGGTATGTTCTCATCTGTTCCCATGAAGGAAAATTCAAACAAAAGGGAATTAATGGCATTGCAAAGACTGTGGGAGGGAAGAGTTGTGTTTCCAAAAAGAATGTTCTTTCATCTGCTAGCTTCCTTTCAAGCACCTGTAATATTAAGATGACCGGGACATTTCAGACTGGCCCTCTGCTCTTTAATCTCTGCTGAGTATGTGTGTGTTGAACATTAGCGAGAAAATACGTAAGTGCAGAATGTCATCTTTTTCCTATTAATTAGATGTAAATGTAAAAATAGGATTTTCTTGAAAATTCAGCCTGCTGCCTGTTACACCAGGTAGTTCACTGAGATCAAAGCACAGATACATTCTAGTGACAATGGGCAATTTAGTCTGATATTTGAGAAATAAAATTAAGCACAAATTATGCAGACAATAACTTTTTCACCAGGAGGTAACGTCATTTCAAAAAAAAATTACAGATTTAATATTATATCTTGGAGATGTTTCTACTTTGATGTTCTCTCTAAGTAGACCATGAAGTTTTCAGAAATAAAAAAAAAATTAAACCCTGTCTTTTAAACATCTTCATTTGTAGTTTTCTCAGATGTGGGAGTTTGGGAGTTGGGGAAGGGGGAGGACTTTGGGAGGGCATTTGGTTTTTGTGAGTTTTTTTCATTGGGAGAACAAAATCTGAGCAGCATCTAATAGAGCAGAAGACAATTGCTCAATCAAAAAGCCAGGGGTTTTGCCTCCATTGTACAAGACCTCTCCACCAGCTTGTACTGCTCGTGCAAAACAGAAGCTTTGAAGAGCATTTTAAAAACAGAGTGAGAGCTGGACATCCTCCCATTCTGCCATTCTGTCTGCCTTGCAAAATCTCCTCTCTAGACTCCAAAACATCCTTAATGAAGGACCAGATAAAGGCATGGAGTGAGAAGGGGGGACGTGTAGCTCACTGCGTGCAACGCCCTGCTTCATTATTCTGTCCACACTAGCACAGACCAAAACTTGAATTCAGTACTATGGCCGTTCCTTAGTACCTAAGTAATTAGTGAGCCTCGATGTGATTTAATGTTGTTTATAAAACTGTTCAACATGTTCATACTCCATGAAAATATGTTGATCTCAGGGGTCCTACATGAGTCGCAGTCACTGCTGCTCAGAAAGATGGCATCCAGTTAAAGCTACTTGCCAGAGAAGTGTCACAGGAACAAGCTGTTTGTGGCAAGGCAAACCATAATGCTACCTGCATTCAGACAGTGAAAAATGGCAGAAGTTACTTGAAGAAGTTCAAGTCAGGAATTGAATGAGAAACATTTTCTTTGTCTCATGCAAACCTTGGAGGTATGTCATTGCAAATCAGAATGCAAAGTCAGATTGCCAAAATGGGTACCTCCCCAAAGTGGATTGGTCTAACTCAAACATTTCACTTGGAGCATTCAGAAGTGTTTGTTTCTTGCTTGTTTCTCCAGACTTGTTTCTCTTGTAGATAAGAACATATTCCCTGGTCTCAACTGCCATTTAAGTGATGTGGGTTTTGATAGTCACCCCCCAGGAATACTAAACCAGTGCCAGTGCTGCTGGAAGAGGTGCTGGAGAGAAACAAAAGGTTTTAATTACTGTATCTTAGATTTTTTTTAAAAAAAAGAGTAAAAGTCTAAAGCTACTGATATGATATTGGTATCAGTTGGTGAATCCATCCCATTAAGCGCAGGTACCTCACAGAGGTGACCAAGTTAGAATCTCCTCCGTGGGCAATGCCACCTTATCTCACACAACAGAAACTGTCCATCTGAGAGACCCGCCAGTCTCACAGACCCCACAGGAGTCGAGGGCAACTGCCACACTCATACAGCAGCATCTCCCATGTGCACCAGGAGCACAGTCCAGCCTTTGTGAGGATGCTGGCCATGCAGAGGTGACACAGAGTGAGTAAGGACACCTCCTTCACCACAGTGGCTGATCTGGAGGGAGAGCTTCAGAAGCATGGAAGGATGCTTTCCCATGGCTTGCAGCATGGAGGGAGTAAGCAGGCACCAGATTTCGACCAGTTAGAGCTCTGCAGTCATGCTGGGATTCAGCTGTCTCTGAGAAGAAATAGCTCTAGCATGCGGCCAAAGCTATAATGGCTGAGAAGATTTGAAGTAGTGTTTGGTATATTTCTACTCATGACAGAATAATAACAAAATAAATATAGGTAGAAAAGTCATAGTCAATAAGCGAAAGGTGACTACAAAATATATTGTTTTGGTAAAAAAAGCAATTATTACTTTGGTTATTACAGAGTCCCTCAGTCTATTGGTATTCATGATGTATCTCAAGGTTCACCAATAAACATTTACCTTTCATAAATTTTGAACAGTATTTTCACCAGCCACCATGTTATGCAGTTATAACTTTCACAAATAATATAATCATCTCGTTCTTCAAATTGATTGAGTTTTTCTTCTCTTTAAAAAGGACTGACAGTTGCACTCAGAAACCAGCCTATGTGGCTTTACAGGTTTTTATTTATTCTTCAGAAAACATTTGCCCTGGCTGGTGCAAAAGATTTGTGTAGGCTGAACAAAAATGCCAGTGAAGTTATCAGGAAGTATTCTACTCACTGTAATGGGAACAGCTTCAGGCACATTAAACTCATGTTCCATTACATCTCCTTCATTTACAGTATGGTGATGGAGGAAAGGGATTAATTTCATATCCCTTCAAGCCTTCTCTGTCAGTGAGTAGTTGGTAATGTTTGATTCTCTTCTCCTTGGGTGGTTAATTTTTACTGGCAGTAGGGAAATGTAATTACCTTCATTTTGGTATAGTTCTAGGCTATACCTAATCTCGCAAACATACCAAGTGCATCAAAACTGCCTACCGAAGGAATTTCAACATATATATATTAAAATTATATATTAGATTCAGCAATTCCTTGTCCCCTACAGCAACAAATTTGGCTTTTGTGAGCTAGTATTTCATGAAAAATAAGCTGTGCATTCACATACAGAGAATTCCTTTGCAGAATTGTATTTTTTTGCCCATTTTAAATCCATTTTCAGACTATGTCATCTAATAAATACCGGATCCCAATTTATGTTCAGGTAGAGTATTATATTAGCATTCTTGGAACTCTATCTCATTATTGCACCCTGCCTATATAAGACGAACATTTTTCTTCAAACACAGATGTCAACCTATATTGATGAGATTCTCCCACTCCTAATAATGGGTAAGAAATCTTTCAACAGCCCCTGCATAGAAATGCATAGCCCATTCTGTAATGAGCCATTCAGCATCCACATGAAAAGCTTGCAAGAAAACTACCTTCTCCAAAAGCTAAAATGACATATTAAAACTTGAAAAACTTGCTATTTTATCAAAGAAAATTAGAGCATTCTCCAAGGCTTTGAGCACAGCAGCACATGCACAGCCCTGCGTGTGCAATCTCTTACCTCTCCTCCAGTATGATGTGAAGGCCACCATTTAAAATTTCTTATTAACTTTTTAGCTTACAGAAGACCAAGCCAAAACTGCTCAAGATTGCACAGTGTCTGTGTATGATCCATGATTTAAGAGCTTGTTCATTTTTACCGCAAAGTGCCATCGTCTTCCATTTGTTTTCCCTCTTTTGCTTTGCTGTTGCAATGGATAGGGCTGCTGCCTCAGGAAACCACTTGAGAATATTGATATGGAGCAACTGGAGAAGGAATTACCCCTGCAAGAGAGGAATTCCAGAGGCCATCTGGTCCCTGCCCCACACTGATGGAGGGACACCCCTGTCAGATCAGCACCCAGTCGCTTCTCAAAATTTTCTCATAGAAGGTATTCCAAAGTCTCCCATATATCTGTCACTATGTATCTTGAGAGTTGACTTTTTTTGCCAAAAATGAGACTTATACCTTCTATGCTGCAACTGAACTGTTTACTTCCTGTCAGCTGTGGAAAACAACTGGACATGGAAAGCAACTAATTGTTACACTCTTCGCAGTTCCATTTTACATATTAGAAATGTTACGTTACATTATGTTATGATGTTCCCCACATCCACCCTCTCCTCCTTAGACTAAACAAAGGCAATTCTTTCAACCTGCCCCTCAGAAGGTGAACATCTTTGAGGTATTCATCTTACTAATGGTGCCTTCCAGCCTTTGGCATGCTCTAGTTCATCCACACTTTTTAACCCTTCTCAAGCTGGTATAGCTGAAAAGTGGGGAAATTGCCCAAAGGAAAAGCACCTTCACACAGGATCCTGGGTGCCACTGAAAACCCCAGAGCCCAAGCAGAGGCCATGTCCCTGCTATTCACCCCTTCCCCTCCCAACAGCAGTCCCAGCTGATCCCCACTGCCAGTGCTGTCTCCAGGCAGCAGGGGAAGGGGACACAACAAACCCTCTTGGCCCTGTCCACACTCCCCATTTCACTCAGTGCTTTGCCTTGGAAGCTCCCAAGTGCTGCTGAAAAAAGGTCCTTCTTACAAGCCCCCATGACCCTGCTCAGGTGAAGGGAGGAGAAGGGCAACACACCTGGGAGATGCTTTTCTTTAAGAAACGTATCATTTTACATGGATCAGAGGATGCATTTAAGGAATGCTGTCTCTATCTCACATGGGCCACAATGAGTGAGGGAAGCTTTAAGGTTTCGTCCCTGACCTGTGGTAACACCTGGAGACACAGCTGATGTTCCTAGTGCTGGCAGGTCTGCAGGGGTCCTGGCTACCACTTCTTTTCCTCTTTTCTCCTGAGGTTGAGTGAAACTCTGCTGGGAAACACCAGGCATTTTGTTTGCACTGTATACACCAGTGACTACAGAGAGGAACATGGGGAATTTCACCTCGCTCTAGGCAAAATAAAGATTCAGGTGGGGAAAAGCCAAAAAACAGAACCAAAACCAGTATTTTTATCTGGTTTATCTATCCTTTGTTGCAACAAAAGGATCTTTTTAAACACAGTGGCCACAGATCAGTCACCAACAAAGAGGCATCTAGTGCCATCTGAAATGTCCTACAGACCTCTCCAGCTGACAGATGCTACTCCACAAGGGTACAGCCCTTCTATGGCTGTATATTCTCCAGTCTCATGCAGATGTCTCAACTATCAAAAGCAGCAAAAATGACACCGTGTTCAGGCAACTTAATCAGTCTCTGTATGTCATCTGCTTGCAGAGCTGGACAAAGAAAAAATCCTACAAGATACAAATTAACGTCAGTTTAGTTCGTTGATTTTAGACGTTGTTCTGCTTTTACAAGCCAGACAGATTTCTAGTGCCTCACCTTATGCAGCTTTACACTTCCTGAGGATCTGTAAGTGCAAGTATGATTTCCTGTCCTTGTCCAGTAATAGAGGAGTTTATCAACCTCTCATTTGAGTCACTCTCTGGCCCAAGTACCTTTTTGCTTTATAAATCATTCCATAAGCTCCAAGCATAGTTAATTACATGAAAGAATGATAATCAAATCCAAAACAGACTTCCATGAAAGTTTCACTTCAGGAACTAAGTGTAAAGCTGAGACTTTGCTCTGCATCTGAACCAGCATCTGATTATCATCTGTTCTTCCAAGCACGCTCCTGCCAGCTTCCTTGTCATCTATGTAACTATATAAGGATGTATGTACAGCCTTACTAATCTCTTTCCATAGTTAAAATAAAAGATAGACACCCCCTCAGACTCTAGGATTTTCAATGTGAATAAATACAAAGGGCCAGGAAGGAAGTTTACGCACTGAATGTTTGAACATCTATAACGTTCTTTATGACTCAATATCTTTTTGATTGCTTCAACTAACTCTCTCTAAGATACCACTCATGCTCAGCCCAGAAGGTAGTGGAACAGCTCCCTCAAACAGATGTTCCACTTCAGGACACGTATCTTCCATCTCACTCTACAGAAACATCACTATGATGGTCTAAAACACAACCCTCCTCTTGTCTTAGCCACAGAAAGCGAAAGAAAACCCAGCTTTAGGGCAGAGGAACATCCACAAGGGGCCCAGAAGAAACCCAAGGCCATGTGGCTTAGACATCACCGATCTACCATCACTAGCAGCGGGAGCCACTAGCAGTGGCTACCATCACTAGCAGCGGGAGCAATAGAGACATGATCCAGTCCACACCAGCTGGCCATGCAGCCAGGGAAATCCCTTACCTGGTCTTGTAACTGGAATATTAGCTCCCCTACTAGAGTCAGCTTAGGACAACAATGTCTTTAGGTCACACCATGCAGCCAAAAAAGGCAACTGAAAGCCGTATATTGCTGGGCAATAGTGACCATAGCACGAATTTGTGGATCCCATCTGAAGGGGTTAGGGGAAAGTTACAAACCACATGGGTTTTCCCTTTCCTGCTCCTGTGCTTATAAATCTGAGTCACAGGGAATTCCTCCAGGCAGGTCAAGGGCAAGAAATATCCCCATTATACGCATAATGGGAAGTCCTACTGACTAACCCTTTGAGATATCTCAATATAAATTGTGAGGCGAACAGGGAGGGATAATTTCTCTCAGTGTTCCTTAGCAGTTATGTGTCCTTTCATATTGAAGGAAAACCATATCATTTCTCTCCGCAGATAACCCAAAATGTTTTTGATAGTCTGTATGGTGAAAAATACTTATTAACATGCAGAAATTGCAATGTATAAAATTACAGCTTTTAATCGAAAACTGGCATTGATACAAGTACGTTGCTGGAAAGGGAAATATGGTTTGTGATACTAGCAGAGTTGAGCCCCATAGTGGGCTGTTACTTCCTAATGTTTTTATACATACAAAGCATACACCCATTAGCAAGCTACAGTAAACAAGTAGGGTACAACCATAGTTAATAATTATTGCAACTGAGCTAGTACTGTGTACAGGCTCTCCCAATCTGTATTCAGACATACAGGCTTTCCCCTTTAAGCTTCGTGCTTATGCTTACGTGTGAAAAAATGAGCTCTGATTTTTATATGATTTGTCTTTCTACGTTATCTGCAGAATACAAGAATAGCAGCAGGGCTGAAACCCTCCAGCATGACTCAGAGAGCTAAGAAAAGCCACCAGCCACCCTGCTAATGTGATGAGAACTCGCACGCAGAGCTGCTAACTGCTTCCCTGCAAAAAGCCTCCCCCGTGTTAACACATCTCTGCTCACTGTCTTCGAATCATCTCTTCCACATGGATATATGCACACACAGTGGGGATGAGCACGTCGCAAAAAAAAGTGGCCTCAGTGAAGTCAATCGTCACACCCTTGGTGAGTTACACAGGGACAGGAGTTTGCCTCAGGTCTTAAAGTCAATGTGCCTGTGTAAAATTACATCTAAACCGCTGGCCTGATCATTTCAGTTTACCCTGGAGGCAACCCCAGGAAAGGAATGTCAGCGTGTCCTAAGTTTGACACAGTCTCCGTACATCAGCAGTCTCCTGGCTGAGGCATGAAGAAAGTGCCCCCACTGCTGCCATCCATGGCCAGCCCAAGTTCCCCAAGCACTGCAGCCCAGCCTTTAACTGGGTTTGCTGTTCCAGTGATCCCCCAGTGTCAGCTCACCCTCTAACCCTGTTTATCGCTAGACCTGTCTTAAGGGAAAAGAAAAAAACTATTCTCACAGAAGGCAGGGGCAATGTAATTTGTTTATGGAACTGGGAACTAAGTTACAAAACAAAAAACAAACAAACAAAAAAAAACAACCACAAAAAACAAAACCAACCAAACAAAAGAAAACCTAATAGTAACAGCCACCTGAAGTATTTCTCTGTCCTCATCTGCTCTGTCAGGACTTTCTTGCAGATATTGATGTCATGGATAAATTTTCACAAGCAAACACCCATCAGAGTGTTATTTTGGAGACCCTGCTTCTTCCTCTGCTCACAGTCCCCTGTTTTTATGCTTTCTTAAAAAAAAAAAACAGAACCTGTAAATAGTAACCAACTTTCAAAATTTGACCCATCTCCCCGGTATTCCCTTTTCAGCTATTAACATCAGAGTTTGTACTGTATTTCTTCATTCTTACTTCATTGCTTCTTTTCCCCTCCTGCCAGTCAGTGGAGACAAGTCCCTCATGGCCAGCTTGGTGGCATCCTGGCTGAAATCTTGGCCTCAGGCATCCAGTGGGACCATGGGAGGTTGTGTTGCCCCTCCATGCCCAAGGATAAAGCACAGTCATTCTGATTCCACAACCCTTCAGAGATGCTCATGCAGCCCAACCGTACAGCGGTACCTGACACCCTCCCCTCCACTCCAGTTTTCTGCACGTAGGGTGAAAATAAAACCCATTACTGACCAGCAAAACACAGCAGATCAAAAACCTACTCATACTGCAGGGAGTAATTAGGGCACCTTCCCAATATCTTTGTTTTTAACTGCTATGGCAACAGGTGTTATGGACATGAACAAATCGAACAGAATGGGAGGGGAGGCTCTGAAACAAACAGAAAGACCAAGTTACACGAGTGGACTGTGCAAAATGCCACAAAAGCCAGTGAGCCTGGAATTGATTTAATAAGTGACATGCAACAGGTACAAATGTCTTGTGCCTAGAAAATAGGGTAAGTATAAAGACTTACCAGCTGAATCCTGGTTGTATCCCATAATTATCTTAACATCTTGAAGTGCAGATGCATTGGTTGAAGTAACCAGCGTTTGCTATCTACAACAAACCCAAGCAATTATGTCTCTTCAATGTAAAAAATGTGTTTAAAGCAAATTCAGGGCAGTGCAGCAGTGCTAACGTGGTTTCTGTTTCTCATGCCTGCAGTGTTTTCCTGAAGGAGCTCTAATGTCTGGCTGCACTCACCTGCCAGGACAAGCACTTCATCCACCCCAAGGACCAGGAGGTAAACGTCAATGCTACAAAAGTCCTTCAAAAGCAGGATGGGCAAGCAGGAGAAAATTAAATACAGCTCTTAATCTGCAGTTACAGACAAATGTAGATACAAAAATCAAAATAATGCAAGGCAAGTGTATTTATTTCAAGACAAAGGGACATTCTCCTAACATCAGCCACCTGTTTTTCAATTCCTCTGCCGGTTTCTCTCCTCTAGAGGCTGAAATTTAGCTACTACAGAGCAACACAGACAATCTCCCTCACAGCTGCTAACTACTTTTTTTTTTTTTTTCCATTTATACTTAGGCCCTATTGTCAGTAGTCATACAGAGCAGAAGGCACATTTTGTTTTTCCAGGCCCAGGGTGTGCTGCTGGGTGTGACACAGGCCAGGTGCAGCCCTTTCATAGAGAAACACATTCAAGTTGAATCAAATGGGGTGAGGGAAAATCACATAAGACACTCCACAGCACTTAAGAGTTGGTCACTTTTCTTGGGTAAGCCAAAGAGGACACTAAGGGGAAGAGAAAGCTCTGTCTTACCCCTTTTGGCTCAGTTTGGCCTGACTAGTGCCATTTAAAGCAATTGCACTATATTCGTTCAGGGAAAGTCCATTAAAGTCAGGAGGAACTGGTGAACAGATCCACATTCATTCAGCTTCAGTGGTCTCCAGTTATTCTGACCTCTCCAACCAGTGTTTGCTCCCACCCTGCCCTGACACCTCACAGACAAAAGTCAGTAGAAAGCCCCCAGGGTTTACCCTTCTTTAAGATTATGTTGCATTTCTCTCACTTACAGTAGCAGAATAAAAAATCTGGGATTTTTTTGCACTAATATCACTGTGGAAAATGTGAATAGATGTCAGCATCATAGGAAAAAACTCTCACAATAATTTGGCTTTGATTTGTGGGGATGATGATTGTGTCAGCGAGAGTAAGTAGATGTTTTAATTTTCACTAGTAGCAAGATTAATTCTGAAGAGTAAAAATATATTCCAACATATTCCACACACACAGGTGCACACATGCACATACACCCCTGCCCACAGAATTTGACCTGCTTAATTTAAAGCATATCAGACTATTTTGCCCTTAGGTCTACAAACAGTTCATCCATGAGGACATCAATAAGCATTATGTAGTACAGAGAATAAAATGTAAAAGAAACTGTGCTGGCATCACACAAGAACAGGCACCGATACTGTAAAGAGCTGAGCAAGAAACGAACTCCCCTTGTAGGAGCAGACAGGGATGTGATTTTTCTCTCAAAGCCGTATTTGCCTCTTTTTAGGATCCTATACATTCAATTCACTCGGAGCTGTTTCATTGCAGCAGTGGGTGTTGCACAACTTGCCACACAGCTGTTGTCATTTAATAACAATGGATTATTATAACAAAACGAATAGCCTATTAGTTCACATCCTGGTTTATTTTCACGCCTTACTCTTTAGAAAACCAATAGGCAGCTGCTCTGTGACTTTAAACTGGTCCCTATTCATTTCCTACAGGGTGTGCCTGGACACCAAAATGTATTATGCATATACACCACCACAAAGGAGTCTCGTTCTTGCTTCGAGCGTGTGAAAATAATACATTGGATCTGATGGTTATATAAATAGTAGTAATTATGCAGAAAACAGCCCATGTTCCCTTGGTAATGGCACCTCATTAATTTTGCTGAAATCTCCCTAAATTATAGCAATGAATTCTGCTGTCAGGTTTTGGTTGGGTATTTTTTTTTTGTTTGTTTGTTTTTCCCTTTCATGAGCAAATTGTGCCATAGAAGAGTAAGAAGGGAACGTTTCTGCTGGGTTGCAGTGGACAAATTGCCCATCAGATAAAACAGCAGCGGGAGAGAGGAAGAGCTGTGATGGATAGTATAGACTAAAATTGTGCTTGCTAACAGCTGTAGAGAAAGCATTACTTTGACAAAAAATTTCAAGAATTAGTTTCAGAAGTGGTGGAGCCCAGTTTCCAATGGATTTTTGCCTTGTAGGTAGCTAAATTGCATGAAGACTCTAGCATGAACTCGCTGTGTCAGTAGACGTGAGAGGACCCTCTGAGGAGAAAGAAATAATATGAATTTTGAGAAAAAAAATGCAATTAGCTATTGGTTTTTTTTTTTTAGTAGTAGTAAATGTCAGATAATGTCTTAGGAACCAACCATTGACAGAGGAGAGGACTCTTCACTTGTTACTGTCCCCAAACATCGTGCAGCTGAAAGTCAGCCATGGAACACAAATCACTGGAGGCCTTGAAGACAGCCAGGGCACCTCTTCAGTCTCCATATGGATCCTCTGGCAACCAGTACGATTTGACCTCAGGCTGGAATAACTCTTTGCCTCAATAAGGAAATGAATGAAAATGCAGTGTATTTGAGACCTTCAGCAGTCTGTCAGATTTGGTTGAAACTGAACTGCAAATTTGAAAGCTATTGAGAAGGGAGCTGATGACGGAGAGATCTGTGCAGCAATGGAGAATGAGCTTAGTCTCTTCAGAAACCAGGCTAATAAAGAGATGTTTTTTCATGATTGTTGCCTGTCTGGTTTCCAGGGCTAGCTGGAAATAGTGTCAACAAGCTGATGGTCTCTACATAAAAGTCCACATGTATTCCTTTCAACCTCTCTGTCTTTGGAAGTCCGGACCTTTAATATGTGTATTTCTCTTCAACGGACAAACACTAGCCTTCTACTCTCTAAAATTAAGTGTCACATACCTTTTCACATGGAAAACTGCTCCTACTCAATGGGTAAAAGGAGTAACTAACCTCAGTATAAGACAACATTGGCAGGTACATTGTAATAGATCGATTAGCTTGTGTGCTGAAATGGTCAATGAAAACGTAGCTCAGTATATGTGGCCTGTTTTTACATTACAGCCTGGGAACTGGAGGTCACAGAGACTCCTTTCTCCTCATGCCTGGAGACAGAGCAAGCAGCTACTATTCCAGTGGTGGTGAACTCAAACAGCCTCAGCACTTTTCAAAACATAATTATTTCAAAATATAATTATTTCTGTCTTTATTCCCACTTTCAAAAGACTATGAAGAGGCTTTTTCTGAGAAGAGACTCAAAGCTGGTTTGATTCCATTTACAAAATATTGGTGAGACAACTAACTGCTAATAAATAGTCTACAAATCCTAGTCGTGTGTGAAATTTTGTCCTTACTACTCTTTGTGAAGTCCTACAAAGGGTTTCCTTTGGTTTGCATTTGGGAGCTGGGGGGAATTGTTACTGTAGAGCTTCCTATATACAACTAACATTGATTGTTAAGCAAAGTGTTTCTAATGCATTTCATTTTATTCTCTATACTACTGGATGCAGCAACAGGAAGAGCTGATTGGGTTAATTCACCATTGTTGCCCTGCCGCACATACAGAAGCATACAGACTCAACTGCCATTTCTCCAGCTTGCAACTTCAGTTAGTTATCAGTGTGTTTCTGATTATTATTTTTTCCAATCCTTTGTTAATTTTACCTCATCTAACCTTGTAGCTCCTGGTGAGGAAAGCTCCAAAAGAATCCCAAGAATCAGTCATTTCATGAGTTTCCCTCACTCCCAGCTGTGTCCCAGCTTTTACCCTGTATGGTTCGCATAGCTGAAAGTGTTGATGAATGCTTTAGTATTCATGTATGCCATGCCTTTCTGTCTCTTGTGGTCGGCAAGCTGCAGCTATATAACGTCACTCCTTTATTTCATTCTGCCTTACTCATTTCTTTCATAAATTGCATGCCTGTGATATGTTTTTCTAAACACTTCTCAACAAATATGACTGTGGTACAGAATCTTGATACACTAAATAGTTAATAGAACTGTAAAACAAGTATTAAAATATAATCTGAAAAAAAAAAAAAAAGGAGAACAAAATTTGTGTAGATGAAGTTATTGGCATGAGTGTGGTATTTCTACAAAGGCCAGTGAGAAGGTTGGAGAACACTAGGGAAAGCCCTGGGTCACTTCTCCTTTCTACCACGCTGCTAGAAGTGTACAATTTATTAGAGGCAACATACCTGTACAGCCAGGTCATCGCTTTCAAACTCAGTTAATCTGAGATTTAGAAATATTGAGTAGAGGTAGACTAGAGGTAGGAGTTCTTAGTGACTGTAAAAAATAGTGTTTTCTAAATTAAATCCCCAAGTGGGAAAAATATCAGTCAATGCCTTTCTTACTAGTTTTTTCAAATTATTCTCCTATTTCATTATATTTGGGTTACATGGCAAGGTTTTGGTAGTGGGCAGGCTGCAGGGGCAGCTCCTGTGAAGAGACACCAGAAGCTGCCCCCATGATGGTCAGAACCAGTTCCAGATGGCTCCAAGATGGATTTGCCACTGGCCAAAGAGGAGCCCATTAGTGATATGGTGGTGCCTCTGTAATAACATATTTAAGAAAGGGTAAAAAACGTTGTACAGCAGGTGGAAGAAGGGATGGGAAAATGTGAAAAAAAAGAGCCCTGCAGACACCAAGGTCAGTGAGGAAAGAGGGACAGGAGATGCTCCAGGCACTGGAGCAGAGATTTCCCTGCAGTCCATGGAGCTCCACAGCAGAGCAAATAGCCACACTGCAGCCCTTGGAGGACCCCATGCTGGAGCAGTTGGATGTGCCCTGAAGGAAGCTGCAGCCTGTGGAGAGTCCACACTGGAGAAAGCTTCTGTGAGTCCATGCAGGAGCAGGTTTTCTGGCAGGATCTGTGAACCTATGGTGGCCACAGGTGACCCGTGCTGGAGCAGTCTGCTCCTGAAGAACTGCACCCCATGGAAAGGACTTATGCTGGAGAAGTTCATGAAGATCTGTATCCCATGGGAGGGCCCCCACAGTGGAGCCAGGGAAAAGCATCAGTTCATCATGTTATCTCTGCACAACCCCCATTCCTAGCTCCCCTGTGCCACTCAGGAGGCAGGAGAGTGCAGAGTGAAGTTGAGCCTGGGAAGAGGGAAGGTCAGGGAAGACAGTGGGTTTAGTTTTGTTTTATTTCTCACTATCCTAGTCTGTTACAATTAATTGGAAAAAATTAAATTAATTTCCCCAAGTTGAGTCTGTTTTGCCCATGACGTCAATTGATACGTGATCTCCCTATCTTTATCTCAACCCATGAGTTTTCTTCAAATTTTCTCCCCTGACCTGTTGATGCAGGGGATTGGTGGACACCTGGCAATCAGCCAAAGGAGGCCCACCACATTCATCGATATAATATTTACTCTTTTTCAAAAGTCCTTTTGTGTCTATTTACTCTGTTAGTCTCCCTATCTGGTACACCTTATTTTGTCTCTCTTCTGTTGCAGTGTTTCTTATGTAAATACATAATCACCCATGTTTTCACTAAGCTTTAGTTACTAAAATGGCTTCATTTTTATTCACAAGTTGTGCTACTTAATAATTTTATTTCATTTTGCTTGACCTTTCAAAGTCCATATTCAGTCTTTACTGGTGCAACACATTATTCATTCAATTCCTGAGGTACGCATAGTACTTTTGACAAATGCAACAATAGTCTGTTCTCTAACAAGCTTACAGCTGAAATAGATGACAGAAGAAGCCGGAGCTGGGGGCCATCAGGGAATGATAAGATTTGCACAGTATACACTTGAGAATGAATTGGCCACTGGATATATATAGATCATCACATCCTTGATGGCATGTAACCATATAATCAGGGTCTGATAAAGGCTTCAAGACATCAAACCAATGAGGTTTTAGAACAACCACCTTGTAAGAGTTGTGGGGACTAGAAAATAAGTCATCCTTAACCTGGAGCCTGGTGTGTTTCTGAAAAGGACTGAATGATGCAGTTGCCTGCAGCAACAGGAAAGTGTTTTGGATTTTTTTACTTTTTTTGACAGTAGTTTTGTATTTGCTTGTTGTGAACATGGGAGGGAAAGGGGCTTGCTTGAGTGTAGGTTTGCAGGTGGTGAATGTCAAAGCTGAACACATGAAGGACAGCAATCAAGGAATAGCATCTCGTGAATGGATGAAGAAGTGCTAGCTCAAGATCTAGTGAGAAAGCAGGCTGTTACTCAATGGCTTTCCAGTGGTTTTCCCATCTGCTCCTGTTCCTGTCCATGCTGAAGAGATGAAAGCATTTGGTTTATTGCACAAGAGACAAACACTGTGCTGCGGACCAGCCGATTGTGGACTAACCCAATGATGCCGCCAATGCAGCATGCAAAGCAGTAATCAATTGGCACCAAGCCTGCTAATTTGCAAAACTGTGTTAAAAAAAAACCCACAAACCAACCCATAAACTACTTTCCAAATAAGCAGTTGCTCTAACTTTTAGAGAGCTAATAAAGGCAAGAAGACAAAGGAAGGTGGTCTGCTGGGTAGGGAAAAGAAGGAGCAGGGGGTGGGGAGAATGGCCAGAAAATGATCTTGCAATTGACTGTGACCTGATTTTCAAAAATAGTTTGTGCTCCATCTGCAAACAGTATATTTCATAATAAATAGCACTGCTGGTAGAGTGGCTAGATGTTTTAAGAAAAAATTAAATGGTTTATTTGATTATATGGAGATAAAGCATTTGCGCAGGCAAAGTACAACTAAATACCAGGCTCTCTACAGCCCTCAGAACATTGCTGCAAGGTCAAGGTATGGTCTTTTTCTCTTGTGCACTGATTGCTTGTTGATTACACGCACATACATATACATGTGCGCACACACACATCTTCCCCCAAATCTGTCAGCTTGCTGGATTTGTAGCTTGTTTCCTGATTTGAAATAGTAGTATCCTACTGGAGAAAATACTTTTATACCACTGGTATAAACCACTGGTAGTTTCCCAAATACCAGGGGCATTCAGGAAGCAATGATAGGAAATGGCTTATTCAGCCTGTGTATTTCTGTCACCAATCATACCTAGAGACTGAATCCTCTTTCAAATGCAGATTTCCTAACAGACTGTTCGCCTAGAAAAACAGAGGTATGAACGGAAAAGGCTAACTTAGGAGGAAGGTGGGGTGTGATTACAGCCTTTAAGTTTTGTATTCGATTTCAAATAGGAATAATTTTTTTACAGTGCTACATGTCAGGAAGATCAATGAGTTTCTGCACAGCACCTGCTTGGTGGCTTTGGAGCCCGGGGTCCCAGGAGCCACAGTGGCATGCTATCAGGCTGCTTGCTCCGTGGTTTCTGCTGTTCCTGAGCTATCTCCACTGAACATTTCGTTTTTGTCACTCCACAGAAGCCAGGCAACGCCGTCTTGTTGGAATTTTTCAAGCACTTCTAGGCGCTCGGGCATGTAATTATTTCTACAAAAACCTTCTTCAGCACCTTCATTCTCCCCTTGCTCCACCCTCCTCCACAGGTCCCCTTTGGCTGGGCGGCTGCTGGAACCTCGACACGGCAAAGGCAACTGCTGTTTCTGCAATTGCTGCTGCCTACTGCCCTGCCCGTCTCTCCACATCCACCCATGGAAGCTTGTCAGCTAATTGTATGGTCCAGCGGGGGACGAGGATGGGCTTTGGCACGCTGGGATCCCTCTCTGTGCCAGCACTCCTGGGCACAACAGCAACACAAACATATCGACCAAATCGTACTTCAAATGGAAACACTCTCAAGAGCTCCTTTCCCCCTCTCTGTTGCTGTGAGAACAGGAGTTTGACCTCTTTCCGTGCACTGCCTTCACCAGATGTCTTCTGCAGCAGGCCCAGAGGATCAGTGGGCCTGTGTTATTTCAAACCAAAGCAGCTGCCTTTAAGAGCATTCCTCTCCGAGTGTTCATTTTGAATGCAGACACAAAAGTAACATCTCCTCCTTAATTTTCTTGAAGAGTTTTGTTATTGCATTTCATAGTGTTTTGACTTGCTCTCTGCTATTTATTTTTAGGTATCTTTCTGGAAATAAAGATGCATTTTGATTTAAGATCAGAGGGCTGGAGCACCTCTCCTATGAAAACAGGCTGGGAGAGTTGGGGTTGTTCAGCCTGGAGAAGAAAAGGCTCTAGGTAGAGCCTTAAAATGACCTCTCAGTGTAAAAATATATCACTCCAAATTCCCTGAAGGGAGGGAGAAATGGGGCAAAATGCAGGATGGGAGAGGACTGGTTGGGACAGCCATCCTGCCAGCAAGAAATGTGGTCAGTGAAAGGCCCTCCAGAACACGGAGCTTCACCATTGCCCTCAGAATCAAACATCACCTTGCTGACAATCAAATTTTTTGGCAGTCAGTTTTGTTTGAAGGTTTTGTCCTCTGCCCCACATCTGGAATAAAAGCAGAGAGCCTGAAAGAAGTTTCCAGTTATAACCTGATATCTTCAAAGGGCTTCCCAGAAACCGTGATTGTAGGTGCCATCAATCAAAGCTCTTCTTGTCCAGCCTTTGTCTGGACATCGAGTTTCTCTCTTGACACTTCAGTGAACTTCATTTCAGACACATAAAATAAGTCCTGTGTTATTCTTCTATGGTCGTATACAGATAATGGCCCAGAAGTTGCAGGCACTGTAATAGCTTAAATTTGTTTCCAGCTCAGCTTTCTTTCAAAAATAATTGCAATTTCAGATTAAGCCAAGCTTTGCTTTTGTCCTGAGTCGGGACTTCAGACCAACTGAAGTTATACGTAAGCCATTCGTAAGGCTGCCTTTGAACTTCCATGTAAGAAAAAGACCTACATGTGAAGAAAAAAGATACAGATGTGTCTCACTGTATCTACACTGATATGAATTAAAATGATAATTAGTATCTTGAATCTAAACCGTATTTTTTGCTTCTTAAATTTAAAAACAATAGAACAAACAAAGGGTTCATTGATAGCTGCTGTTAGGCAAGAAGAGACCAAAACACATGCTAAAACAGAGTTTCTTTAGCACTCCCCCAGAGCCTTTGAATCTCTTTTCACTTAATAAAAATTTGGGATATTAGGAAAAACCGATTCACACTGTTACTCTAGGCATTTAAAGAAGTACTATCATGTTTTCACACTTTTAAAATTCCTTTCAGTTACCGAAGCGTCTTAAACCACATGTCATTCACCGTAGTTCTAACAACAACCATAGTTTCCTTGGGAATACTTCACTTGTCAGAAATTAAAATTCATTATCACTAATGAGATGTTCTGATTTCAGATTGTCATTTCCGATTCTAAATATAAAAGTAATTACCAGCACATATGACCCCCCCTAATGGAACAATTTTATCATCATTCCCGGAAGTAACATCAATACTTTTGTTGCTTCTTGTAAACAAAAATCCTTTACCATAATGACCCCCTGATAGTCAAATAGAAGCCATTACACAGATACAAAGGAATGAAGCAATCGCATCAGTGATTTATCAACATTTTCTACTTGAAAGAGCAAGAAACAAATACAAAAGGTAGTTATTTAAGTTATTATGTACAGTTATATAATGCAGCTTTTGTTTCTGCTTCCAAACTCATGGAAAAAATTACCCAAAATGTGTAGTTGAGTCTCTGAAAAACTGCAGCAACACCAGGCATTGAAGAGAAGTTAGTGCTACTTGTAAATCTCAATAAATAAAATGCCCTTCCTTTTCTTTCCATCACATCAATATCTCACTTTGTAAACCATACAGCTATTCACAGGAGGCCTTTTAAAACACAAGCAGCAGATTCACAAACAAGCTGGATTTCAGGGATAATTTTGTCGAGTGCAAACCTGGCATCTGTGCCCTTCAGCACCTCTCCTTTTTCAGCATCCCTTTTGTAGTTAGTAGGCAAACATTTCTGTAAGCATCACCATCCCTCTTGCGATTTGGTCCTATCAACCCTGTATGCTCCACATGGGATTTCCTGTGTTTGATATAGAGTATCACAAGATGTCTAAAAAGGGAGTCACACAAGTTAACAGGCATTTATAGACTCTACATTTACCTACCACTCATAGTTAAGATTATCTAAATAATTGCTGCATTCTTATGCAACCTATTCCTATTCTGTAATTGCACTGAGTACCCCTGCATATGTCTACATATTTTAACACAACTCTATGTAGCCTCATCCATGCTTTACAAAATGGATGTTTAGACTAGCAATAGTGAATATATTAAGAACAGCTAATGATTACATAAGGATATAAAGAACATTTCTTCATTACTTACTATTTGTTACTGAGAAACTGTAATCTGTACACACTGTTCTGGTTTATTTTAATTGGAAAGTTTTTCAGAAGAAAACATTATACTAGATATCTGATGAGATCAATACTTAGACATCCATTAAGTATGTCCCCTTTTCCATTCCCATTTCACACCCATTTGAAAGACATGAGAACTTGGTGGATTTTTACCAAAATTATTCTCCTCCTGCGAGAAAGACCATGAGATGAGATGGATGAAGAAAAGACAAATGGAAAGATCTTTGTAAAATAGAGTCTTCTGTCACTTCTGTCAGCCATACCATACCCATTGTTTCACAAAGAGACAAGTATTTAACATTTTTTTTATTCCTATTGGAAATCAGATACTAGTTAGGAGCATTGGGTTCATTTCCACTTTGAAATTATCGTTGTCCGTGTTTATTTCCAGTTGTTCCTGTACCACCATTTAGGTCAGTTAAATGCAACAAGGTCCTTTGGTTAAATGCCAGAAAATGGGCTTTCCTTTCTTCTGATCCTCATCTCCCTCTTGCCCTGTTCTTAGCCTTCTTCAGAGAGGATGGATTATCACAACTGTGTGCAGCATTTTGGGTGGGAACTTACCAGTGGTGCATACAGGGTAAAGAAGACTTTTCCGGTCTCTGCTGGAAGTGCTCTGCCTGATCCAGCCAAAAGCCAACTATTGGCCTTCCTGCAGTTGCATCTCAACCTGTTCACTCTGCAGCGGCTTAGTACAACAAGGTCGTGTTCTTTCCTCTTTTTTTTACTAGCTGATGAATTCCAGCTTACAGCAGGAATTTTTGCCACTTAGCAACCTTGTAATTTTGACTTTTACAATTTCATTATTTCTTTATTATGTCAAGATTTAAGGTCATCCAGTTGTTCCTGTACTGTTCCTACCTCCCAGCTGTTATCATGAAGAGTTCATTAGCATATTCTTACATTTTCTGCCAAGCTCTAAGACATTCCTAAGTCCCACATCCAATCCTCAAGGAATCCAGGTCTTCTTTCCTCCTATTGATTAGTTCCCTTCTGCTGCAAGCCTCTTGCTGTTTGCTTATTTGCCATTTCCTTAGCTATCATATACTAAATGACACACAAAACTTCAGACCAATTAGTCATTTCCAGTGAGGAAATGTGTTACTGGACAGATTGGAGCTATTTCACTTCCCTCATATCAAAAATTAATTGTCATGAGAGATAACTATTAAGTGAGACTGGCACAATCTACTGTCAGGAGATAGTAAATCTATGCTTTTTTATCCCATTCTCTATCTAGTTCCTTGACTTTAATTTAATTATTGTTTCAGATTTCTGGGATGAATATTGCCTAACTTTCTAGTTTGACTGCATTCAGCATTTTGAATTCAATTTTGGTTATGAGAATCGGCATATTTTATCATCAAGTTCAGAGTTACTGGGTTCAATTGAAAATATGGTTACATTTCATTATTTGCAAAGTTATCTTTCAATTATGTAATATGCCTATTTGGGCATCTATACTGCTAAAGAATCTGTTCTTTGGTTTAGAGTGCATTTACAAAGTCTAAATGGGTGCCATTTTTCTGCAGTTCTGACTTCAGTCATCATCTTCTTGATTTCCAAATTGTAATTTTTTTTGGTTGATCTACCCCTTCTTTATTGTTGGTCAGTCTGACAAGCACCTGTCTCTCTATACAGGTTCTAAAGAGACTATCAGTGGCTCAAATGTAGGAAATCTTTATCAGCATTGCAGATACCTGGAAGCCAGGAAAAAGGAAAACCAGCCTGGGAGTCTTTCAAAATACACTGTAACTAATTCAGGAGTTATGGACTTGACACCTAAAATAAGGCACCAAGTCTTGTGCTGTGAAAATCAAGTATAGGATGCAAATGGTCCTGTTGGATTCTTCTCTAGGTAATTAAAGAGGAAGCTGGTCACTAACTACATCCAGGAAAATTGTGTCCCACTGTTATTACCATGGTTCTTCATTCTACACCTGAGAAGGTAGTTTCCCCATTTATATTCCTATTCTTAACATGTTTTAGACTTAGAGAAGTGCTCAAATACTACTGTATTCAAACGCATTCACACAAGCAAACACAGAAAACAAAACAGTGGGGGAAAAAAAAGTCAAAGATGTGAGTGAAATAATTCTGCAATGCACAGTACAGTAGAACATTTGCTTTAGCAAAACTAGTAGAAAAAGTTCTTCTCGTTGCCATTCTTACTAGCACGTCTATAATCACCTGAAGCGTTTAGCTTCACACGTTTTTCTGGTGTAGTAAGAGAACTAGAGAATTTGACCTGGCTGCTAGATTTAAGAGAAACAAGACAGACAAAGGAAGAAGCTGGAAGTTTTGAAAGCAGGATGTTGCCAGGGTTACAAGAATTTGCTCATGCAATGCTCTCCACCACACTCAAACCATCCCAGGGCTGTTTCCTGGGCCCACACACTGAAGTAAGTGCATATGCACAGGTCTTGAGAATGCCATTTATAGATAATGGGAAATACAAGATGCCGTATTCTACTTTGCTTTCAGCTCATTTTATTCCTTATTCCTTATCAAACCAAATGTTCTACATCAAAGAAAAAAGAATAAGGTGACCTTGGTTTGAGGAAGTTAATTGGATTGTCAAGATGTTTCAGTTGTATTCCCGGAATGGCATCATTTGAGTAGTCTCTTAATACTTCATAATGGCCTTCACAGTAGTGTTATTTCAGAAAAGTTTCAGAAAAGCAAATCTACTTTTAAAGTCTGTATTAATGTATATTTCACCTTATCAGCACCTGACCAATACCAAATGTTTGTTACAAAACAGTATGCTGTAAAAACAACTCAGAGAAAGCAAAGCATTAAGATTTGAAACGTGTAAACCAGGAACTTCCCTGGTCACTGTCCCTGCCTGGGCTACGCCGCAGGTTCCTGTCCCATGCCACATCCCTTACCAACTGGCCACCCTGGTCATCGTCATGTCTCCAGTCCTGCCTGGCCTTGCCTCCTGCATGACCCTCAAACTCACATCGCAGCAGTGCCTCTGCTGCTGCCAGCTGGACCCTAGAGCTGACTTGTTACCTTGCCTCACCTGGGACTATTGACAGATCCTGCCACTGTCACCACCCCAGCCCTGATCAGACCCTGTGAGATGTCAGAGAGGGCAAACTAAACCCAAGCTCCAAAGGCAGCAGGGCTGAAAACTCCGTGCAAAGAAAGTGCAAGCCCTGTAGGAGCTGTGCTGAGAATGAGCCTTCCCCATGCTTTGGTTCTTCTAGACTGTCCTGAGGTTCAGGATCAGTCCAGCTGGGCACAGCCTGGCTGAAGCCTGCCTACACTTCTGCCACACGTCTTCTTTTGAACTCTTCTCTGTGCAAGAAAGATTATGGTAGCATATGCAGTAGTTAGCTTTGCACGCTAATGGAGAGTTTTCTTCAGCCTGAGAAGGTCTTTCTCTTGCTGGATTGCACTCATCGGAATAGGCTCCCCAGAGAAGCTGCGGATGCCCATCCCTGGAGGTGTTCAAGACCAGACTGGATGGGGCTTTGAACAACCTGGTCTAGTGGGAGGTGTCCCTGCCCATGGCAGGGGGGTTGGAACTAGATGACTTTTAAGGTCCCTTCCAATTCTAACCATTCTATGATTCTATGATTTAATCTCAGAAATATCCAAGCAGTTCTCTGAATGCTGATGGCTACAGATTCTTACCACAGCACAGGGTGTCAGAAACTAATCTTGTTTTCTGTGAGTGCTCTGTAAAGCACTCCTGCACTCCTTTCCTTCTCAGATCATAGAATCATAGAATCATAGAATTGTCCAGTTTGGAAAGGACCTCCAAAGGTCATCTAGTCCGACCTCCCTGCAGTCAGCAGGGACACTCCCAACTAAACCAGGTTGCCCAGGGCCTCA
This sequence comes from Calidris pugnax, assembly GCF_001431845.1. NCBI lineage: Eukaryota > Metazoa > Chordata > Aves > Charadriiformes > Scolopacidae > Calidris > Calidris pugnax. The sequence goes on from NW_015091257.1 coordinate 13,066,657, forward strand.
TCGAGCCTCTCCTTGAATATCTCCAGGGATGGGGCCTCAACCACCTCCCTGGGCAACCTGTTCCAGTGCTCCACCACCCTCACAGTAAAGAACTTTCTCCTAATCTCCAATCTAAATCTGTTCCCCTCCAGCTTGAAGCCATTTCCCCTCGTCCTGTCACTACAGGCCTTTGTAAACAGGCTCTCCCCAGCCTTCCTGTAGGCCCCCTTCAGGTACTGGAAGGCTGCTATTAGGTCTCCCCAGAGCCTCCTCTTTTCCAGGCTGAACAATCCCAGCTCCCTCAGCCTGTCCTCGTAGCAGAGGTGCTCCATCCCCCGATCATCCTTGTGGCCCTCCTCTGGACCCTGTCCATCAGGTCCATGTCCTTCTTATATTGAGGGCTCCAGACCTGCACACAATACTCCAGGTGAGGTCTCACCAGAGCAGAGTAAAGCGGAAAAATCACCTCTCTGGATCTGCTAGCAATGCATCTTTTGATGCAGCCCAGAATGTGATTGGCCTTCTGGGCTGCAACTGCACACTGCCTGCTCATGTCCAGCTTCTTGTCCACCAGCACCCCCAAGTCCCTTTCCTTAGGGCTGCTTTCTAATACCTCACCCCCTAGTCTATACTGATGGTGAGGATTGTTCCGGCCCAGGAACAATCACACTGCTCTTCTTGTCCTTGCTTTGTTTTTCATGGCTAGTCACTAATTATCCCACTGATTGATGCAGAAGGCGGTGAAGACAGGTTGCTTTTGACATCAAAAAACATTAAGGAAAGTTGGAGATGTGGTTTGTCTGATGCACATATGGATAGAGTCAAAAGACCTATTAGACCCGTAAGTAAAGCTGAGACTAGAAAGATCTCATGGGCTATATTTTTGTAAATTAAATTAACCCCAGCAAAGGGTTAACATTACTTGAGCATGTCTTACCTGGGGTTTTGTAAGAACACTTCATGCGCTTCCCAGCACATCTTAGGCTTTGAAGTACTCTGCCATCAGGGGGAAGGAACGAGTTCAGCCTGCTGGTGGGCAGTCTGCCATCGTGAGCATATTATGGTGTTACACAAACGTAACACCAACAGTCCCAAGGCTGTTCAGGCATGTATGTATAAATAAAATGCACAGCGTTCAGCACTGAGGCATCACGCCCTGCCTTGCATCACAGCACACAGCTCAGCCCAGCCGCCCTTTGTGCAACCCAGCCCCAGAGCCTGACTCCACCACCTGCTCCACAAGCAACTCCTCACACTCAGCAGCAGAAAAGAAGGGCAGAAGGCCAGCTCTGCTCTCCCCACCTGCCCCTAAAGGCAGCTCTCCTGGCTCTCAGCCCTGCCTTAGAGAGGAGTAGTGCTCCTGTGGAGGGTCTCTGAATCCCTGGAGGAGGAGGGGATGAGGGAAAAGATTATGCTGCCATAAAGAGCTGGGCCAGGAGAGGGAAAGTCATTGTATGACCTTGACTAGCAATGTTCGCTGTGGAGACAAATCCTAGGCTCATCACCTCTCCTTTGTTCCTGTTCCAGCCGAGCACTCAATGTACCAATTCTCTCCTCATCAGCATCACCCTTTGTAAGCAACACAGGAAGCTTCCCATTTTCTAGATAGAGCAAAATAATGCCTTGATTGAATTTCCTCCATGGAGAGAGGCAGAGGGAGAAAGACCTTCTTCCACCTCTGCCCCTACGCTAAGAGCCCCTCAGTGAAGCATTATCTACAATACTCAGAAACAAATTTACCTCGCTGCCTCCAGAACTGAAAAACAGGGCAATGAAAAATAGCATAAAATCTGTGCTGTTGCTGCTTTAAAACGCCCTTTGACTGACAACTCTTAAACCCAGCATCAGAACTGAGGCATGTCCAGGCAGTGAATGACTTAAGATGCAGTGTGACAAGGTTACCAAACCTAGACTCCTCCATCTCATTTGTTGTAAAGTTTATGTCCGTAACCTGTAAACTCCCACTGGAGCCAGTTTTTCTTTTTAAAGTGAGAGCCTGGTACTGTGTGAGAGTCAACACTAGTAGTACCATGGATAAAATACTCTAATTGGATAAGGGTAGCATACGCCTGCAAGACAATAAATAGATCTTTGCAAGCAGTTCCCACTGGGAGTCTTGGAAATCATGCAGTGTGGTTACTTAAACATTTGGCTTAGCTACCGCAAAGAGATAGCATTCAGATATAAAAAGAAAATATCAGTTTGTGGGAACTTTATTCCATGGTTTAATGGTCCTTGGGGCAGCGTAAGAGAGCTGTGTGTGAAACAAGAAAACAGGCAAGGAGGCAGTGGTCCTGGCAAATGGCACAGTCATTTATTCTAATTAACTGAATTAAATTACAGGAGTCAGACAAACTGTCTTTCTACAACCAGCCAAGAAAATCAATACCAAGGATTAGTCATAGCAAATTTAGCAGTGTTGCCTGTTCTGAAGGTGGCTGGACAATTCCTATTAGAAGACCTGCTTTTCAGCTAATTATTCCTTGCAAAAGTTCATCTGTCTGAACTGAAATTTTCCATATGTGATATCTAATTTTGACTGATCCTTCTGGAAAACTTTAGCAAGAAGAGTCCAACAATTTGGAAAAAGTGAATAGGATTCTGCTTGGCCTTGTTACTTTCCAGGACCTTTCTTTGCACCTTCTTACCCCTTGTTTTGGAGGAGGGGTTTGAAATGCAGTAGAAAGTGGAACCAGATTTGTGCCTCCCTATAGGGTCTAGCCAAGCTCAGCTGAGCTTCACAGTCCTCAGACCATTCCACAGATGCTCTGAAGAGTTTGATAGCTGTGATGCCCAGAGGTCCAGCCCTCCCTGAGGGTACTATGCCCAGATCTCACACTGACACAACCCAGAGAACGTACAGCAGCAGTGGGAAGATCCCTTGAACAGCTGCTCTCAGCACTTCCAAGCCTGCCTGGGACAAGCAAGGAATTTGTACTTAACAGTACCTTTGGTGGCACTCAAGACACCTGAGGGAGGGATCAGTCTCACTTCGAAGAAGGAAGGGACGCAAATCAAAATAACAGGAAAGGAAAAGACTGGGCAGGTACAGAGGAGTCAGACGTAGACCTGGGACAGGGAGAAACTGTGGCAAGAGGAGCAAAAGGACCATGTTGAGGCAAGCACCCAGGCGACGGTCCAAGTCCATACTCTGTGGAGGCCCTGGCACATACCAGCATCCTCTCTGAGGTGGTTTCCATAGGGAGAAAGATCCCTGGGTGCAAGCCAGACAGAAACTTCACTGCAGCCCAAGAGGTGCCAACTCAGTGTGATGAGAAAAGCCAGGACAAGCGGAGGAAGGAGAACTGGAAAGAAGCAGAGGATATGGCACATTACCAGGCAGGAGAGAATATTGCTGTGAGTGAGGGAAAAAAGACAAATATTTCCTATAAAATCAAAGTTCTAATCAATAAGTATTAAAAAGACAGTAAGGTAAATTTAACACATTAATTTTTATTAATTCTCTTGCTCTCCTAGCAACTTCTGCTGACTGTTTCTGACCCACAACACTAGAGGTAAGCAAGCATTATCCAGCCACACAATGGAGCCATCAATAACTCTGTCGCCAGGATGCCTAAGGGAATTCTCTCCTAAACTGTTTAAGTTCCAATGAGCTTGGGAGTAGCTGTCAGACCAGACTTTGATGATCTGTTCTAATCATCTTTTCAGGCCACTGGGGAAGAAATAAAACTGAACATTTTATTATCTGACTTGCCGTGGGTTTGGGCTTGGGTTTTCATCATTTCTCATCTGAGAAATTAAACCTCCAAAACCTTTCTACTCACTTCCTTGGGTTGGGGCTTCAGGGGCTACTCTAATCATGGTCGGATGTGCTCTGCAGAAATCCATACATTGTCGCTTTCCTGATTGAGGTTAACACTTCTCCATCTGAATCAGAAGAACCAATTGTCGGAGTTCTCCTTAACCTGTCCTGTACCAGCTGCTAGGTTGATTTAATATTCACCATAAGGCAGTTTAACCTACCCTGGCTTACTTTGCCCTGAGGTCGATGAAGAGACCTCATGTTCCTCCAGCTGGGGGAGCAATCACCTCTGAAATCATCACAGGTATTCCAGCAGGAATCATCTGCCTCCAACCTAAACGTATGTTGTGCAAATGTTTAGCACAAAGTTATGTCCCAGAGCATCTGTTTGCTGCCACAATTTAGCCCACATAGTGTTGAAAAAAGGAAAAGTGAGGACAACCCAGATGCTGCTGTATTTCAGCAGCTGACAAACATTTGGATTGGAGACGTTGGCAGGGTGGCATACAAACACCTATAGATGAGCAAAATAATCTCCACTCTTTATTCATATTAAGGTTTCCAATGGCAGCTATCTGTCATGGGAGAAGGCTGTCCTCTTATTCTCTGTATCTCCTCTCCTGTGAATCTGAATTCTGAAGATGCATGAAGAAAAACAAAGCCAATTCAAAAATGTATTAGGCCACGCTTTGTAAAAAAAATGACATAAATTTGCATGGTTTTAACAAAAAAGGCCAGACACAGGAAAAGCATCTGAATGTGGCACATAGACGGGCAAATATCTCTCTGATATTCATCTCAAAAATAATTTGGCTTCAGTATTCTTAACAAACAGGTGTCATTGTACAATACTGAACCAGACATGCAGAGCTGTGACCGATGAGAAGATCATCCAGCAGTCCAACCAGGCATCTTGGCTATTTTCTTTCATCAGGCAGAGCCACCAATGCAAGTGCTACCTAGCTATGCTACGCTACCCAGCAGTCATGGACACAGGTAGGGTGGCCATGTAAGTACTACATCATCTCACTTCAGCTTCCCTATCCACGCTGGGGGGAAAGGGGCTATGAAACAACTGGAAACACTCTTAACTTTTAGCATTCCAATTCTTTCTTCACAAAGTGAGTTGAAATTGGAAATCTTGTTTCTATCTATGATAGTTATCAGATATCCTGATTTTTCCAGGGCTTTGGAACAGGGCTTTTGGACTCATGTTTTTGGGGAAAACCATGGCACAAGGACCGTTCCCCAGATGCTTTTAGAAAGTCATCACTGTAGTTCCAGCCCCGGCAAAGGAACCCCTTTCAGGCAAGTATAAGGAGAGGGAGAGAAAAACAGAAACACACTTTCTTCATCTCAAGTCACTGCATTTAATGGTGTCAGCAGTGCAGCGGTGAAGTCTGGCCAGGAACCACTCCCCCCATAAGTTATTCCATGGAGAAAGAAGCTCGGAAAGTGAAAGCCTGGGTAGGCATCGTACCTGCAATTCTCTTCCCTTGTCAGGCACATCTTGCCTTAGAGAGTGTGTATGGGCCTCCCTAAAATGACTACAGCAAGATGTTTTAAGAATTATTAACCCTTCTTTCCCTACACTTAGAGAATCACTGTCAAATTTTTATTTGGGACATCGTTATAATACTTTCATACATGAAAATAATCAGTGGTAGGAGCTGAAAACTACCTGTTGCAGAAATGACAAGAAGAAAAGAAAGAAAGGTTAAAGCATTGGTTGTGGTGCAGCCTTGATGCCTTCCTATGCTCAAATTCTCCTCAGCCTTCATTTCTTTTCACTTTAGTTGCTGCAACCTGTCTCTGTGTGGCCTTCTATGGTTCCTGATTCCTTGCATCCAAAAGGCATATATTAAACCTCAGAACTGTGTTAGGCCTTTTTCCCCATGAACAATGGCCAAAACCAAGAGAAAAACAAAAAATTCTGTGATTCTGTGTGATTCTGTGAAATTCCCGTATTTTTTTTAAGTCAGTGTATAACCGTACCCTCTGGCCTCTCATACTTCCAGCTCTAAAGTCCTCCTATTTCTGTAAGGATCAAATAGATAATGTTCTTGTTTTCGTACAATGTGTCTTCCTGGTTTAATTCCAACATGCATTTCTTGTCATCCTTGTAGAAATAAAGCATGCAGCTGTTCATAACAACAAGAACATGACATTTTAGCAGAAAAAAAAGCTCAGGGGGCTCATATTTCTCTGTTCCCTCCAGTCCTAGCCTCCTTTCATCGTTGGGATGAGAATACAGACAACTTGGCCATTGGAAAGACATTACAACATTCTCTTCTTGAACCCCCGGTTGTTAAGCTGCTTCCCAGCTGACGCCTTAAGAGGTCCATCCTTGTAGCTGTCTTGATGCTGACTCTCTATAGGACTGGCTTGCTGGTGGGGAGACAGCCCTGTGCTCTTTACCACCCCCTGGAAGCCAGCAAACACAACTAGAGTATTTGGACATTTAAGGACCACATGCTTTCTAACCCTGAACCCTGAGAATAACGACGAAGTCTGAAGGCCAAAGCTCCCACAGCCTCATACCCAGAGCATCATGAACTATTTCACTTTGTTAAGCTGCATTAGTGCTTCAGGGACAAAGCCAGCCTTGATCTAGACACCCAGCAACTGTTTTGGTGACACCCGTGCCCAGATTCTCACAGTGTGCTAAACTCTTTGAAATATCTGGTTCCATTTACATCAAAGAGGAGATCTGGCCTCTTAATGGGTGTATCACAGTGAGACTAGAGAAAGTGTAATGAAATCCATGCTGAGATATTTCATTATCTTGTAGGCAATAAAGCCATCAAAACAAAGCCATTCATTATCTTTCCTATTAGGGGAGAAAACAAGTGTTCTATATAATTTAGATTATCTCATTGTCCTCCCTGGTCAAAAATGATAGTGGCATAACGAACACTGAAGAAAGCAATGTATATTATTCATTTGTTTGTTTCCACAGCAAGAAAGCAGTGCCTCAGAAGTAAGAATAAGCTTGAGGGCTCAGCTGCATAAAAATCATCTATTTTACAGCTCATTGCATTGTTAAGTAACATTACAGTGTAATTTGTGTGTTGGGATGTAGTTTAACATAGGGTAAGCTAGCACTTGCAGATTTTTTTTTTAATGTCCCAAATACGTTACACATAACTAAATTCAATATTTGGATTTTTAAATCTGCACTAAATGGAAATGACTATCAACATACATGACAGCAGGCAGCTTCTGGACGCCAATTCCGAAAACATAATTGTTTCTAAAGTGATATATTAAACACTTCAGAATTGCTTGTCTCTGCTGTCTATCTTGTTAGAACAGATTATAAGGTCTTCATGGTAAGAGCTCTGTCACATCAACTTGCCAGTAGGCTGTGATCATAATAAGAGATTTGGGATGCTAAAAAAATTATAATGATAATAATAACTTTTGTCCTGTTTTAAAGAAAAAGAGAGTTCTGTGACTGCAACATTTTCCCCCATCTCTTCCTCAGCCTGACAGTGAGCTTCTCATAACTTTCAGAAAGTTTTCAATCAAGTGCAACAAAGAAACAGGGGTGTCAGAAATGTTAAGTTCCTCCAAATTTTGTGGAAACAGGCTAGAAATAACTAGGTAAAAGGCAGTTATTACTGATAAAAAGCACCAGGGAGCTGGGCAGTGCATGAGCTAGGTGGAGGCTTCTGATTTGCACTGCTACCACGGCAAGTCCTAGCAGGAGACCTTCTGGCGTGAAGTCACTGGCAACTGCTCTGAGGCTTAGTCCCTCATCTCTGATGGTAACGAGAATGCTCTCCCATGGGCTCAAACTGGGCACACCTTGCTCCAAAATACACATCTTTCACTGCTGTCTAGAATACTTAGGACAAATAAAAATAGTACCGCAGCTGTTACAATGTTTATGAGTCATGTTTTGCTTCAGCAGCAAAAGAAAATATGCCAGTGAAGTATTCTTCCAGCTTATACCTTCCAGCTCCTCCTTTGCTTTTCCTTACTGCAAGAAAATATATATATGCAACTTTTCTTGCTTTATCCTTCTATATAAATATTTGAATAGATAACACTGTGTTGTGCTAATAAACCTGACCGGCTTATAAGGACTTGTTTCTTCAGGTCATCCTCTAAAAAGGCCTAGCCGTGTCCAAGGGAGTACCTGTGGCCAACCATCAGATCCTAACATGCGAAATGTGTCCAGTCTGAGACAGACAGCTCTGAGCTTTCTAAGCTTAAAACGGAGGTGACAGGGCCATCTTCACCACAGCAGAATCTCCATTGGCTGCATATGGAAGACACCCAGTATAAACACTGTATTTAATGATGATTACACCAGAAGTAGACCAAGGCAACTCTGGAGTAGGTTTATTGAGCATTTGGATTCAACAAGGCTAGGATTTTACACCTAAGAAATGCTTTTTCACAGTTTCTATGGCATTTTTATTTCAGTTAAGCCAGAATGAGATTCTAGTCTCCCTGGCTGTGGAAAGTAATCTGAAGCCAAAATATATGGCTTAGAGGCAACAACTGAAATCAAAGAGAAATTCAGAAGAATGTATCATTATGATATGGCCCATCTCTAGATGACTAAAGAAAACAGCATCTAAAAGAGGAGCAGCATCTATTTTACTTTCAGACTGGAGCCTCCTACAAAAAAATGACAACGAAAAAATGCTAACATTGGTAGCAAAGACAGTCAGACTGTATGAAAGCAAGAATGTTCCAGGTTCCCCCTGATAAGGAATTTCCCTACAAATAATATGACGAGCACACACAGTTTTTAAAAAACTCACTGGTAATAAGATTTTTTTTTTTTTTTAACTGAGTAGGAATCTAAACTAGGAAGAAAATAGTGAAATTTCATTTCATGAGAGGAGAGAAAATTCTGGATTATGTTCTGGAATTGGATTTTTAATAAACAAACTCATTATTGAATAGCTGTTCATTCAGTCAACTGAAATGGCTATCCTGTGGGAGGGCCTCAGTTCTGTATTATTTAATAGATGGAACAAATAAATAGAATGTCATTCTCCAAAGTTGGACTTTCATTTTCAGATTCACTGTAAAACAAAAATCTTTAATTGTAGGTCTGCAGTAGATGATTCTTTGTGGTAATTTAGCTCTAAAGCAATTAAGATCTTTAATGCCAATGTAACATAAATTTTCTCTACTATTTTCAGCTTAGCAGAAAACAGAGGGCCAAATGTTGCCTTTGGGCATATTAATGTAAGTTACACAGACAGATAAATGAACTTCATTTGGTATTTGAAGTTATAAATTTTCATTCGAATCCAGAATAGCTATAGCTGACTCTGAAGCTGTTATCTAAAATATATCTCAGCTTAGGTCATAATGTATGAAAGCATAATCCCTCTTAAATGAATTTTTCATCTCACCAAATACTTGCATAGTACTTTCATGCACTGTGCTTTCCAAGGGACATCCAGCTGGGTAAACTGAGGCACACACTAACAAACTCATTCACCTAGTGTCAGGCTGTGAGGAATAAAATTCCGTCTCTCAATCCTCACTTCTGGACTCTAGCAAGAAGGCATCTTCTCCAGATCCTAAACCAGATAGGATCATATATCTATGACAATACAGGTCAGAGATACCAAAGCTACCTTTAAGAAAGATATCTCAGAAACTGCACAGTCATGACAACAAGGAGCAGGACATACAGTGATATTGGGAATGAATTACCAGTTTCACGGATACTGTTGCCAAAAGGTATCATTTTCTTCACTGAATGTTCCAGTTTTACAAATTTTTAAAACTAAGAAGAGATGCAGTCTGTCTGAGAAACATGGAACAAAGCCTACTAGACATCCGGTTGCTGATTCATCAAAGAGGATTTCAAACTCATTTTAGAGGGAACTGTAGCTAAAAGCCCTTGGGTAAGAGAAATTAGAAACAACATATAAATAAGTAAGCCCCGAGACTGAGCTGGTCAAAAACCTACAATGAGGAACAGAGAGGGTACACAAGCTCTCCTTCAGATGACCCAAAAGCTTGTCAAAACCCTTCTAGATAAATCTTTTCATTTCATAAAGACCGCTACATCTACCTTCAATTTTTTTTCTCCTCTCTAACTTCACAGTCAGCGTAACTGGTGTGTCAAAGAGGCAGCAAAGCCCAGGGTATTAGCTCAGACAGCAGTAGGCACCTGTTCTTTCACCAAGCTCATGCTGCTGAACGCTGCAGTAAATATTACCAGAATAATACCAGAAAGGGTACAGCAGAGAGCTACAAAGATGATGAGGGGCCTGGATCATCTCCCTTACGAGGAAAGGCTGAAGGACTTGGGTCTTTTTAGTCTGGAGAAGAGAAGGCTGAGAGGGGATCTGATCAATGCTTATAAATACTTAAAGGATGGGTGTCAAGAGGATGGGGCTGGTCTTTTTTCAGTGGTGCCCAGGGATAGGACAAGAGGAAATGGGCACAAACTTGAATATAAGAAGTTCCACCTAAACATGAGGAGGATCTTCTTTACTGTGAGGGTGGCAGAGCCCTGGAACAGGCTGCCCAGAGAGGTGGTGGAGTCTCCTTCTCTGGAGACATTTAAAACCCACTTGGACAAGTTCCTGTGCGACGTGCTCTAGGTGGACCTGCTTTGGCAGTGGGGTTGGACTAGATGATCCCTTCCAACTCTATGTGATTCTGTGATTCTGTGAGTTATAAGTCTGTACAGTAGAAACAAAAATGACATAAATTAGCACCTTTGTAAATTAGGACTCCTTACTGTTAAAGAACAAAGCTAGCAGATTGGGTGACGGGCTTTTACCCCCTTCACAGTCACATATTCCCCTGCCTCACACAACAAGATGACCAACAGATGTTGAAGGTACCAACTTAGAAAAAGCAGTTTCAGAGAACTGTCACTTAATCATTTTATATTGTGCCTAGGTTTTTACTTTACACAGTCATATTTTGGCTCTTGATTAAACTCTTACATTTGCATCACTGCATCATTAAATATAAAAGCACATAAACTCTGTGGTTAGTCTAACCTGCCCTAGGAAACCTTCTGTCAAAACCCTCAACTAAAACAATCCCAGCACTTCTTCTACACACTTCTCAATTTAACAAGCAATTGTGTCTTTGTTCCCCAGTGAACTCAGAGACGCATTACCCTGAGCAAAAAGCAGATCGTTACATGTATAATGTCATCCCTAATTCAATTAGTTATGCAAGTAGCAAATTGTCTAATTCTTGCCGCTCCGGAGGTCTGATTCTCTCCTGCTCACAATACTGTGCTGCCACCTTACTTCACGCAGCCAGGAGAACTTTCTATTTTCAATTAGTTGAAGAGAAATGTTTGTTGGTCAAAAATTTTCATTTGTAAAGCTTGTGTAAAACTGCAAAAAGATGCTCCCAAGAGTGGTATCTTTGTAAGTCTGCATACACAAGTCTGGCAACAATACTGATGTTAGCAGTAAGACAGCATGCACAGAAATAAATTGAAATTGGGAACCTGGGACTCAACTATACACTAGCACTGACCAAACTTTGTAAAAGATGTCACATTATGTTAGCAAGACTAAACACAGGGAAAGTACATTAGCCAGCCACAAGCTTTAGAAGTTAGTGCTTTTATTGTTCAAAATTTTGGATGCCTATTCAATTTCTCAAACCTTGAGACTCAACTAAAGCATATTATTAGGCAAGTATGTTAACAGGAGTTCAAGCTCTCCCAGGTAGTACTTGCGTTGGAACTATGCTGAGAATAGTTTTCTTTTATGTTTACAAGCTTCCTTCTGTACCTTTTGGAATAAACTAAATTAAAATCCTGGGTAGGACAGATGAATGAGTAGCACATCCAGTGGAGGAAAAGATAATAAACATTCCCCAGCCTGCAGCTGGCACTAACTGAAGCTGGCACAGGCTCTTAGGAACCAGCAGGGATAATAACTGGATGGACAAAGCAGTGATGCAGCAAGTCCCAGCCATTACAGTGAGAAGAGAGGTGCTTCCTGCTGAATTTGTGCCATCCCAGAGAACAGGGTTCAAGACACATTTGGACAAAAAGAGAAAGCAAGAGGGGTTCTTTAACCTGCTTATTATGGCATTGCTTTAGCAAATGGGAATCCTGTGCTCCGGCCCCCTTGCCAACAACTGTTTCTGCCTTTTAGTTGAATAACTAAAAATACACACACAGTCCAAAGAGCTGTTCTCAGGTGCTCTCCCTGCCTCCCTCTCTGCCAAGGAACCTCCTGTTGCCTCACCTACAGGATCATTACTTGCTGTTTCTCCAACACAGGACCAGTAGGGTGGGGTTTTTTGCAGATTGCCCTAACGTCGTTATGGCAGCAATGAACATTGGCACTGAGAACTGATGTTTAACCTTGTTGAGTGGGCAGCCCCCAAAGGAGAGTGGGCTCTGGCTGCCTCTGAAACTCAGAAGAAAACTGGCCACGTCTCTTACATGCCGAGGGAGTGCTCTAGGAAAGGGATTATAATTTGGCAGGGGAGGGAGGCAGACTACATGGTCACACATGACGGCAGACACCGATGCTGCAGCTTGCATGGAACTGGGCCCAGCAAGGGCATTCAGAGAATGCTTACCTGAGCATCCACGCTGGGGAGACACTGGTACAGGGTCCTAGAGGGACTTAGGCAAGAAAGAGTTGCTAAATTCAAGGCCTTGACTAACAAGGAGGTGGTTTGAGGCCCATGGGAAGGATGGATGTTGCACTCTGGGGAAGCTTAGGCTACCCAGGGGGGAGGTGGCTTACCTGAGCCCCCACAAGAAGGGAGCCAGTTAAATCTCCCCACTTCAGCAGCTACACATCAGGAATAGGTTCATCTAACCAAACAGATACATAAGCCATTTGGACGAGGTTCTTCTTTGAGGTTCATGTCCAGAAAAAAGCAATACCCACGGGTGATTCATCCCATCTGCTAAGGAGAACTGAAAAGCACTTTTTCTTCTCTGCTGATTATAAAAGGAGCCTGAGGTGAGTCGCTCACATAGAGGCATCCTCATTTAACTAAACTGATACTGTGCAGGTGCATAGGTGAGCATGGTTCACCTATTTTAAAAACAAGGACTGCGGTGCTGCATTTTATGTGATGTCCCACCACTCAAGCAGAACATTTACCAAGCTCAAGGAGGACCCAGGGTGACTCAAGCACTCTGCTGACTGGTTTCTCCGCTCACCTGGGAATACAGCCCCAGCAACTCAGAGCAAGATGTCTGTGTAGAAGTTTGAGGAAGCTTTCAGCAAAAAATTAAGGCTGATAGGAAGGTGAACACAACACTCATATAGCGTAGGAACCATTTTTGGGTGTCACAGGAATGCTCAATGGTTTGAGTGCCTTCTATTGGCACACACTCATGAGACACATGTTGGAGGCCTCCATGGCAGGGTGCTTCCCAAGGTGGGTTCAGAACTGAATCACGCCAGCATTTGGAATGGAGCTGCAGTTTTGTTTCCTCCAAAACAAACTGAGGTCTGCTGTGAAACAATTGCTGTGAGAAAGCAAGCACATGTTGCAAATGGGAAAGGGGTTTGCTTCAAAACTGCACTATTTCTCCAAATTGGTAATTTAGACTTAGACAAGGAGGAGCGTGTTGCAAAGGTAGCAAAAGTGCTATTCAAACTAAGAGACACCTGAAGTCACATATTAATTTCTCGGATTGGCTCTTTGAAATCAGGAGTTTATTGAAGTTGCTGTTGGGTGAGGTTATGTTATGCAGAAGGTCAAAGCAGACTATCCTAACTATTTCTTTAAATGTATCTGGAGTTTTGGATTATGTTCTAATCCAAGACTTGAGTCGGTTCTTAGGTTATCCAAACTATATTACTGTTAGCCTCCCTGGCAGCTTTCAAGTGTTATGTTTCTTAAATTATTAACCATACAGCTCACAGAGGTAGAAAACATAGACTTACCTTTCCAGGAGCACTCCTGAAACACTGAAAGTGTCTACATTTCAGGAAAAGCTGGATTTCTAGGCTCTGATTCAAATCTGTAAGCATGTGTTACCAGTAAGGCATGAGACCAATAATGCAACCAATTTCCTCAACTGAACTAGGATGTTACAAGCCGAGAAAATATTTAACATACAAACAAACCATCAAAGTGTAAAGATTAAAGTACACAGTTTTTAGAAGATGAAAGACAGTTTAACAGACATTATTCCAGCAGCAGGTCAGCTAGGTCAGACCAGGATGTTAGATCCTGCAATCCTTGAGGAATTTTAAGGAGCAAGGAACCAGACAGTACTGAAGATGACTCACTTGGATACGAATAAAGAACAACAGAACTAGTTTACCTCTGTGCTCCATGAAAAGTTAATTCCTGTTAAAAAAAAAATTACACAGTTTTAAAAGAAAAAAAATGCTTACAGATAAAAGCAAGAGAATCAACCAGAGACTGGAAAGTCAAGGTTTCTGGAATTGTTATTCAGAATGAACTTCCACCTGAGGCAACACAGACATTTTCTTTGGCTATCTAATAGATGCTTATGTAAATATTCTGAGTCATTTTAAGGGAATTACACAAATACGAACCTCCTACATAATAGAAAATATGTAGATTCCTTTCATATCCTTATTTAGATGAGTCCTTAATTCATTTCACCCTGTCAGCACACAGTTGTTAACAACTCAGATACAGTTAATACATGAAAAATCTAGAAACTACTGAGAACCTGATACAGGGAGAGATATCTGAGACACTAAGTTCATTGCCATTGAAAATATAAAGGCTGCAAATTGGGAAAAATGAGGGAAATCCCTGAAAAAAGCACTCATCATGTCAACAGTGGGGTCAGGGTTAAGTGGTAAGAGGAAGAGTTTGTCTGGAAGTAGTAAGAGAGTTAACAGCTACCAATGCCTATGCTAGCAGGGAAAAATTAAGCACTATGTGGGATAAAATGCTGAAGCACAGAAATCTATCACTACACTCATACAGATGCCCAAGTGAAGGAGCTTCCTCCTACTTGTGTGAAAGGATGAATTGCTATTCAGTCCTAGGTACAGAAAGGATTGTATTGTTTGTTTGCTTCCCTGTCATGTTGCAGTGACTGAGTTTCCCCAGGATGCTGGAGGAGGCCACATGCTCTCCCAAGGGCAATGTTATTCTGATTCCCTCCTTGATCCACCTTACTCCCTTTCCCAGCAAATCTTAGTCACCTCACATATGCAAACAGTGAAGTTGGGAGAAATGAGCTTCAGCCAGTCCCACACAGGTTTTCACAGCCCAAGTTCATAGAATCATAGAATCGTTTTGGTTGGAAGAGACCTTTAAGATCATCAAGTCCAACTGTTAACCTAGCACTGCCAAGTCCACCTTTACACCATGTCCCTCAGCACCACATCTACATGTCTTTTAAATACCCTCAGGGATGGTGACTCAACCACTGCCCTGGGCAGCCTGTTCCAATGCTTGATAACCCTTTCAGTGAAGAAATTTTTCCTAATATCCAATCTAAACCTCCCCTGGTGCAACTTGAGGCCATTTTCTCTTGTCCTATTGCCTTTTACTTGGCAAGTCCACCACTAAACCATGTCCCTAAGCACCATGTCTACCCATTCTTTAAATACCTCCAGGGACAGTGATTCTGCTACTTTTCTGCTGCAGCCTGTTCCAATGTTTGATAATTCTTTCCATGAATAAATTTTTCCTAATACCCAATCTAAACCTCCCCTGGTGTGTTCCCTCAGCTGCTCCTCATACAACTTGTGCTCTAGACTCCTCACCAGTTTCACTGTCCTCTGAACAGGCTCCAGCACCTTAATGTCTTTCTTGCAATGGAGAGCCCGAAACTGAACACAGTATTTGAGGTGCGACCTCACCAGTGCCAAGGACAATCACTTTCCTACTCCTGCTGGACACACTGCTTCTGTGCTGACCTGGCTTCACTGCCAGCTGCAACCAAGCTGACTGTGAAGTCCTGTATGCTGTAATTACACTTCCTAATGTCATCAAGACACGCACAGAGAGTTTGGGCAGAACCTTTCATTTGCACTGCTATGGTAACTAACATTGCTCCCACAAGGAGGGTAGCTCAGGTTGGTAAGTCAATCACTTGTTGCTTATACTCGATCCTCTCAACCTCCTCCACACCCTTTTTGGCAGGAAGCCCCTGCCCTTGTGCTCACTGCAAATCTGCCTTTTCTTTCCTGAGAACCTCCTTTCGCATGGGACTGCAATTCTTGCTTGCACAGGTTCTTGCAGAGAACTCGGCTTCTACTTTCAAGCTGTTGGTCAAAACCTCCTGTGTCTTCCTGGCAAGAGAGGGCTTAGACACCTGAGAGGAGTATAGGAGAATCAGGTTTGAGTCCCACAAATGCCAGATGACAGTAAGCCCTCTTTGGTACCACCCTGTAATCAACAAAGTCACGCTTTATGTGATATGAATATGGCACCACTTCAGTGGCTTCAGAAAACCAGCAAGCTAGTGCAGGATCCAGCCCACCCTGCCACAAGTACTCCCTGATGAGGAATAGGCTGGTTGGCCAAGCAAATCCTCCTCAGGAAAACTTAAAATATATGCCTCCCCATTAGATTCAACCTCTGCAGGCATTACATTAGCACATGAAGGTTATCTCTCCAAGCTGCTAAATAACTAGGAAAGAAACCTCTGCTTCAAGGCAGTACATGTTAAAGTATGTGCAGCAGAAGCTAAAGGACTTCACATGTAAAGATCCCAGTGAAACAGGAACCTATGCTGCCAAGATGAAATTCTTGAATAGAGATACTGAGGAAGACGCAGCTCTGGCCACAGGATCAGTGAAGTGCAACACCTGCCCCACAGTCACATCCAAACTTGGACACTGAATTTCACTGAATTTCACTGAATTTCACTGAATTTTCAGAGTTGGAAGGGACCATAGAGATCATCTAGTCCAACTCCCCTGCTAAAGCAGGATTGCCTAGAGCATGTCACTGCTCCCTTTGTTTACAAACAAGCACAGCCTGTGCTCCAACTCAACCAAGCTACCAAACAGGACCACCTTCTGGATGATGTAGGCATAGATTTTAAGCGTCCTCCTCCAACACACCCAACAGATCTTCCCGACACCTCAGAGATCTTCAGTCAGGTTTTCCCAGACAGTGTGGCTTAGCTGTCTCTAGGCTAGTAAAACATACAAGCTCACAGAACATGCCCAGGAGCAGGTACATGATCATCCACTCCGGCAAAATATAGCACCCTTTGTCCTGGGGTATCTAGCATTCTTCCCTGGGCACCTTTCTGAGAGTTAGCATGCACTAAGGACCCTTCCCAACAGGCAGCCTGAATGCGGCCCCCTTCCTAGGAGGTAGGTGAGTTTCACAGAATCACAGAATCGTTGAAGTTGGCAGGGACCTCTGGAGACTGTCCACTCCAACCCCTGGCTCAGAGGAGGGTCAGCTACAGCAAGCTGTTAAGGGCTGTGTCCAGTTAGGTTCTGAGCATCTCCATCACCTGTCTGGGAAAACTGTTCCAGTGTTCAACCTGCACCACAAAAAAGTTTCCTCTTTAAGTACAATTTCCTGTGTTTCGGTTCCTGCCTATTGCCTCTTCTTCCGTTATTGGGCACCACTGAGAAGAGTCTTGCTCTGTCTTCTTTATTCCCCTCGCATCAGGTACTTATAAATATTGATAGGATTCTCCTTGAGCCACGTCTTCTCCAGGCTAAGCAATGCCAGCTCTCTCAGCCTCTCATCATATGATGGGTGCTCCATATCCATGGTCCTTCACTGGACTCACTCCAGTATGTCCATGAAAGTTTAGGTATAAAGAAGCAATCTCAGCCACTGCAGTCGGGCTCAAAAGAGACTCCTATCCTTGCCCAAATTTACTATTATAAATACAGCCCTTGAACCTAAGCAGCTGAACCAACATAGGACGGAACATACAGATTTCAGACCTTGCTGTGCTTCAACTTAAGGTAAAGAGGAGTTTTAACCAGTGGTGCTGAAGTAAACATTTTAGTGTATCAGGTTACCTGCTCAACAGTTCATGCTTCCCGAAGAGGAAGACCAGATTCAAGTCTTTCAAGACATGATCATGAAACATACAGATGCAGATCAAAGCTCTTAGAGCAGATATATCTTTCTTCCTACATCGCTTTCATTACATGCCCCATTTTGGAATGAAAACGCCAATGCAAATTGCTTTATTTCATTGTTATCCCTTACAAGAATCCAAATGCCATTATTCGCATGCAAATGAAAAACATATACGCAATCTCGCTTTGTTAAAATGTGCTGTGTATTTCTGCATTAGCAGGCTGTCTTTCTTATCCTGCCACAGCACTAACAAAAGACCACTCTCTGCAAGATGGCTGTATCAGGTGCAAACATAAAAATGGAAATGAATACATTTCCACTGAAGGTCCTTACCTGAACTGGATGAGAGGTCTCAAATAATGCAAAAAGTACGCTTCACCAACATTTTGCTGCTGAAGGATAAAAGTCAACCTTCAAACTTTACCCTCCATCCATGCTTAGGAATTATTGCTTCAGGCTTTGGGCTGCGTGTGTAAGGTTTGGCGTTTTCACATTCTTCTCTCTCTTCAGTGAGAGAAGCCTAACTATAGGTTTCCTGTGACAATCATGCCCCATTTCACAAAATGGTTGAGGTTGGAAGGGACCTCTGTAGGTCACACGGTCCACCCCTGCTGCTCAAGTAGGGCCAGCTAGAGACAGTTGCTCAGGACCATTATCCAGGCAGCTTTTCATTATCTCCAAGGATGGAGAATCCACAACTTCCCTGGGCAACCTATGCTAGTGCACGGTCACCCTCACGGTAGAAAAAGTGTTTTCTGATGGAAACCTCCTGTCTCAGTTTGTGACCATTGTCTCTGGTCCTGTCACTGGGCACCTCTGAGAAGAGCCTGGCTCTGTCCTCTTTGCACCCTCCCTCCAGGTTCTCATAGAGCAGATTTACCCCCTCCTTGAGCCTTCTCTTCTCCAGGCTGACCAGTCCCAGCTCTGGCAGGCAGGGGTTCAGCCACCCCCAGGAAAACAGGGCTTCACCGTGTTTAACTGTAACCTGGGAAGACAAAGGCCATAACTCCAAACATCCCCCCTCTTCCTTCTTCCCCCAGCACTTATTGCTGACCACGAGGTCATATTGCATGGGGTATCCCTTTGGTCAGTTGGGTCAGCTGTCCCAGCTGTGTCCCCTCCCAACTTCTTGTGCACCTCCAGCCTCCTCACGGGCAGGGTGGTGTGAGAATCAGAAAAGGCCTTGAGGCTGTGAAAGCACTGCTCAGCAGTAGCTAAAACATCCCTGTGTTATCAACACTATTTCCAGCACAAATCCAAAACAAAGCCCCACACAAGCTACTGCAAAGAAAATTAACTCTATCCCAGCCAGAACCAGTACATTCTCAGCCTTTCCTCACTGGAGGGATGCTCCAGTCACCTTAGTGCCCTTTTGTTGGATCCCCTCCAGTATGCCCATGTCTCTCTTGTACTGGGCAGCCCAGAACTTGACACAACACTCCACGTGTGGCCTCACCAGGGCTGAATAGAGGGGGAGGACTGCCCTCCCTCGATCTGGTGGCAACCCACCTGATGCAGCTCAGGATTTGGCCAGAAAAGGCTCATTTGCTTTCTTCCATTTTGGAAATGGCATGCTGCTGCTTCTGTCAGCTCAAGTGGGAGATGGATCCCTTGTGACAGTGATGTGTTTATCTCCAGGACACTGCTTTGTGTAGCACAGTAAGCAGGAAGAGGATTGATAAGGGCGCTCGGACATTAAGGTGCTGTTTCCAGCTTTACTCCAAGTTGTATGTCTTTTTGTCCCCTCATTTTTTTTGGATAAATCACAGCTTCTCACAGACAATGCAACTCGGACATGACTAAATGAAAAATTCCCCCCTTGACACCACAGTTCACAATTGGCACTATGATTCTTTTAACACAGTATCTAAACACGTCTGAGTAACACAATTCAATATATTTGAAAATACATTTGCACATTACAGACAATCTTAGGAAACGCTTCACCTCTCACAAACCAGTAGCCAGTGTCTTTCATTGTGGAAGACATACAGTGACACCAATTCTGTCAATACCTGCTATTTCTAAGGCACACATTTGCAGACCACTTTAGAAAAATACTGCCATAGGCATACATTTTATATTTTATTAGCATTAAAGCTTTTTTTCTACTGAAGAGATAAACTGGCTGTGTAACCTGAAATTTTCTAAAGCAATGCAAAGTCTCAAATGTATTGTTTTACTAAGCTGTAATAATGGACACGGTGCTTTTCATTTTTGTTCAGATATTTACCTTTTGATGAATTTAAAAAGTTACTTTGCCCAAAACCAAAATGAAATACAAAGCTCACAATTTAAAAGTTTTCTTTAGAGGAAAGGGTGCCCCAGGGATTTGGAGCCTGTCAGTTACATAGCTCAGGTCCAGGTTGTTCTATTCTTCTAATCATTCCATTCTACTGGAGGATGAGTGCCACGACCTTGAAGTGGTCACTGGATGAGGGAAGACAATGGTGAAAATTAATTCACCTTTACACTCATTTATTGAAATTAACTGAGTGTTGTACGGCTGGAGCCCAGCTAATGCTCCAGGTTAATGACTGGTCCTTCTACAACTTTCATACAAGTGTTCAAATTACATTTTAACATATAAATGTATTTACCTTCTCTCTTAAAAAATACAAATACAAAACCACCTTCTAGTATCACTCCTGTAATTTTCTAGATCAGAATTACTTTCAGTATTCCCAGACTTTAGAGCAAACAGACCTGAACTTTTGTAAAGTGAAATCACTTATAAAGGCAAAGTGAAAAGATGTGTATCCAACATCAATTATTATAATCACAAAGAGCTGAAATATAGCAACAATTTCTCATTTGTACATATTGAACAGCAAAAAAGTAAAAAAATATATATATACAACAAGCTTAATAGGGAAACAAACCTGAAACAGTTCTCTTCTGCTCCTGGATAAGACAACTTTCCCTTAATTTT
Source organism: Calidris pugnax (assembly GCF_001431845.1). Classification (NCBI taxonomy): domain Eukaryota; kingdom Metazoa; phylum Chordata; class Aves; order Charadriiformes; family Scolopacidae; genus Calidris; species Calidris pugnax. Next base: position 13,087,317 of record NW_015091257.1, read on the forward strand.
TTTAGTGCATTCCCTCTTATTCATAAGAACTAACACATTTTATCTTTCTGTTCTAAGGCAAACTGTAAACAATCACATCTTCCTTCAAATCAAGAACAGTTGTGAACTAGTGAATTGATATATATTCACCTGAGATCATTCTGAACTATAGGACAAGAACAATAATGATTAACAGCTAAGATGCACGACAATTTTGTGATTTTTAAAGAGAAACAGCATTTATACAGAGCAGTAAAACTGCCACTTGTAAAGAGAATTATTGAAAACAGTATAGGAGGAGACACTATGAGGACCGTAAGCAGCTTCTACTTTTACTTTCTTCTATTCGGCATTGTCCTGTTCCCAACTTTCTGTAACATAAAAAGAGGGAGGGGAAGGAAAAAAATTAAATTGAATGGGAAAAAAAAATATTTCTTCTGTCACTCTGTTTATTTCATGCTTATGTCAGTTTCTCTCAAATCCATTGACTGACTTCAAAGTAGTCCTATGGTAAATTTTAGGTGCATTTCATCTAGGTCAAACAGCATAAAGCAAAACCACAAAGCTATATATAGTCTACATGTGTATTCAGCTCTGATTAACAAGTACAATTAACCCTGAGATAAAAATAAATGAGCCAGTATTTCTATCCTTCTTTTATATCTGGAATTAGTTATTTAATCCTTTCTAGAGTAATTCTGTTGGATACAACTAGTATCCACTAGTGACACCTTCAAACAAAATCAGCTTGATTTTGTTACTAATAACTACTTAAAAGCATCACAAAAGTACATTCATCCAAGCACTGAAAAAGTCACATCTGTAATGATAAACAGATAATTATGATTCATAAATTCTACTGAGGAAAGCAAGGTTAAAGCAAAAGGGGCTCTCCTGTACTACGTGTTGGTGTTAAGAAACAGAGCCAGGGTATTTGTAGGTAGGAAGGATCCAGGCAAATGTGAAAAGGAACATTTTGTCACTCAAGGACATGCATCAGGATCATATCTGCATGCACCAGGTCATGAAATCATTTAATATTCTGTTCTCCACTCTCATGATTTGCGCATATATTATTATCTTTAACATGAGGTACATGAGAAGGAAAAAGAAATAAATTAAAAGTCACAGAAGAAACCCACACTGTGGCTAGGGACTAAACTCCAATTTCCAGCATCTCATGCCAGTATTTTAATCAGGAGCCCATCAGGCAGAAATGCATCACTCATACGCAGCCTTAATCATCTGTTTGGCACAGACCAAGATTCAAACCCAGATCCTGCAGAGATCAGGTGTCTCACAGGAAATATCACCTCCAAACTGAAAGGAAATCTATGGCTACTGTGTTTACAGGTGAAAAAACAACCAATCCAACATCACTTTGGCAAAGCCTATGGCAAACAAAGCTACAACTTTATAAAACTTGCTTGTATCTCTATCACTCTGCAGATTAAATCCAAGTATTTATCTTGGGATGTCTTTGTGGTATCAATGCATCAAATGCAATTGCAGGTGAATATTAATGCAAAACAAAAAGCCACACCAACATGGTGTACTCAAAGCAATTCAAACTTCCAAACTGAAGCAACAAAAAAAAAAGAAAACATAATTTACAAATGCGTTTTCATTGTATCTTCAAACACTAACACAACTTGATTTTGTACAGCATCCTACATATAAGCTGCATCCAAAACACTTAGCAGACTTTAATACAACAATTGTAGAGTTAAGCAGCAGAAGAGGAAAACAATTAAGTGCTGCAGGCAAGGAAGAAAACATAAGGTCTCAGATGGGATTTGAAACAAAATGGAGAATCAAGATAACTTTGTCTCCTGTTTCAAGTCTAGAAGAAATAAATGTCATAAAGCAGTATCAAAACAATTCCGTTTACCTCAGTAGCATCATCCATTTCTGCGATCTCATGCAATCATTTCAGCTCATTTCTGAATTAGAGAACCCTTTCTCTGGAGAGCTGTCATCGCTGAGGTCACTGTAGCTGTCACTGTTAAAAGCAATACCCAGTCAGAAGAATCTAAAATATTGTATTTCAAACCCTCCATCCTAGATGATGCATATGACAAACGCTTTCCTCAAATGCAACCCATTTCCAGAAAATTACTTTAAGCTCATGCTCAATTTTGGTATTTTAGAACGTCTTTCTCTACAGGAATGGGCTTAAGTTTGGAGCCTAAGAACTGATGAGAAAAAATATTCTACCATATAAACAGTATGTTCCTTTTTTTTTGTTTTTCACTTGGCTCCCATACGTTCATTCTGCAGTTTGCTGGCGCTGTGTGCATGCAACCGTGATTAAAACTATGGAGAATAACAGGTATTTACAGCGAGGCTAAAAGGAATTTCTCCTTTATGATAAAGAAAATGACTGTTTTGACAAAACAAAAAAGTTAAAACAACTTTATTTACTCAGAACGCTTCAATTTATGCTTAAATTACAATTCTTGCTCTTCCAATCACAACATAAATAATTTTCATTGCACCAAGCAATATCCTCACAGTTTTTCCCGAGGTTTCATTCTGTTCTGCTGTTTTCTGAGAGGAGGAGACCGGTTTTCACAGAACAAACTGCCATGCAAGTGACCGTTTATAAGTGGCAAGAACAAGTAAACAGTGAAGGACAGGAATCACCACAGCGACTGAGAGAAAGAAGTATGCCCACAAACCATATTTTCAGTCAGTTGTGACGTCTGTCAGGTCTCCAGGTTTATCTTAACTCTAAGTTAAGAAGAACCCCCAACCTCAACCTCCTCCTGCTATACTTCACTTCTACGGTCTGTTTTCCAGATACTTGAATTTCCCAAGGTCAGAAGGCAGCACAGGGAGCCCAGGGAACTGACAAGTACGTTTGAGCGGTCAGTTCCGTGATATATCAGACCACAGGTTATGATTAACACAGTACAGGTGGGGATCTCAGACCTCATTTGTGTGGGTACAGCAGTGCCAGCCTTGGGTACCAACTCTACTCCAGCCACTGTACGCCCCTCTTGTCACATCTCACTCATCCCATACACCTTCATCCTCCAGCCGACAGGACCTCAAGTCCCATCAGGCTTCCCTGCCGTGGGTTTGATCTCCCACTGAGCCATCAAGCCCATAAACCAGCCCGTGGCCCACCCAGACACAAGCCTTCTCAGTCGATCCGCGGTGACTGCCTGCTGTGCAGTGTTTCCAGGGGAACTATATAACCCCGCAGCTGGAGAGCTTTGATCCAGACCGCAGTGTGGAACAGAGAACAAACTGCGCTCAAGTTACACCGGTGCTTGTGACTGAGCGCTGCTTTGTAGCCTGAATTTCACCCTCTCTTCTTCGCAAAAAAACAAAACCCACCTAAAAATCACAGCCATTCGATAGAGCGGGGCGGGAGGAGTGGCACCAACAGCCACCTCGTTTAATTTCTACCTCTGACTGTTTGGAAAACCTCCCACAGTTACAGCAAATCACTGCACCAAATTCTGTAGGAGACAGCACAGATACTCCGACTTTTCTAACATTAAGAACATGTCGTATCAGGGTAGTGAGAAACGCTCAACTGGATCGTGTCGCCAGCTGGCAAACAATTGCACAGTTCAAGTGAGGAAAGTGTTGTTAACAGTACGATCAAGCATGCCAGATGCACACAGACAAACACAACATCGCCAACGTTGTACTTACTTCTTTCTGAAAGTACCCATGGAAACATGGAATAAAAATTCAGCATTATTAAAACAGTTTTGCATTTTTCAAATCACAGCAAAACAGCAGAAATTGCCCAGAGAACAGAGGGTAAAACTGTGATTGTGGAGAGCTGCATAATCCCACGATAGCCCTGGTTTAAGCCCAAACTCTTCAGAGAACATTTTTTTAATGGTTTTTTCTGCCCAGTGGCAGTCACAGCCCAAAACCATATGCTAGAGCTCCATATACAACACTGTATGGGAGACAGATGCTTAAGTAAAAATGCTCAGGGGCCAATGAGGTGAGTGGAGAACTGCCCAGCTTCCTCTCTTGAAGACAATGATCCCCACCCAGCACCCTCATCATGGGTCCTTCCCCAACTCATTGACCTGGGGGTTAGAGGCATTCGCCCATAGAAGCAGTCACACAACGCTGGCTGCTTCCATCACTTCACTGACTGACCACCCCAGTTTCTCAGGCCTGTTCCCAGCTTGTGGAAGCTGAGGGTCATTTGGATAGCCACTAGCCTAGAGGCTAAAACACTTATTCGGCTGGTGACAATTTTGTTCCTGTTTCCATGCTGCCCAATTCAGCACAAGGTTTGACTCTAACCGCATTTTTGACCGTTTTGCAGTAGCACCTCGGGTTCTCCCCTACTTTAAGGCTGTCCTGCTGGCTGTTGGCTGGTGACAATTTCCTGTTTCCACGCTGCCCAATTCAGCACAAGATTTGACTCTAACTTGACTGTTTTGCAGTAGCACCTCAGGTTGTCCCCTACTTTAAGGCTGTCCTGCTGGCTGTAAGTCAGTTTTATTTCTAACAGGCAGGCCACAGTGGCAAGAAAGGTAGAGGAAACATCCAGGCAATGGTCAGCCCGTGGGCTTCAGACTCAGGCAACTGTCAGTCTCACAGTTTCAGCTGTTTGAATGATATAAGTGCCCCAGAAGAGGTGGCATTGTGTTAGCAAGAACTTGGACTCCAAGGAAACCTGACCTTCTTCATGAATTAAGCTACCAGTGGGCTGGAAAGCAAACAGGTACTCATGAATCTTGGCGTATCTGCATCTGGGTGCTAGAGCTTCAGACCAGTGCTGATGTCCAGTTTGTAAGATTTACTGCGATATGAACTGTACTCAACTGATAAGTAATTTGAAGAAAAGCTCCAGGTGGTATTAACCACAAATGAGTCATCACCTCTCTTTGGAATAAATGTGTACTTCCTTCCAAATTACACTGAGCTGCTACACAGATATTAAACACAAAAACTAAATGGATATTTTGCGCTCACAGTTGCTAACATTATGTAACAGTACTTAAATGTGCTGGCTATGAAAGTGGTGGAAAATCCAATAAGCCTGGCTTTTCCTTCATGAATTTTTTTTTCACATTGAGCCTTTAACTGAAAAAATATGTTTACATTTCCTTCAGAAAGTTTTCTACCAGTTTGTGTACCAATTAGTTAGCAATTATCTTGGGCAGGAACCTGATACCCATTTCATCTTGTTTTTAACAATTCCCACAACATTGGCCTCCAACAAAAAAGAGCTAGTGAGCAGATATAAGGCCACCATGGGGGTTCTATTCCGTTGGGGTTTTTTTTTCATGGGATCTGAAGTATAAAAATGTGGCCAAGAGAAAAACAGAACAAAACTCAAGAGTATGCAGTGTCAGTGCATCTAGTCCGTCACTTCAGCCTTCGAGATGAAGAATTTTGGTCACTTTGGTCCTTACACATAATCTACCTGTAGTTAATGGAAATACATTCACTCCAAAGTGAAATATCACCCAGTACGTAGCTGGTATTTCACTTTGCAGTGAACTGCAACACATTTCCCGACTGGAGCAAGGAAAACATCCCCTGTTGAGAAATTACACTATGGGGTTTTGGTTTGATTTAAAGTTCACTTATCCTCAGATGCCTGTCTTCTCAAGACGTAAGCAATAAAAAGAGCTTTCCCCCGCATGTGCTCCATTATTTCCAAATTCATGCCCTTTTCAGATCTCTCTTTTCAGATTGCCTCTGGCAGAGGCATCATCATGCCTCTGCTGTGCATCAGTCTAAAGCAGGGACGGAGGCAAGATGAGAAGATTCCCTATTGGCGTGGTACGGAAGGCAGCTGATAGCTGGGGCCACATGGCATGAAGCTGGAAAGCATTACCTCATGAAACCACCAGAAATAAGACTCAAGATCAATTTTAAACCTGTATTTCTCAAACAGCTGCTCAAAAGTACCAAACAACCTGCTTTCAATGTTTTTATTAAGAAACAAAGGCAACTGTAAAATGGGGGTTGTTTCATTTGAAAAATCCAGATCAACATTCTTTAAAAACAAAAGATTTGACACAGTTTCAGAGGGGCTTTTTTTCATCCTTTTTTAATGTATCATTAACCAAAAAAAAGTCCTTTTCCAGAAATGTAAGCAATTTAAACAACTGTTACAGTAATGCTATTCCCTGCAAAGGCAGGAGCCAAGCTAAGTGCATTTCTTCTTCAATGCAAATTAAAGATAAATGTAATTCCATTTAGCACGGGCTGTGGCTGTTTAAAACAATTGTTATAGCTTTCGAGAACCTAGCAAAAAGCAACCTGTCAATTATTATTTATTCTCCCCACATAAAGCAGAATGATTAAAATTATTATAGTCATTAAAACATTATTTAAAATAAATGCATACTTGATTGTGCAATGGTTATAATTGCAGTCACCCATATTTCTCAGTGCATTTTTAATGATCATTATATGATTATAAAAATCAACATATATCATTTATAATAATCCCCATTGTTATAAGATCCTGTGCTTCCATGAAACATCATTTCATTAAAGAATCCCTCAGCACATACCTAAGACTCCCCAGTTCCAACCTGCCAGACATTTGGACTCACATAACTGGACCTAGGATAATGGTTTTATTAGGACCCAGCACTACGAAAATCACAACCAAGAAGCCAGAACATATCTGGATGTTATAAAAACTCCCAGCTGAGTCTCATGCACGGGATTCAATTCATATAGCTTTAGACATATTCATCTGTGATAGCTGCCACCAGCTTCTTACAGTCAATGGAGAGAAAAAGGCACTTGTAGAACATAATGCTTCTGATCCACTCAACCATTACTATGCGCATTTTGGCTCCTTTGAAGTGCATATTAACTTAGCCACTACAGAAAAATACTTGGGGTGACTAGTTCCAAAGTCTTCACTGTAAACATCTAACATTAAAATGACAAAGTAACTGCCATAACTAACCATTACAAAGTTCATCACTAAGTATCACTATGGTCAAGACAGGATTTCCTTTAAAACTTTTTCTGTCATTTTCTGTAAGAGCTCTGAGGGCTGTATTTGGCCAATGGCAGAAATACAATGCTGTACCAGATGTGTTATTGGTTAGGAACAACGTCCAAGGGATATCAGAGATAGCCCTGCCGATATCTCCGTTGTCCCTCATACACCAAAAGACACCACACAGGCTGTTTACTGTTCTGTTTATAGGTTCTTGCCCAAACTTGCCCAACACAGCTGTTTTGGGACACAGCTGGACCATGTCAGTGCAGGAAGAATCACAGTGACAAGATTTCTGAGGTTTTTTTCTTGATGCCCCGCTCCTCTGTCCTCTGGCCGCTTGTGTTCCTTGTCTCTGAATGCAACTCATAAGTCATCTTTTACTAATAACCTGCACAGAACTTAACAGATTACTCTGACTAGATGGCATTAGATTGGTGCCTTCCATTAGCACATTCACTAATGACTTGCAAAAATTTCTTTTGGCACCACTCTCAGTTGCCCACACTTTCTTACCTAGGAACATCTCTCACTTCCTACATTTCTTCCCATCTACTGGACATTTGTGTTTAAATTATTTATCTTTAGCCTGTTACTCTCCTCCTCCAAAGAAACACAGTATTTCGTTATTTTCAGCTCAGGTTTCTAAATTCTCTATATCTTTTTATGTTATTTCTTTGTCATGAACAGTGCTTTCAGCTCCTCTTTGAATTATATTATTTGCAAATATCATTAATATACTGTAGCCTACTCTTGCAGGCCATTAATAAAGATGTTGGTTGAGGGGAAAGAAAAAATAAAACCTGCTGATGCTAAACTTGCTCTGGGAAAAAACAAAACTAAACAAAAAGCCAACAAAACAAACCAAAACTATGGCTTTATTGTACATCAGTGGTTTTGCAATCTATATGACACTGTTCCCAAAGATAAGCCAGTTTTTATTATTTTCTCCAAGTGAAATTCTGTAAGACTCAGTAGAAGCCAACACTACATCTGAAGTTCTTCTCTTAATCCACTGGTTTTCTATTAAAATCTTTTGATTTCTCTTGAAAAGCAGCATATCTGTGGGTATTGTATAATTCCTGAGCATCTCCTGTGTTTCTAGAGCTCTCTGCCCTTTAAAAGGAAATATGTAAACTGGCAGCCTCTCAGCTCCTTATGAAATGGTGACTTCAGCACTTCCATGGAAAGATTTCGAAAAGGTCATGATTTAAAAGCACTCACAAGGAAATGAAGTGCATGGCTTTGTCTGATGGTTGGGCACTCATGCTGTAAAGCACAAGAGGCTGAAATCACAAAGGCAACTTAGATGCCCAACTACCACTTCAGGTAACTAAGTAATAACTCATCACTGAGTTACTCCAATCTGTTGCTCAGTTCTTAACTGCCTCTGTACACACCAAAGCTCCTGGGAACTAATTTTACCCCAGAGGACGCATTCCAGTCTCAAGCTAGGTATGCTCAGGCCTATGTGTAAGCATTCCCAGGCTGCCTACCAGACTAGACCTCATAAAAATTTAAGAGAAGGTTTATTCACTTTTATTTATTTAGGGCACTCTCCTGGGAATTGTGACACATCTTTACGTTTACTGTTTGCTTTGCTTAGAAGCTAGTGCTTCTGTCCAGGTGTCAGATGTTCTAAAATTACATCCTAATTATGGGGCTGCTAAATGTTTTGGGGTAATGATTTCCTGTTAAGAATCTTATACTGAAACATGTATTTCCTTTTGTCTCAGGACTTCATCATTAACTCTCCTTTTAGTGTTTTTAATAGCCTATTTTAGGTAATCTGTTCAACTTGCTGGCCTCCACAGGTTACGTGTTTGCTCTAGTCAACAGCATGACTCCAACTCATGTAGCCAGTGCTGGATGACATGTGCAGAAACAACCCCCCCTCAGATTTGTTTCAGTCTTCTTATGACCTTATGACATATTCAGCTTTCCTGTTCAATGAAATCACTAGTGTTATGGGGTTTAAAGGTTTAAATTGGAAATCCTTTCCACTCAGCAGGTGGGTATGTTAATATGAGTGGGTGTGCTCTAATTAGCACTGAAATTCCCTCCTCAACGTTCTCCCCTGCAAAATGCTCCTCTTTTCACCTCAAAATGTTTTTCTATTCCAGGGCTTTTTCTCAAGCCAGAGGGTTTTGCTTGATTGCTGTGTAGCCTGGTAAATAGTAAAATCTGCATTTTTTATGTATAAAGCTTTGGACAATTAATTTTTGTCTTTGCTAAATGTTTAAGTGTTGGTTGGAGTTTATTGAATGAACATGAATAAAAAGAGTTGGGTGTGCCTTTTTACTGATTATATATTAATTTGAATAAATGTAAGTGCAGCACATTCAGTAATTGCTGAAACTTAAAAATCAAGGTTAGAAAACGTATTTGCTGTAATGCTAAGGGATGTAAGTTTAAATTAGTGGGACACATGCAGATCACTCATTCAAAAAAAGTAATTTTTCTTAAGCTCAGAGACATGAATAGGTATAGTCATGGGAGGAAGGAGTAAAAGAAAGGACATTGGGACCTGGGAAACAAGATGAACTGTGAGATAGAGAGTGTTCACAAGAGGAAAACACTGAAGATCTTTGTGCTTGAAGACTCCCCTTCCTGCCAAGCACCACAAAAATTTGACCTGTGTAATGCACTGGCACAAATTTTAAAAGGTAAATAATGTTATGACCCCTAATAACAATGACAAGCTAAGGTAAGAGAAGTATTTCAATCAAGCTGTAGTTTGCAGATGTCTTGGTTTGAGAGATTTTCTCTGTATCTACATCATTGCACAATGATGTAGGCCAGAGTGAGCAAAGACGAAGTGCATTTATGAAAGACAACTGATACCCATATGGAGAAGGGTACCAAAATAGATTAATCTGGTCTGGCTTGGCTATTTTCCATTACTACTGAAACTTGAATAAAATTTCTATTTCTCACTTAAGAAAAGGACTTAAGAATAGAAAGCAACACTCAAAAAAAAAACAAAAACAGAAAAACCCAACCAAAACAAGTAAGTTTGGTGCCTTGTTTAGAGGAAAAGCCAATAAGCCAGGCTTAGATCTGTTCTGTTATTATTCAGTCATCCTGTGGTTTTTTTTTTTTAGTATTTTTTTTCATTTTTGTTATCGTACCCTAGACTGCCCTCTGACCTCTTTGTTATTGCTATTGTAATGAAATTGTAACTGTTATTAATATCATCCAAATAAACAAGAATGAGTTAACACTGGCTAAAAACTATTGTACATTCCACAAACCAAAAACTCCATGTCCAAGGCAACTGGGACATATTATTTTAGTTTGGCTGAACCATATATTTTTGATCTAGATCCAAACCCTTCCATAAGTCTAAAGCTATCCCAACTGTTTTGTTTTAGGCCCATCTCTAGTATTAATTGGTGGTATTAATTATTTAGGTACTGCAAAATAAAATCAGTGTTTTTCATTTTTGTTACTGTCATCATTCAATAAAACTAGGTAAGAATTTCACTTCATTATTTGATCCTCTAGGAACTCTCTTTCCCTGTGGAACTACTGCTCATGAAAGTTAACATAGGAGGTAACTTCACATGAATTTACTACAGGTTTTTCACTTCTTTTTGGTTATAATGTATGGATGTGGTTTTAGCTCTAATAGCCTCTGAAAAGGAGGAAGTCAGGAACTGTGCTTAGTGCTTACAGATACTTTTACCCCAGGGTTTATGTTAGGCATGCATAGGAGCAAGTAAATCAATACATGAATAACTCCTTTTCCTCTTATGGACTTCTAAATTGAAGGATGGACTAGTTCGGGCAAAAATGTGACTGTCAACCTGCAAGAAAGTAAGACAGAAAGATTACCTTGGAGACAATTTACATCCACGTTGCAGGTATGCATTGAGCGTCCCAGTTGCTGCTAGCAACAGCCCAAGGTATGGAGGTGAAGGTTTCATAGGTCTTGAGGAAAACTCTGGGTGGAACTGTACTCCCACAAAATATGGGTGATCTACAAGATAGATGTCAAATAAAATTATAAGATATAGGAAGAAGTTAGTAGAACAACTGTTAGGAAAAAAGTTTATTGAAGATTTCACACAGGAGTCCAGAAGCCAGATCAGCATGTGTGGATTTAAGGGCGAGGCAGCAGGAACCTTAACTTTTCCCACAAAAAGCAACTGACAACAGAGGCAGAAGGTTAGTAAGGCAAATAAAGGAAAAATCATCCTGTGATTCAACCTTAATGTGCACAATGATGTAATTAAAAGCTGAATAATAAACCTGTACTGACATGTAAGGGGGAAGGGGAGAACAAAGTCTACATTTATCATGTATTTTCATAGTATTTTTTGTTTCCAATACATATTTATGCATGTATATTCAGAACATGCACCCATACATATCTGAGGGAAAAATAAAACAGTTCCTAAAACACCAAGCATTACCATACAGCAACTATTTACACACTAAGAGATGGATATGAAAGCAACGTACAGAGAAAACTGGGGGAAATAAACTTCAAATAATTAGGCCTAGAAGGGATCTCCTGGGACATTAAGTCCAGTCTCCTGTTAGTGAATGCAGCTACATTGTGTAGTCTCACACACAAAGGGTCAAGGCTCTGCCATAACACTCCCTAGGTTATTTTGCTCCCACTGGAAAGCTCTTCTGATACTTTCTCCTTTTGTTGGAAACCTTTTCCTAATTCCCTGGCCATCTTTGTTACAGCCAACTTATACCCATTTCTTATGGTGCTGTTTTTTACTGCTCTTTATCCTGTGTGATTAAGTATGACAATATCACCATCATTCAACTCCATCTGCTAAGCTAAACAAGCCAGGCTGCTTCACCTTCTCTTAAATCTTCAGATCTCTGTTTCCCAAACAAAGCACCTCTTTACTACTGCTTCTGCTTCCCATCTGTCTTCTTTGAAAGAAAGGAACAATGTTTTCATACTCTTCCATGCGTGCCCCTTTTCCTTCTTTGAATATTGTTTTAAAGGAGCTAACATTAACCACTTCTAGTGCCAGGATACTGGACAAAACGAACCACAGATGTCTTCTGGTTCAACAATTTCCAAAACAATCCCAAACTTTCAAGGAATTTCTCTGCAGTACACAATAAGCGGTAACAAGAAAGCTGGGGGTTTCTTCTATGAAGATAAACTAGATGATCTAGTATACTGCTCTTATCTCTGCTGCTATGTCTTAAAGAGAACCTGGATCCTAAATTTATCCCATAACTTCTTTCTCTCTACCATGCAATTTAGTTCTTTAAAGCTGTAAAACAAGACAATGACAAAGCATCAAATATTCCTGTGGGGTTATTTTGCTTAAAAGCTTTGCCTAAGCTACCTGGTGTACTGCTATTTCTGTGCTTCCGCTCCAACTCACCCTCCTCCCAATGATGATTGTTTTTCTTTAGTAATCAGAATCTCCTTGCAGCCCATTCTGAAATAATTCCAGGTTTTACTGCCGCTTTTATTCTTTTCACAGTAACACGCAATTTAAAAATCCTGCCTGATTTATTTCACAATGCTTTCTATAGAAGTTGTTTCATGCAGGGCAGACAAAATAGCCTCCCAACACCAGCATGCATAACAGAGGTAATCTATCAGGAGCAAATTAAACAAAGAACACCATGACAATTAGGAGTTTATGAATTCACATGTATCCTTTGCTCTCAGATTACTCTCTATGGTGCAGTTGCTTGACACTGAATATAGACACCTACTTATAAACCCAGGTTCAAAATTACAGCACTGTTCTTCAGCATACCATGGAGTATAAACTGAATTTTCCGGAGCATCATGTCACAAATAGTACTCCATTGGATGATAATGTATTCTTATGATAAATTTATGTTATGGAGTTTATCTTAACCAATGGCAATTAGGAGCCATGTAAGAAAAGAAAAAACATGTTGTAAGGTAGCCTGCATCTTCGGGTGCCTGATACTCATCTAGCCCCCAATGACTTAACAGCAAGGAGTTAATCAAAGAATCAAGCAAAATCAAAGGGATTATTTCCAAAAGCTGCTCTGTGTAGCATTCAACAAATATGTGCAGTGTAGCTCCTTTTTATTTCAGAACCTTTCAGAAAAGATATCATGTCTTACATGCTAAAGTAGTCCAAATTTACCAGATTTCCACAGTATCAAACCCTCCTTTATCTGAATCACTTCTGTGAAAGGAACTTGCTTCCTATTTGATTTTCATACTTTTTTTCCTGTGATTCTAAACAGCGGGTAACTGAAAGATACACAAACTGATTGGAAGGCATCTTGAAATGTCTCTAGTCCCACCTCCTGCTCAAAGCAGGGTCAAGTTCAAAGTTAAATCAGGTTGCTGACAGCTTTACCTAGTCAAGTTTTCAATATTCCAGTGATGTTTTATACTTCAGCTATATTGCATGCATACATATTTCATATACTCAAGCAAACCAAACATATATTAGTTACTGGAATCCAATTAAGAATACTTGAGGGTGCTTAGGGAGCAGGCCAATATCATTGTGAAGCTGGTTGTTATCTTTAAAAGGCCACAGGGATCATGAGAGGTCCCTGATGACTGGAAAAAAGCAGTCACCAATGCCCTTCTTCAAGAAAGACAAAAAGAAGGATACAAGGAACTACAGGACGCTCAGCCTAACCTCTGTTTATAGCAAGATTATGAAACAAATCCTCCTCCAAGGCATTTCCAGACACACGAACAACAGGAAGACAACTGGACACAACAAGCTTGGGAATAACCAGTCTTTGTATGCAGGGAGAGCAGTAGCCTTCCTTTACCCTGACTTCAGCAAGGCTTTTGGTATGGTTTCCTAGCATCCAAGTTGGGAGCTACAGAGTGTGGGTAGACTACAAAGTGGGTTAAAAAATGCTGGACTCAAAGAGCAGTGGTGAGTGGTTTGAAGTCTAACCAACAGGATACTTGGGAGATACTCAAAAGTAGACTGATATGGCCCTCAGCAACCTGATCTATATTTGAAGGCAGCCTTGTGTTGAAGCAGAGGCTTGGACTAGATGACCTCCCAAATCACTTCTAAATGGCCAAATCCCACTAAACTAGAATTATGAGCTTTTGGAAAAGAAGCATGTCTCCCCGATAATCAAATACACGCATAGCCCTTGAGAAGTGTAAGACTTCTCCTAACATCCTCTGAATATATACCCACTGTATCTCCCACAGTATCTATAGCCACTGTATACCCACAGCAGTATCTCCCAATTTGATCTTGGCTGTTATGACAGCTAAATATTGTGTGCACGTGCCATTTAACAACTAATAGTTTACATGTTTTTAATACATGTGGAAAGTACTACAGACAAGACACTCACTCTCCAGTTCAATAATTTCCATTCTGTTCCCTTCTGTATCATGGCCAACAAATTTCAAACCTTTCTCTTCAAAGCAGTGGGTCAATTCTGGGTTCACCTGAAATAGTGAAAGTAATAATAATTGTAGTGCTATTTATTCTTGGATTTAACAAACAGTAGTAGTTAATCGTAATGTTTTTAGAATGCATACAAGAATGAAAAGAATTGAGAAAAGAGTTGGGAACTTTTATTTTCTTGTTTTGACAACTCTTGTAGAAATTTGTAAAAGTGGGCATGCTTATCTAGTAAGAGATGATTCACTAATTTTAAAACCTACTACATAACACTCAAAAGATTAAAGCCAAGGTCCCTTCTGCTTGCTGTCCTCCTGATTCTGAGAAGCTTTCCTGGCTTTTTAAATGGCCCACTACAGTAGGAATAAAGACTGCCCTCTTATTTGAACTCTGCATTCCAGTGGTTATGACACAAGCTGTGCTTCAGCTCCTCCTTGAAAATGAGGAGCTCTGCAGATTGAGCTGTTTCACTTCCTTGGTGATGTTCTAACCACTCAGTTAATATTCAAACTCTGAGCCTTTACCACCATTCTCCTTCCAGCTTTTTAAGGAAACTTACCAATGTCTGAATCAGTTTGTAGCACGCATACATATCACAGCTCAGGCCCCTGTGGAGACACTGATGGAGTCAGGTCCCTTCCAGACTACCTCAGAGATAACTCTAGGAGTCCAGCTCTTGCCTGTCTCCTTGAATGACAGTGTTTTGAATGTGTTCACAGACACCTTTGCTCAAATGTTCTCAAGCAGAGGAGTGGGCCCATACAAGGGTCCTACAGAGCTGGATGGTAGGAAGCAAGTGATCTGAATTAGCCTCCAAGATGCAGATATCTGAAGTCTGCCTACATTTAGTCTGTGAAAGAATATGCACTACCTGAACATAAACTAAGCCTTTAAATAAACCAAATCACCAAGGAGCAATGCATTTAAGGATTATAAACCTTTACTTTTCAAATACTTCACAGGAAGACAAGTCAGGTAATATCTGACATCACCCTCCAAGACCATTTTGCTAAGCGACTCCACCATGTTTACCACAGAAACAGTGTACTACATTATTCCCCTCTATTGAACACTTGTAAGAACACCTCTGTGATACTCTGCCTAGTTTCAGGTCCCTAAGTACCAGGAAGAGATTGCAAGTCCACAGGAGGTCCAACCCGGATGGTTAGGAAGGTGGACCACGCGCAACATAGAAAAGACTGGATGAGCTGGATTTGTTCAGCTGAAGAAGAGAAGGCAAAGGGTGGATCTCATTGCTGAATTCAGCTATCTAATGGGATGGTATAAAGATGACTGAGCCAGACTCTGCTCATAGACGCACAGCACAAGACTGAGGTAAAAGAGAAATTGCCCAAGGAAATCTTCTATTAGACACAAGGGGAAAAAAGGGTTCATGATGATGTGGTTAAGCGTTGGAACAGGTTTTCAAAAGATGTAATGGAATTTCTCTCTTCAGAGAGATTCAAAACTAGATGGAAAAAAATCCTAAGCAGCCTGATCTAATTTTGAAGTTGGCTCAGCTCCAAACAGAGAGTTGGACCAGAAGACTTACAGAGGTTCCTTTCAACCAAAATTATACTATCTAACCATTACTAATTTTGGGGTTATGTTTATGTAAGAGATCTCCCGTTGGCTTTAAGGAGAATTGTGCCCGCCAAGAGAAACACAATTTGCTTAAGCTTTACCTTTTGAGCACAAAGTACATGAGTAGTGCTTACCTCGTATCGATGCCTGTGTCGCTCCTCTACAAACATTTCATCCCCATAAAGTTTCCCTGAATATACAACAAAAAAGAAAGTAATGTGAATGTGTTGCTTTACTAGTTGTTACAACTATTTCTTGTAATCTAAACTGCAAAAAAAATCACAGGTAAAACATAACAGGACACTATTCATCTCACTCCAGCTTTCTGTTTTTCAGAGGGATGACTAGTTTATTTTCGTTTACTGTTACCTGAGTTTATTCAGGAATCATATTCAGCATTTGTTGAGCAGAAATAGCTTAGGTAGACTGAAGTCTGAAGGCCACGCTTAAACTAATTTAAATTGTAAAGACCAGAACAAAATAAAAAATGTTTGCGTGAACAAGCAACATGAAGTTGTTGTAGGCTTTTACAATAGTTGTACACAAAAGGTGCACTGAAGGAAGCCTTTTAGAGGCATCTGTTCCATTTCAATAGATTATGCATGGCAGCTGGCATAATACCTTTTCTGACAGAGAGTATTGTTCTTCTCTGTTTTCCTGATCTCATTATCGAAATGACTCTTGCAATCCTCTGTGCCTAATCTGGTACACTCTACATTGCAGAGCAACAGGTAGTAGGCTAGAGCTATGCAGTAAACCAGTATTCAATCACATCTCTCACTTAACATCATAGCTCAAACTTTGCTCTTAATTTATCCTAGTGTCATGAGGATTAATATCTCAATTAGGCGTTGGTACAAGAGCAAGACTGCCAAGAAGATCTCCAAAAATTGTAGTGATAGTACTGCAATTTTACAAGAAGTGGCATATGTGTTTATTTTAAGGAACCACCTTTTCAAAACTATTATTTCCATTCAAATTAAAAAGCATTAGGAACAGGAATCAGATTTCCTGAGTAAACTACCAGAGCTTTCTAGGAATCTTTGACAAAGACAGTCATCTAAACAACTCGTATTATGAGTCAAGAGTTACAACACATGTTGATTTTTATTTTAGGCCACAGAACAACTTGTACATTGTGATATGCATACCTATATCACACCTAGGCAAAGTATCACCCAGATCAGTCAGATCACTAGCACAGGCATTCCCTAGAAAAGCAGATTTTTCACTAAATGGGCATATGTATTACACTTTGTTCTCCTGCTGAAGTAGATGTCATTTTTAAAAGCTCAGAAGGATACATTCCTTAAGTTCAACATAGCTAAATATAGTAATAGCTCGGATCAATGTCAAGGGCAGAGCAATATAAGAAATATGCCCATATTTATCGATGGACAAGAAACCACTTTACACTTTCAGCATCACTTATGTTACTACTGTATAACAGGCTGATTATTAGGAGACAAGTATTACTTCAATTTTAAAATGCACATAGATCAAATTGAATCTTTTGTTCTATATTCTGGGTGCTTTTATTTTGCCCTTTGAAGCATCCTGTTACAGCAAATCATGTTCCTCTCCTACAATAAATAATTTGCTTTCACAAAACGAAACCGTTTCCAGGGCTGCGCTGAGTTAAGCAGAGCCTGCCTATAATTAAAATATAAACTAGAAAACGCTGTCAAGACAAGGTGAGGACTAAGGCAGCGAGGCCAGATGTCGTTTAAGGCTGAGGTGTACTGGCAACTCTAGGGAATGACAAGCAATGTTTAGGTCTGGCAAGAGCATGATGGGTAGGAGTTTCGGTTAGTTCTACCAAAAAGCTTCAAGGGTAGAACAATAGGCCCTGGTTCACACATCCTATCAACTCATAAAGAAAATAGGAAGAAAATGCTCCAATCTTCCCAAGAAAATAATAAATTAAACTACCATAAAATGCATTTCAGTTACCTCAACAGTCTCCTCATTGTTTATTTAAAGTGTTGGACCCTAACTAACCTTTTCACTGGGACTTCCAGATGTCTCTCATTTCTTTCTTTATGTCCTCATCCTGGGTAAATGTATAAGGGAACGGGATCATGACCCTGGGGAAGCTGTCACCCAGATGCTTGCTTGAGGTTGTAGTTCTTCAACAAAATGTGCTTTGGTGTTTTTGCTTTGCCATGTTGCAGAGCTCCTATCCAAAAGGTAAGTCGTAAGAGCAGAAATGTAACTTACTTAAAACAGAATTTTGTGCTTTGAAAACAGTCCTCCTCTTCCCCAGTCTCATTGTTCCACCCATATCTCCAGGATTGTGTTCTGGCATGTCAATAACCTGTAGAAAAAAATTGTTTAAGCACTGTTTCATCCAACAAAGAAAAACAATTATGCAGCAATTGTTTACCAGGTTGTATAGATTTATAAATAGTAACATTATTTATTTTTACTCCAAGCATTCCCTATTATGACTTCTCTTTGGTATTCCTAATGCTTTGTTCTCAGTACTGGGACTATAATAGACAGAATATTAACTAACTGGTGTGAAACTTTTTCATTTAATGTTAAGATCAACAAAAGCAATCTATTAATTCCTTAATTTATTTCTGAGGGTGGAAAGAACCCTTCTTTTAAAAAAAGACACCAGAACGTTAGCAATAGGATAATTCTGCCAAAAGCTATTCTCGGTGCTATAAGAGTAAATAGATTTTTAAAAACTGATGAATTCATAGAGAAAGAAAATCCACCAACTGATAAAGACATCATCTCTGAAAAAGTCAGACTCTGAACCACACAGTGATAGAGGCCGAAAAATTATTCTGCATAAATATTCCTGTACACTTGGCCCTTTCCTACACTGTTCTTCATACACACTGTTCTTTCTTATGCCAAGAGGCAGAAAGAGCTGTCTTATCCAGACAGCAGAAATCCCCTTTTTAAAAGTGGGAGAAGAGAAGGGCATGAAGAAGCAGAATGAAAAGAGAGCACTTGTAACAAGACTATAATCTAATGTTGTAAATACGGAGTGCTAAAGAGGTGACTCCATCATGTGTGCTATTTCAGATCATATTTGTAACTAATTTATTGCCTAAGAATCCACAAAATACTGGGTTGCCTTGTATGAAGAATGTGTTATTTAACATAACATTTAAAGAAGAGGATATACAAATACTGGTTTTGATGACTGAGGCAGGTGGGTCAAATGACTGCTACGTGGGTCAAGTGGAATCCAGGATGGTAGGATTCATGGGATGTGAGAAACAATGGCTGCTCAGTCTCACATTCATGTTTAGAGGAAGTCTCGAGAGAAAGACGTGAAAGAGTTCAAAACTGTAGGAACAGATGAGCTGAAACTATGACCTACGTGCTTGTATTCACATATACACACTCTATGAGGAATACAATTGACAAAGAAAGGTTCTAAAAATACAAATATTCACACATATGGGTAATCTGGAATTGGATTTTTATTAACCTTAATTTGCCCTCTGGGAGTAATGAAAACAATTTCTGATGATACACTTCATAAAGTGAAGTTATTCAATTTAGAAGGGATGGAGGAAAGTGCTTAGCCTTTGGCCTTGTGCCAATGCATTTCAGCTGTGTAATTATCTCTGTATAACCTTATACCTTCAAAATGTTATTTATAAGCTATATACTCATTATAAAATGTCATCAGCAGAAGTTGTGATCAAACCAGTGGGATATTACAAATCCCCTAATTACCTCCCAAATCATGATGGTGAGGACTATGCAGCACATTCAGCTAAAAAAACCCCACAAACTAAAAAAAGAGTAATAAATCATTCAGTACATCCTTATTACTAAAAATATGAGACTGTCTAATTTTACTTTATTTCCTTCCATTTACTTTCTCTTCTTTTCTGAAGTAGTTGCCACATGAAACCAGAGGACATCAGAAGTGCTTAGAATGTATACAGCGAGCTGAGTGTATATGTCAAACACTCTGACGTTCTGAAATCAAACATGTTCCATGAGATGTCATTTACTTGCCTATACACATACTACAGATAACCTTAAAGTTGTGCTCCTGACTCTTGTCAAATGGAGATGAAGTGCCAACAAGCAGTTATGAAGTACTTCATGTATATCCTTCTCTTCCAATTACAAAAATTTCACTTTAACAGGTGTTTAACGAATATTTGCAGATGACAAGAAAAACTATGGAGAGAGTGGGTTGTTGTTTGTTTGGGTTTTTGTATGTTTGAAGGCTAAAGATTAGACATTCTTTCATTCTCAAAAGCGTATCAAACACCTAAATCCTGTTCCCTAACCTCAGCTTTAGATTCTTCTTCCTATAAATTCAGGGCAGGATGTCTTCGTGTAACTTTGCTAACTGAATCGCAGCAATACCCAAGGATTTACAGTCTACCTCCTTATCAGAAAAAAAAAAAAAAAAAAAAAAAAAAAAAATTTCACTATATTCCCCTTCCAGTTTTTGCTGTGCTAAGATACTGTATCAAAACATTTTGAGAAGGAAGCATAGTGTTACAATGAGTGGGATGGTAGCTTCTTGAAGGACATTGGTGAGCTCTTAAACTCCTCAACTAAAACACTGGATCCAAATGAAGTGGACCTGTCTATGCAGTCCATAGCAGATTTCACCAATTCACTGCGCTTAAATGTGTTCTCCAGGAATACTTAGAAACATCAGTTAGAAAATACGTGGTCTCCTTCATTAAACAGAGCGTATCAGTTCAAACAGGTTACAGCCACACTCTCAGTTTTTCCTTCTTTCAGTAGGCAAAAACCAACCACTGGATCCTCATGAGTTCCACTACAGCTCTAGATAATGGCCTGGAATGAAGCCAGGCTGTGAAAGCACAGTTTCATCTGCTCTGCTGAGGGCTTCTGCCATCCTTTGGGTCAGAACTCGACATGGGGCTGCAAGCCCGACAAAAATTCCAGTGGAGAAATGACCTCACAGGGAAGATTGGGACATTTTTCCTCAATTAATCTTTGCCTTCTAAAAGACCTGCTTCCTTGCCTGAACAGGTACCTTAGTGTGGTCAGGGGCATATATTCAGAAGAGGATCTGACCCTTAAAACTTTCACTAAGGTCTGTTAAGTCTTAATTGAGGTGTCTTTTAAGAAACACTTCATGATACAACTCCTCAATCTTATTTCTATCTGTGGCAGATTTTCTGCCAATATGACAGCTGTATTGAGTATCAAGATCAAGCAGATTACTGGGTGTACATGTTTTGTTATTGATATGTGCATTACAAACCAGCTCTCCATCTTCCCCAGATTTTTAGGTTTAGGATAGTAAAAAAATAGACAAGGCTTAAAATATTAATTTATATAGTCTGGTGAGGAAAGGAACTACTTATGAAGTAATACCTCAGGGCTACTCTGACTCTGAATCTTCCTCTTTGATCTGTTCTTTGGCTCTGATAAACTTCTGCAACACAACTATCACTCCCAGCCCTCAATGTTTATATATTACATGAGTTTCTCTGCAACAAAGTCTGTGCAAGAAGCTTTTGAAAGCGAAGTGCCACTGCTGCCCTACAGCCCAAGGACAGCAATAAGTTTCAAAAAAAGCAACTCATATTATGGAAAATGTTGCCATATTTTACAGAATTTATTTGATCAGATAAAAGATGAACCTTCAAATGGTGGTTATTTTGCACAACTATGCAACTGAATATATTCTTCAAAGAGCTTATGCTTCCTGCCACAGAATAAGTCAGCTTCTACTATGCATTAGTTCTTTGAAGAGCAGAGAACAGCACAGAACAACAGGCACCACAAGCAACAAAAAGCATCAGCAGAGAGGGTGCAAGAAGAGATAAGGTATTAATTAGGTCTTTCTTACCCAAAACTCTGAAAACTGCTACCACTACAGGGATTTTACAGAGTTCATGTAATACCTGGCAGACAGCCAAAATGAAACAAATCACGAATCCCTCTGACGTAACACAAAGCACATTCTAGATATAAAACTGTCTGATCAGTATTAAATCACACTACCGATGAACAGTGACTTTAACTACCCATGAACTGCAATCTTCCTTCAGAAATCTACTGCTTGGATCGCTTCATTGTCATTTGGAAACATATAAAAGCTAATGAGAAAACCTCTCAAGCCCAGACACTCAGCAAAGAGCAACCAAGGCCCTGAAAACCCACCACCTATCATTTTATTAATCATCCCAGGACCATTAAGTTTTGTCTTTGTTTTGCCTCACATCCTACAATGCCATTTTGAGCAAGATATCTACCTTGATTCCTTGGTGGGGGGAGTTGTCTATTTGGGTTTTGTTTGGTGGTTTTGGTCGTTTTTTTTCAGGGGAGAGGAAGCGAGGAGGGAGGGAGGGAGGAAGGAGACATTACTTGATTTGAACAACTCCTTGGAAGTCAGCTTTGAAAGAAGGTTTTTAGGTTTTTTGCCTTTTTACTCTTTGTCTGGTGAGCAAATGATTTGTCACTGCTGAAAGAAATTGCTATACATGTAAGCGCTGATCAAAGCACCAGGAGAAGCTCTGACCCTAAAGATTAATTGACCACCGTAAAGAGGCTCTAAGACACTCAGTACAGAAGAGACGGAGGGAAAGTCAGAGGGAAAGCTGACAGGAGCAGGAAATACAGTGACAGGTACTGATGAACATTGATCCCTGCTGAACATGGCTATGAAAAAATCCCAGCAACACAAACTGACAAGGACTCAACCCAAACTACAAGAAGCCATTCTTTTACTGACTCTTGCATCATTCCTCTGCAGAATTAGTCAGTACTTGCTGGATTTGATCTGATCAGTTTCAATCACCAGTTCATCAGTAAACACACCCAGCCATGGTTGTGGGATGTTTATAATAACATATTGTTTAGAAACAATAGTACAAACATTTTAAAGAAAAAATTGACAGATGTAACACTAAGAGCGGTACAGAAAGCTTTCCACCTTGGCAAGTAAACCAAAAAGGTACTCCCCATTCATTCAAAAACAGGGATTTAACATTTTCAGTTACTGAAAGAAGGTGCAAGGATCACAGATCTGCCAGAAGCGCTCACTCCCTTGTCCCCCAAAGATACCCTAGTCCTAAGCAAACCCCATCATTGCCCATCTATCTAAAGCACTCAGCCCTCTAGGATGGAACAAGCTGCCATAAAGCCACTTGCAGATTTCAGGTTCCTCAGTGCTCCATTACTCTGACTGAAGTAATGTTTGTTTTCAGAAAGATGACCAGCAAAATGTATAAGATCAAAGCAGAAATCATCAATAACTGGTTCATGCAGCTACATAGCAACATGAGTAACCAGTTTGAAAAATCCTGTCCTCCACTCTCTTCATGAAACTACAGCACAGTATCCAAATATTCCAATAAATATCAGTATAAATTTCTCAAACTCTTAAAATCCCATACCATTTCACTGTCAACCATTTTCCAGTTTGGGAAATCCTCTTTTCCAGAGATTTATTGTTTCTTATTTTAGAACTAAGTAATTGCCCTAGAGCATTTATTTAATTAAAGCCTAAAAACTCTCTAAGAAAGATTCTGCCAGACTAAGCAGAAATTCTGATACAGAATGTTTTGTAACATTTTCTTCAGAAAAAGTCATAAAGGGTGTAACTCCTTTTTCAAACAGTGCTTACTCACTTATAAGCATAGTGCAGTGAACTGAGAAAGTTAATGGAG
This sequence comes from Calidris pugnax, assembly GCF_001431845.1. Classification (NCBI taxonomy): domain Eukaryota; kingdom Metazoa; phylum Chordata; class Aves; order Charadriiformes; family Scolopacidae; genus Calidris; species Calidris pugnax. The sequence goes on from NW_015091257.1 coordinate 13,110,845, forward strand.
ATGTTGATATGCAAAACCCATATAGATATTGCTTAACAGCATTTTAAATCTCATTCTAGTTATTCCAATCACATGTCTCAGAGTCAGCTTAAAGACTTAATCAAGTGGAAATTTTTCAGACTGTTAATGTTAGGGAAAAGAACAGGGTGAGACAGTGCTAGCTATAGAAATGTGCCAGAGTGCCAGTCATGCCATGCCAGGAAGTGCAGGATTTGCCATAGACTTGTATAACTAAAAAGAAATAGAAGAGTGTTCTCAGGCTTTGGACTGGTCCAGCTCACATTACAATTAATGACCAAATACTCACTAATTTAATTTCAGGAAGATTAGCACGTCTGTAGCTCAGATAAATCCTTCTCTTTCTATCACATACATCTATTTAAAAGACCAGAACTCTGACACTGCCTTTGTGGGGGACTGCTCCAACTGAAATTGCTAGTAGGTGAAATTTCACCCATAGCAAATTCACTTAAATCCACTTATCAGAGGGAGGAAGGCATGAAGCAAGTCTGTGTTTCTGAGTATTCTAAAGCAGAGGGAAGGACCTACAGAAGGAGACAGAGCCTGATCCTCCCTTCATCAAACATCTCAGCCACAAAGATAAGACAAACAACCCCCAAAACATCCCCCAAAGATGGGGATAAACAAACACAGCCCAAGATTGTTTAAACAGTAGTACGCTTGATGGTCTCCGACTCAGGGAATTATTATATCCTACAGGCAACTGCCATGAAGACTCAGCCATGGAGAAGCCCCACTAGCTAAGCTCTGCAAAGTAGCCAAGGAGAAATGAGATTGTCCTTCGTAGAAACAAAGCACAGCACACATTTTACCCTCCAAACTGTCCACCTTGTTGTGTACTCCCTCTACCCTCAGTTACCTCGCATGAGCGAGCGCCCATTCCACTGCTTTCTCATTCATTAACAAGGTAGCATTAGCTAGGATAATTTCATTATCAGTTATTTCTGCCTTCAGCAAGCAAGGCAGAAAAAGCATTGCTTACTTCAAAGAAAGTAAGCAGGAAAATTGCTTACTTCAAGTGCTCACTGCTCCAGACCCTCACTGGGGAGAATTTCAGGTATCAGCTTCCAGGCAACACTCAGTACCATGATCCACAGTAGCCTAGTATTTACTGAAGAAACTCTGTTCATTCGCAATAAAAATCAGCATCTTCATAGGGAACAGGAGTAGAACTAGCAACTGTTTTCCATCCTATTTCTCTAATGTAATCAGAGCACTTCCAGACTTGCAAGCAAGACTCCCTGGATTCCAAGCACTGATTCTTCTCACAGAACAGTGTCACCAATCATCCTGATATCCTGTCCATCTTCCAGATCTGCCCAGTGGTGATTTGCTACTTGATGATCAGAGATGCAGAAACTGAGTCATTTCTTTTAGAAAGGAAGTGAGTGGGCAGTAAGTAGAAAATTATAGATTGACCTATTTTAATTTTTATTCCACTTGGAAGGTACTTTTGTTGTGCTATAAAACTTTCCAGCTAACTTAAGAGCTTAGAAGAAATCCCTGCAAAGGTCTTGGGTCAGTTGAAAGAATTTTTTTGAGTAATATATCTCAAATGCTAATCAGAGCAGCAACCCATGGCCATTTTTTATAAGCCATCCTCCTTCTTCAGGCCTGCCAAGGCAGGTGCAGAGGCACGTTTGCCCCAGATTTGTTGAAATTGTGTGTGTACATGCTAAAATATACCAGTTGTTGCAATGGAAATAAAATACATCCGTAGATTATTTCTTTAATTTATTGGAGATGGAAAAGCATCCTATTGAAAGGATAGCTATTTGAGAAGAAGAAGAAAGGTAATGATACAATACTGTACTTTGATATTGAAAAAGAAACTGGAAGTCTTCAAGTAGGAGCTCTACTCCCAGAGGAAAGTAAGGCATACAAATGCTATCTAGAGCTTGAAATCCATGTCAGTCATAAGAATACAAACCTGAACTTTGTTTTTGTTTAACTTCTATTTTACTCTGTCTGTGATTCAGCCTGATAAATCATTTTTACATAATCTGACAACATATGACTGATTAACAACTTCATGCATACAGTTTAAGATGATTGCACCAATTAAGTTTTGTTACTGTACATTTGGTTAATATATCATTAAAATGAGGTTTAAAACTGAAGGGAAAAAAAAGATACTATCACATTGCTTGATACTATCACAAGAAAATGCCTTATTTTGAATTTGAAGTAAATGAATGAAACAGAAATAAAAAAGCATTCTAGCTCCATAAGGACTTCCATGCTACAGATAGGGTAGGAAGCAGCCCATTACCAGTCCTTCCACAATTAGGATACCGTGCTTTCTATCATAACCAAAGATTAGTGGCAGACCATGAGATTTAATGATTGATTGATCAGCTTTCGAAACAAACACCAGAATTTAAAACATGGCACTTCTACATCAAGAAAAGAATTCTCTACCAGCTGATCTAAATCTCTGATAGGTGAGAATTTTATGAAAATCAGTTGAAAAGAAGGAAAACAGAATATACTTACTCATAAAAAAAAATCCCTAATGTTTAAGTCATAACGTCTAAGAACAAAAAACCCCACAATACAACCAAAGATCCCAAGTAAAGACAAAGTAGTGAGAAAATATCTTGAAATGCTTTAAAGATACTGCTGAGCAAATATGTTAAACTTCTACAAGGTATTTTGCAGGTTGTGTATCTTTGCAAAAAAATTCCACTAAAGTTGTAGACAACTGCAGACAGTTTGTAAAAGTAAATGTTACTCTATTCCTGGTGCCAAAATCTTGTGCCGATCTAATTCGTTCAACAAACAGCTCAGCCGAGTCCACCCTGCAAAACCACACAAAACAACCAGCTCATGCCAACCACTGTAACCTTTAATCGAAGCAATTTGTTCTGATGAGCAAGTCTATTTTTCTTCAACTCTTTCTAACATTTAAGCTGTAAATTAATGGAAACCAAGATAGATATAGATAATGAAGAAATGTAGATAATGAAAGCTAGAGTAGTTCTCATACTCATTTACAGTATAGTCATGCTTCTTCCTACCTTCCATCTCCTTTTCTTTCTTTCTGTTCTTGCGTTTTGAAATGGCATCTCACAAAGGATCACAACCAGGAATAACAAACACTGTGCAAGCTAAAGTAACTGGTTTTGGAAGGTAAGCACTATCGTTGTTTAAACAGAGATTCATATCTACTATGCTGATATCTTGTAATGTTTTATATGCATTTTTGTATTGCCCTCCTTCCCTCTTCCCCTTTGGAAGCTTCTGTTTTGTTTTAACTCCTGTTTAAATGTCATGCCAGTTCCCTCACCTCTATCACTCAGTAACATTCTGCTTCCCATAACAAAAGCATACAAAATAAAAGGACCTATAGAACTGAAGTTGGCCACCCCATTGCTTAGTGGTCCTCTCCCTTAAGTTACCAATTTAAGACATTCTAGTAGTGACAATCTTATGGACCAATTGCATAACAGACATATTGTAACAGGCAATTTCTAGGCAGAAAGTCTCTGGCACCATCACTATAATTTTAATTATTACTACTTGTCTTCCATGACATACCCAAGACAATACAAGTACCTTATCCTATTGAGTTTCTCATGCCTGTAATTTGGCCAAAATTACAGAGAAATTACAGAGAAAAACCTGAATGCTGGATATCTCATTAGTCATACAGAATGGACATCTCGTCCCTTAGAAAGCTCTCCAGCAAAGAGTAATGGGATTCTCTTTCCCCCACGTAGTAGCAGAGACAGCAGTAGTGGAGATTACTTTCACGAGTCGTTATCCTCCCTCCCACACACACATCATAACATTTCTCATTCCAGCTGGAGAACTGTAAGAACTAAAACAAGTGCTGTATATCATATGACGGTAATCAAGGCACTGACTTTTAATTCTAGGATTTCCTTAAAATGCTGTAAACTATGCAAGAACAAAAAAAAAAAAAGAAGACAGCATAGATAGATAATTACAATAATACAACATTAACCAGCGAGATTATCTTGCAAAAAAGTACCTTGGTATTTTCACTACTGTCTATCCAACAACATTACATATCTCACCAGCTTCAGAAAACCAAAAGGAATTATATATATTAATATCATAGCAGAGATCAATTATCATAATTGCTTCTGCCAGCCATTTCAGGGATGCTTTGACTCACAAGCTATTAAATTACATTTAATAGTTTCCTGTTTCCACTCAGAAAAGGTTCGGCTGGCCTAAGACCATCTTGTCTGGAAGAATCTTAACTCTGGTAGAAGATTTATGACCTACAATTCAAAACCTTTTTATTTCAAGCAGAAGCTACGATGTCTTCCTTCTGAACAGGATCCCTCCTGTCTCACTTTGTCTGTTCTGCCTCCTCCAAAAACCTGATAAATATCATTGTCCAAATCTTAATTTAATTCTGCAGTCCTTGTAATCCTCCCCCTAGCACATTAACTCAATCCCCCTTAACTTCAAATGACATGAATTTTTTGGAATTTGCTTTTGTTAATTGTCTTTATATAGGTATCAGGAGACAAGTTCAGACTGCGTTTAAAAGATAAGTGCCTTGCCCAGTTGCATCCATGCCACCTACATTGGCAGAGCTCAAATGCTAATGATTTCCTCCCCCAACAAAGCACCAGTGAGCACCACCAGGATGCTTGGATTCAACCACAATATCCAGAGTTAACATGACAGTACAGACTTGTGAGCATGACTGTGAAGCTCTTGTTTGCTAACAGATTATAAAAGCAGAATTGAAAATCTACATATTCATTTTTAGAGATGAATATGGCACACACTTTTAAGATATAATCAGATAGGAGGAGATACATACAAGGAAGTAAGAAGAGAAGCAGAGAGGATGTGTGCATGCATGTGGAAAACCATTAGCAAAAAGACCAAAAAGAAGGAGAAATGATCTTCAGATTATTTCTCATTTAGCACCAAGATGCTGAAAGCCTACAGGAAATATTTTACCAACATTGTTTCTAAGAATGTAACATCCATAGAATAATGTCACCTTTATACTAGCACAAATCAAAAAAGCATTTAATGAACATGACATCACATGAACACACCCAGCACAATTCAGACATCCCCTGTGAAAAGTGTGGGTGGCCGGGTACAGACCGATTCAACAGATAAGGCAGTGATCCACTCAAATGCTACAACTGTTTACCATGCAACCAGCAGAAGATATTGCCACACAGCAAAAGTTCTAGGCTGTGTCACCAGCCGGCACAGCATCACACGCAGCACTGCATCTGGCACAGCAGCCAGCTCTCAGACAAAACACAGAACTGCTACAACCTGACAAAGTAATCGGTTATTTAACGGTGCCCATACAAAAATCGCTTTTATCCTTCACCTGCCCCTCTAATAGTTTGCGTTTCCAATGGCAGAATGAAGAGTTAGGGTGCACAAGAAACAATTCCTAGTTAAAAAGCACGGCTCTGAAGTGAATCACTGTCAAATTCAGTTCTGCAAATGCAGCTCTGTTGTTCAGTGCGTAACTGCAGAGTATGGAACGCCTTCTCAGCACATACAAGTCAAGGATGGGAGGCAAATAAATATAGAATTAAGAAAACAAAAAACCTCATTTAATAAAAAAGGTCTTCCTTTTGGGGGAACCTTTGTATTATTCTTCTACCTCGCTTCCAAAGATAATTTGATAGTGGGGCATGTTTTAAAAATAGAACTTTGGCTTTTTTTCTTTATTTTTAAATAAAATTATACAGTTCAAAACATAACGAACAGACCACTCACATCTCATTAAATCCACCCTCCAATACAACTATGCAACCGATCTGAATTGCTCAGGTTTTTCTTGCCTGTGCACTTTTAGGCACAAGTTCAATTCCAGTTCTCACTCCTGGGTGACTACAAGGCTGTTACGAACAGGGTGGATGTCCTCAGCTTCGCAGATCTTCTCTTTGCAGGTATCAAGACACTACAAAGGCAAGTGTGATTCATTACCTCCACTTGGTATGAGAAAAATAAGGCAGATTAAGTGATTTGTTTAAACTGGCAGAACCAAGACTTCTCTGACACCTGATTTTGCTCCTGCAGTTTAGAAACAAGGCAACTAACAATACAGAAACTCACACATTTCCAGGTGAGCTTCTAACAAGGCCTGTGCTGTAATGTAACTTGGTCAGTTATCTAGGCAGGAGAAACTTCTATGGAAATGGCATTCATAATATAGAACACGATTTCATACAGTTTTCCACACGTAAACTGCAGTATACAGGTGATCTATTTCATGCTTCCTATCTTTTTTTTTTTAATACACAATTTCCACAAGCTTGTTTGCGTGGGTGTTTTTTTGGGGCCACGGCTGTGGAGGAGGTGCTTTGGAGGCATTACATTCAGTGACATAATCACAGTATTAAGGGATCTGGACAACCTCCTTCCAAATTTATCTATGTCCAAATGAAATAAAGAAGCACAAACACTTTTAAGTTGAATATATAAATACCAAATCATTACTCTGCCCTAAATATTCGAGAAGCAACTTATAAAAGACATCAATAACTAAGAGTAAATTAATTTTCATTCTTTTTCATTTAAGGTGAAAAATCTGAAATTGCAGAGCTAATCAATTATCAGGATTAAAAAAAATAAAATAAAACTCATACTCAAGCTATCACCATGGCATTAAAAAAATGAGCATTTTGCTTGTGTGCACTGTCAAGGAGTTTGAAAGACATTCCCAAGCTAAAACCTTTCTTCATGGGAGGCTGATGTGTCCCATCTCAAATTGAAGTGTTAAAAGAAGTGGTTACTAAACAAATAGATGATATAGGCAGTAAAAAATCAGTGGAAACGGATGGTAATCACTCAGTTTTGAAGCAACTGAAGGGTGAAATAGCTAATCTAGTAACTACGGTGAATAACATCTCAGCAGCCTTGCCACCCAAAGACTCTGAAGTCGCAAATGCTTCAGAGCAGATATAGAGATCTACAGACTGAAACACCTCATGTCCATGCCATGCAACCTATAAGAACCTTTAACAAAAATATAGAAGTAAAGGGCACCTGGGTAGCTTTAACAGATTGGGACACTGCCAAAAAGATTTTGTAAAGGGAGGTTGTCTGTCTGTCACCTAACTATGGAAGTTCTTCAGAGGAAAAGTACATGGATAAGAGAGATTTGGTTGATAATCAAAGTCCACTTTGATTTCTAACAGACGATATAAAGGCATGTAGAACATGTCATCAAAGATTCTTATAAAAAAACTAAGCAGCTATGGGATTAACACACACAAAATCCAGTTAAAAGATAAAGTACAAGAGTAGAATACAATTCAGTTTTTCACTGTGGAAGAAATTCACTGGTAGAGTTGAACAAGGCTCTAGGAATAGTACAATCAACTTATTTGATACAAAGAAAAAAGAATGAACAGTAGGTGACACCTAATTTACTGAGGGTAATAAAGATGATGGCTTACTACAAAGAATCATGAAAAGACCTTCTGAAACTTGGTGATCAAAGACTAAATCATCAGGTGAAATTCAGCAGAATCAAATATAAATCCATGCACAGGGGATAAAACAAGCTTAATTTCACATCACAGTTACAGGCTTTGAGCTCATCACAGCTCCTTGGGAACAGGACCTTAAGACTACAATAGACAGTTCTATGAAGATGTCAGTTCAATACTCAGTAACAGTCAAAAGCTATTCACCATTATTAGCAATTACAAAAGGAAGAAAAACCACAACAGAGGTGATCATTGTAACACTTCCTATGTATGTGCTGGCTACAGTTTATACTGGGCAGTTTAAGTCTTCCAGTCTTCTCTGGTGTGAAAACATCTGAGCTATAAGTTGTAGGACACGAGAAAATATACTGGGAAACATCAGCGTACAGCTGCTCTACAATTGCTCATAGATGACATTGGAGACAGGTGATGGGCCAAACGGGCCTCTGATCTAGATGGAGCTGTGGTCTGCCCCAGTGTGCTTTCCTTGAGTAAAGGCAATACCATGAAATGCACTGGAGAACACCAAACACATCTCCTACCTGTGATATAACCATAGGTGTGCTCAGTTCACAAATATATTTCATCAGTTCAATCTGGATTCTAAGAGGAAAGTGCCATTCTTTCTTTTTAATTAGTTATCTCAAGTAAAGGTCCTCCCAGTGCTACGTTTCACTTGAACTACAGGTTTTCCTAATTTGCAAGGACATGGTGGATGAAGAAGAAATTAAATAAATTCACTGAAGAAAGAATTTTTAGAAACTTTTTCCATTGTTTCCTTAAGTAATGGCTCTCTAATGCCCCCAAGAAGACAGAGACAACACATTTGTCTTGTCACGTAAATTCCATCTCAGAAAACACAGGCGAAAAGCAGTTAAATTGGGTGAGAAAGTGGTAATATAAATATATTCACCACATAATGTTGCTAATCATACTGAGTTTGAAAACCAGTAATTTATTTGGTGTTACAGGATTCATATCATTTCTGTATACTGTCACTTACTATTCCACATTCACAGTGAAACAGCAAGACAACACAAACCTTGCAAGAAATCTAATTATCTCTACTTGCAATGGATTATTTTGAGGAATTTTAGAGCATTTTTCTGCCACAGGACAAAAAAGTTTTGCACAAAGTCAAGCTGTGCAAGAAAGCAATGGTTGCTGATCTGTGCTGTTTGCAGACACAGCATGTCTGCTGTGATTTGTCAAAACTTACTTTTCATTTTACAGATTGAGCAATACTGAGGCTTCGGTATTTTTGCCAGGCTCTTGCGCAACTATTGGGTTCCCTTCTCATCAGGGGAGACCAATCTTAACAGTTTCATGGCAAGTTACGTCTCAGATCCCTATGCAGCATCTCTGTAATTAGCCAGGCCAAATTATAATCCCAATGGAAACCACAGCTAATTAAATCCATATTATCTTTTAGCCGCAATGCAATAATCACGAAGTGGTTTTATACATGTATTTTCATTATTTTCAGATCTATTTTTCCAGATTCTTCATAGCTAGATACTATGACTTTTTAACCCTAGGGTGTGAAGGACAATAGAAAGTGAGTGTGTAGAGGTGCTGGGAGAAATCAACTTTAGTAACATCTCAGAGGAAAAACAATGTTTCTCCTTTTTTGATGTTTTAGCAGTTCTGACATACAAAGGCCACACAGCATGCACAGGTATCTTGGGCTTACAAAGGTCTGTTCCAAAGTGATGCTAGCCTTAAGGCCAAGCTCCACATGGCACCTGGTGCACACCCTTACAAGCTAAAGACACTTAAAACTTTTTTGGAAAATCTTCTCCACTCTTGATTCTGAATCTTAAGAAACTTTCTTAAAACTGTAATTTGTTACAGCTTAGCTGTGAACTTCTGTGTATTACAGGAAAGAAAGAAAAGCAAAAAGCAAAGCCTTTCTGTATTGAAGGCAAGACTAGTCACTAACCTAAAATAAATGAAACTGGAGGTTGAATCTTCAATTCAACTTACTCGATACTTGGATTCCTCACCAGCACAATTGAGAAATGAGTTATGATTGACAGTGATAATCTGTTAATTTCAGTTTATAACAAAATGCAAATCTACTTCTTTGAAGTTTTGTTTTACAGTTGTTTATAAACTGCTTGTTTGACACTTCTGTGTAAACTGAGAACTTCCAAACTACTACTGCTGTTACTTATTTAATTTATTATAATTTGGCTTTGATTTAGCAATCACATTAGGTAATCAGAAAATATAAAGTTAAGCTAGGTGCACAAGCACTATTCCTTCTTGACTACAGTTTTTGTTAAGTAGCAATAGCTTCATTTCTTTCAATAGGCCATAATCACATATAAAATATTTAGACAACTTATTGCTCTATACTGTTAGTTAGACAATAGCTACTCTTCTCATAAGCCTGATTAGTTCCCTCTGATTTAATCTTTGGTTTTCCCTCACGTCCCAGGGTACCTCTTGACTTGGTCAGAAGAGAGGGGAGACTTCTCTAGCAGCCTTTTGCTTCCATTGTCCCAAACTCTCATATCAGAAAGAACTGAAACAAAGTTATTCATGGTAACTCACTTAAAGAACATTTTGACAGTCTTCCTTTGGAAAGAATCTAGCAAATATCTATTATATCTACAAATCACCACATCAAAGGGCAAACAGATGAGGGATTTGTATGTCAAAGGTAAAGCCATTACTTCCCAACGTCATTTTTGTTATGTTTCACATTGATAATGAAATGTATCCTAGAATACCACTAATTATCTGATTTTACATGGCATGGCACACTTGCAGACTTCTAAGAACTTGCAACTACTGGAGCTGAACCTGTGCATATAAGTGCGTCTTCCTCTTGAATCAGAGCTCCAAGGTTCTTACCACTATGCTATTTCTCCTCCACAGCATTTTGTGCTGCTGACCCTGCCAAGGCCAGCGAGGCTGATCAAACTGTTCTTACAGAGTGCTGAAGGTAAACAATTTGAACAGGGAGATTCAGAGGGTGTGTCCACAGGAGCCTTGTAAAATGACCTCCATTTGTTTCTCCATAAGAGCACCTCTCATGGTTGCTGCCATGTTCCCCAACAAGTGGTCATTCCCTAGCACAAGCACCTTTACTCAGTAGTGTGTGTGGCACTCTCTCAATAATTCCCTTCTACTTCAGCAGTGAGGCCAGCTCAGCTGCAGCAGGGTCACAGTGACCTACAGGGTCACTGCAGCATAATTCTGATACAAGACCTTAAGTGCCCAATTTCTAGGGGCTTGAGCATCATAACTGTGCTGAGGGCCCCCTGTCCCTACCCAGTGTACAAAGACATCCACACAAGAGTGCATGGTGGTCCATGTGGTGGTCCAAAAATTCAGAATGCTCATTCTCCCAGGTCCTGCTGTTTAATGGAAAAAGGCAAAATTGTTTCAGACAGGGAAGCCAGAAGCCAGGTTTCCCCATCTTCCCCACATGCACACAAAGAAAATCAAGAGTATCCTATCACATCACCATACCATCTCCAGGCTTGCTTTAAAAGAAAGTGTCTCTAACTCACATCATATCATGCCCCTTTCTATGAAATGGCATTAAATAAAGCTGTGAGAATACATAATGGAATAGGCCCTTCCAGGACTGAGACAACCAGATGTGTCGTTTCTGACTCACTAGTAGGATTATTACATTGACAAACAGTAGTAGTGGACTTGCATGGAAACAGTTTATAGGTATTTCTAGAAAAGAAGAAAGCTGGGCAAAGGAGTTTTTTACCAGTATTTTCACTTTGGGATTTAGGCATCTCCGTGCCGAGTAATTCCTACATTACGTGCCCATGCAGTTTATTAGGTTCACCTCTGTTTGAACAGTTCATAGGGTTTGCATTAAGAGCAACAACAATGCTTTGAAAACAAACTGCACAACACACTTCTGTGTCTCCTCATCGATTTAATTTTCAGAATGAAGAAGAGTTCCTAAATAGAGCTGAGACATCTAGAGAGTACAGGCATCTCCCAGGTCAGAGGACAGCTGAGAAAGGACTTAATATCATCAGGAGAATATCAAACTTTCTAGTGCCCCTTGTACAGTACTACGTCACTTAGATTTTTTTGGCCTACCTGAAAGATTTTTGTTAATCCTCTGTAAATACATATGTGCCTTCCTGGAATGGAGATTTATGCATTTTTGAGCACTATTAAGAATGTCAAAAAAGAAATCTGAGTTTAGGAAGGAACAAAATATTTTAGGGTTTCAGCAATTACACTCACTGTAAATTTCAGCTGTGGCAGCAACGACCTTACTGCGCTGCTGTATGAGGCAAGGTTCAGAGTGGAAGGATAAAACTTCTTCTTGAGACATATTCTCCCTCAAAACTGTCTCCTGCAACATAGAGTATCTACATCACAGGGAGTTTCAGCGATATAATAGTTTGTCTGCCACATGTGCACATATGACAGCAAAAGCTGACACATATAGCTACAATGAATCACCAATTTAAAGCTTACTACAAACAACGCATCGTATGAAATCATTCATCCCCATAGCAGCCGCACCCAGTTCTGTTTAAGGAGACACCTTCAACGTCTCATTAGGTATATGTCATAGTGTAACAAGGGAGGGCCTGGAAGAAACTCTTGTCAGGATAACCCATATAGTTCAATCATAATTTGTGAGATGAGACAAGCCTTTCACACGTCACCACTGGAGGTTTTACAAACAATGGCAATTTTAACATAAGGAATGCATCACCTGTGACACACAAAGGATTTTACAACCCATCCTCAACTTCCATCTAACAGTTCCATACCTCAAAGCAATGCCAGGTTCTCTACAACGGCTGTCATGCAGTTTGCTGAACTTCTCACACATAATTATTTGATGTTTTTCAGAAAATTTGTTAACTGGATGCTCCTTCTCTCAGCCTCTCCTTTGTTTCCTCCTAGCCTGGCAGTAAGAACACATGGCAATGGCAACACTGAAAAGTTCTATCACAACTCCCCCATTTGCACTAGAGTTAGTTCCAGCATCTGCCAACGTGCCTTGAACAAGGTCCCATGTAGTAGACTATCAGGATCTCAACGTTAAAGACTTTTCCTTTTTGCAGACAACAATGTCTGAAGATGACTGCAGTTGCAAGACTGATTCTCTGCAGAACTCACCAAAGCCCTTATAGTCAAAAGGAATACATATCGTGGTAGCAGCAGACATCTGCATCTCCATGGCTTTCCTTTTATTATTTGCAAATTATCTAAGGTACAACTGTTTTAAAACAGTATATTCCTACCTATCTATTATTGTATGTATTCCATATCTAACTTCAGATGCAACATGGGGATTGGTATTTTAAAACAGGCATGACACGTACATTCTTTATACAAGCATTGGTTCTATACAAATACTGCTCTGCTACTTTACTTAATAAGAAATCAAACCTACTTGACACCTGTGCAAGATTTCTTTGCAAATCAGGTAAGAAATCGTATGTTCCAGAGTCCCTAATCCAACCCAATTTATTTAAACTGACCCATCATTCTTCTCCACTTCCAGTCCAGAAAGTAACCAAAGTTAACAAAGGGCTTTTGATCTAGTGACTGGTGTCTGGAAGCTAGAGATGATGCACAAGCGGTATACAAGTAGAAATAAGTGAACACTAAGCACAAAACCACCTCCTGCTCTTTCTTTCCAAATGCACAACATCCACAAACATACGTTCTCCAATTATAGCCAATTTCACCTTGACAGTAGACATTTCTATACTGTGGTCTGGCTGTAATATAAGCCTCACAGAGGTTCCTCAACTAGCTTTAAAGTAGTTGGGCCCACACAGAAATAACAGTGAAGCTGCCACAATAAAATACACAGAAGAAACTGGAAAAATACTGGAGGCTTAGGGCGTTAACCCATCAGCAGAGGATTAAATAGGATGACCAAGATAGTTGCTGCCCCCAGGTGACAGCCCCACCCCTACTGAAGGTGCCTTGTGCCTTCCAACGGTGCCAGTGAATGGCATAGAAATCTATTTGTAGACCAACCCAATTTATAGTCCAGCACTTTAAAGTAAACAAGGAGCACAGATTTACATAGCATTCAGCCATCAATGGTGGCAGGAAGGATGTGACACGGGCAAAAGAGATAGCACCTGAATTACCATCCCACTTAATCCATCATTAAACGCGCATGAAGACCGTGTGACCATGATGCCATAAAATTTACCACTCCTACTAAACTTAGTAGTGTTGCCCAAACCTCAGTCATCCCTGCAGCTTATATTCTCTTACTGTCCAATGTGACTGGAATTGCTCGCTCCAAATATGCCAGCAAACCAGCTTACGAGGGCAATACTCAGCAATAGCCAATTTTGTGTGAATATTGAATCTGCAGACACCATCACTGAAAGAAAATGACACACAATCATCCCAAGGACGTGTGTGTGAGATGCATCCCTAAACAGACTTACAACACACGATCAACTTAGTTCTTTTTTTGCTAATGGCTTTGTACCTAAGCCACAATGAAAATGTCAATTCCAAAAGGATATGGTGTTTACTAACATGATTTCTCTAGCTCAGGGCAAACCCAATTGAATTATGTCATAAACTGCAGGAACAATATGTATTTATACATCCAAGAAACAGCAGGAAAACACTGTAAACCAAATCCGACTGCTGCTTCTACACTAGGAGACAGCTTGCACAGACATCAAAGCTTGATAACAAGTGCTGTTCTTCAACACGGATAAATGCTGCTGTCTGCTACTCACATATCATCTGACAGTGACAAAAGTAAAATCTTGTCTTCCCCTACTTTTGTTCAAATTCCTGGCCAGTGAGCAGAACTCCTTACCCCTGGATATCATTCTGCCATTGCTGGGTTGGACTGGATAAACTGTACCTATTTCAGAATAGCACTGATCATAGAATCATAGAATCATAGAATGGTTAGGGTTGGAAGGGACCTCAAAGATCATCAAGTTCCAGCCCCCCTCCCACTAGAGCAGGTTGCTCAAGGCCCTATCCAGCCTGGCCTTGAACGCTTCCAGGGATGGGGCATCCACAACTTCCCTGGGCAACGTGTTCCAGTGTCTCACCACCCCCATAGTAAAAAATTTCTTCCTGAGATCTAATCTGAATCTTTTTTCTTCCAATTTAAAACCGTTTCCCCTTGTCCTGTCATTACCCTTCCTGGCAAAGAGTCCTTCTCCAGCTCTTCTATAGGCACCCTTCAGGTGTCCTGCAAAGGGGTGTTGTGGCAAAGGCAGCGTACTGGGGCCTGTCAAACTGAGTTCTGTTGCTGATTCCGATACAGAGTTCAGAGATGCCACACAAATTATTGGAGGAGGGCACTGCAGTCTAAATGAGAGAGAAGACAACAGAGAGTTGGGACACCAAACTGCAAACCCCAACTCTGCCACTCTCTCATTCAGATAACCTCTTATAGATTACAGTGCGTTGTGAATAAAGCTAACCTAAGGAGACCCCAGATGTGGCACACAACTCTTGTGCAACTCTTGAGCAGGTCACCTACATTTCCAGACATTGGTGTCTCACTTCCACGGGAAGATGTTTGAGTAAAACTCGTTACGCTATCTTGCAATTAGATGGTGTTCTTTAATGAACCCTGAATAAATTAACAAGGTTAGTGTCCTGAATTCCTTGAGTTGTGATCCCTTGAAATAGAATTATTCTTCCATACTACTAAGCATCTTACTACTACATCTTTAAGACAGAGAGGAGCCTTTGGTACAAGTAAAGACCAGTCATTTGAATACTTTAAAAAAAAGTTCTGCAAATACTGTAATGTCAACAACACATGAGGCCCACCAGCTTCCTGACACTGCTCCAAAAGAGATAAAGTACTAAGCGCGGTGAGGCTACCACAGGCAGAAGCTGTAGGGAAGCAGACTTAGCAGGGAGCAGCAGACTTAGCAGATCAGCTGGCCATGCACCACTAATCAAATTTCATCATCTACCAAAGGCAGAAAACAAGATGGAAGGAGAAATATGTTTGTTTTTCATTTCGTTTGCAGAAAGAAGAGGAAGAGAAAAGGACTTATAAGTATCTTGCTGTCACGAACAACCATACAGTTCATGCCTCTGGCATATGGGTCTTGCCCTAACCCATACAATGCACTCAATTCCAGGACTCCCAGACTGGCTTGCACTGCTACCACCATGTCCCACAGCAGCAGAAGAGGTTCTGCTAGTGGCAAGCAGCAGCTCCTGACTTTCTGTTGAGTCAAAAAGCAAATACAGGAAAAATGTGTTTCCAGCTTCATCCCTCAGTTGGATTGAACAGATTGTGGGATGTCTGATCCCAGCTCTCTGATCCTCAAGCTAATGCCAGGCTTTTGAGCTGAATTTGAAACCAGTGTACTTGTCCTTCCCACAATAAGTTTGAAATAAAACATCAAGAAACTTGATAAAGTCTTCCACTATTAAAGGTCTGTAGCCCTGTAAAATGACATATGGATCCTCCTCATCAACCAAGTACTACAGGTACTATTTAATTTTCCAGCACCATGAGCCCTCAGAGTGGTGAACAAACTGTACAGCTTTGGACATGGTACCTCAAGCAGGAGGAGAACCAACTGGAGAAAGTCAAGAAAAGATGCAGAGATCCAAGAAACAGGACTCCCAAAGGAAGACTAAACTAGGATTTCTGAACCAAAAAAGGGAGGATGGGTTTTCTCAGATACATTAAAGGCCATTTGAAGAAGGAAGACCATAGGTCTGTTCTCCCTATCTGTGGAGACAGGAGAAGTTACGGGCTTAAGTGCAGCAAGGTACATGGACATTAGTAATACTGTCTAATAGTAAGATAAGGAACCACAAGGAATAGACCAGATAAGGAGGTTGTGGAGTCCTCATTATTTAAGGCATATTTAAAACATCCAACATAAATACCAGTGATCCCACTATAGGGCAAAGGGAAGAATGAATGATGATTCAGATCAGAATATGATCTCTGGAGGACTCTTCTAACACTTTTCTCCATGGTACTTTGGGAAATGAGTATAAGCACATCCAAGCAGGCTGCTAATGCAAGGTGTGTATCTACAAAATAAATCTAGCAAAGCTTGCCTAGTCTTCCCAGGAAACCTCCTACTTAACCTGCCATGGAACCCTAGACCCATATACCTGCAGTTCCAAAAACACCCTTCCCAACCCATCTGTCTCCCACAGACCCACAAAGCTCTTGGCTCAAAGTTGTAGAGTGATGCAATGATGATTGATTCTCAATACGAGATGCACAGGGTGAAAGATCTAGTAAGTAATCCTGAAGCTAAGCACCCAAAAATGACAAAAGCAGACATCAGACAGATTAAGTAGCATGTAGAAACCAGAGCCGGCAACTCATCAGTTGCAAAACCAGCAGTGTTGGGTCACAAAGCATCAACCACAGGCTGAATATCACTCAAAAATGCACCACAGACCATCAACGGATTTCAGAACCTGCAGAACACGACAGTCAATGGTGTTCTCAAGAAGAAACCGTTTTTCAGAATCTTAAATTCATCTTTCCCATTTAGAATGCCCCAGTCTTTCTTCATTCACATCATGGAGTGTTTTGATTCTTAATAGTAGCAACCAAAATATTACCCCAGAACAAACTCATCACTCTCCTGTGCTAAGAAATAGCACAACATTTGGAGAACTGGCTTTGGCACTGGTGATTATCAACTCACACAAAGGGCAAGTAGCTTCTCCATATCTTATTTATTTATCTGGATCTTCTAAAAATGAATTTATATTTACCATGGTCCAAAAGACCATTATAATAACAAATGGTATGTGTATCCCCATAGGAGCCTTTTTCAGGCTTCTCTGGGTGTGGTACATCTTGAAGTGTAAAATATACAAATTTAAGAGCGAAAACCTCTCCAGGGTGGTCTACAAAGACCAAGAAAACCTACATCAAGTGCAGTGGTGGATGCTGATGCTGAGCCATTGCAGAGATAACAAAAAATATTACTCATTTCTATTGCTAAAGTATCCTATTCCTTTGACTATTGAAAACACAGTAAAACTAGTGCACTGACTCAATGACAAATGCTTGTTTCATAATTAGGGTGGAGCATGCAAGCAACTATAAAGGTTGCCCCAATCTGCGACTCTCACTTCTGCTGGATACATTTGAAAGCTCTGGATTATCAGTGAGGTAAGCCTAACCTAAATATACTGGGTATTTCAAACCTAACCTTTGAACCTAACTTAAAATATTTTTTTTTCTTGGGAGAGTTGATCCAGTTTTACAGGAAGAAAAAAACCCACCATCGCTTCCCCCCCCCCTCTTTTTTATGTAGGTTAAGTATTAATAATTTCAAATGGTTCGTAAAAGAATGAACAGGGTGTCAGATGCATTTAAAAATTCTGATGCACAGGATTGTTATTTTCTGCTTTGCTTCCAGTTATTCTTCGAGACAACATCTGAGAAACATGGAACATTTACTCAATGACAACCTTCTGAAGTATTTTACCCAGTACGCTTTAATGGAGGGTAGCACCAGTGCACTGTCCATTGGTGGGCTGAAAAACCTACTTCAGAACCAATTTTCACAGTATCTGAAGGTAAGTTTCACTCATTATGTTCACTGTGTTTCCTATGAAATGTATAGGAAAAAGGAAATACAGGCAATGATGTGGCAAGGCAGATTACTGTGCCCAAATGTTTTCACTGACTCCATAAATAATCCTTAAATAAGGGTTAGCTTATAAAACTTCACTCATATTAATGAACAGTAACTCCAAACAGATATCTGAGTAGGGAGTTTATGATAAAGCTCTGTGCAAAAACCTAAGAAGCTGTTTTGTTTGGGTTTTTTATGTAAACCAAATTTCACCTACAATATTGCATCTGAGTCTTATAAAGTATTTTTTGTTTCAGTCTAAACAATACATCTTGAATCTAGAAAATATATAGAAAAATCTATAAACCAAATAGATTAGTGGGACAAATTTAAAAGTAAGAGACATGACCCAACTTCTATCTAGATTAAGTTCCCACCAACACAAAATAAAAGGTTTGTTATTCCAGACAGATGCCAAGTAAAGAAAAGAGCTGCCACCAAGCTAGAGAGAGAAATACCCATTTCCTGTAGCTGGAAAAAGCTAGATTGCAATTTCATAAGTATTATCTGCCAAACCTTTCTTGAACTGCATTAGGACTCAATTTGGATTCTTTTGCTAAATGAATCCTTAGATGCTGTGTTTTGGATAGCTGACAAAAGTAATTTTTGCGAGTGGTCTGAAAGAACTTGCAACCTCAAAAATCCAGTATTTTGAGAACTACAGTAATCCAATTTAGTAATTTCATTAACATGAAGTGGCTAATTAAAAAAAAATCTAATAAAAACCAAAGGTTTTTTCCCTTAAAAAACATCAGAAATTAATTGCCTCAGAAATGAATTGCCAAGAATTTATAGGAAATGTGATGGAAAATTGAGAAATATAATACTTCTTATATTAGCTGGAGACAATTTGGCACCATACTAATTTTCCCAGATATGTGGAAATGGAAGCTTTCAGGAAAAGCAATAGCTATGTTTTCTGTCTGGATATCAAACATTTTCAAGTATCTACTCTGTTTGCAGAACTATATGGCACCTTAATAAATCAACATAAAAGCAGGACAGGACATTACAAAACATGCATACACATAAAGTATGAAGAAAAAAACATTTTAAAAATGTAAATTATAAATCAAAAATGTTTTTATATTATTTAACTAGCCTGATCAGGGATGTTACCAGAATACTCACTGCATCAGGATGTTACATGTGCTCTTATCAGATACGACAAATAGAAGGAGCCACTAATCTAAACTAGATGTAATACATTAGCAAGAAATTTCCAACAGTATTCCTAGTAAAGAGAGAAAAAGCTGAAGGAAAGAGACTCTCAGGTCCTGGTCAAAAGCCTAAAAAAAGTAGCGACACGTTTTCAAATAGTGTATGCAGACCCCAAATTAGTATCTAATAAAGCAGTAGGTGGTATGCGTATTAATTTTTATCAGTGACTATGTACATGCTGTAGCTATTCCATCTGCTCCATTTCCTAAATTCCAGATTTACCCACAGGAATGAAGTAACCTGCCTGAGTAATACTTGATACTTCTAAAATGGTTATCATATCTTGGTTAACATTTTTGGCAGGCAATAGCAGGCACTGTATTTCTAGTTTAACCAGTAAAACTGGTAAATACAACATTATCAGTAACATCTTCAAGTAATACTGACTGTTATTGACTGCATCACTTGCTGGCAATATTCCTTGTAGGAAAAGGCAATCTATTGGCATGGCAATCTATTTATTTTATTCTTTCTTTTTTCTCTTAATTCTTTTGTTATAAAAACAGGATTCATTCTCACTTGACAACGTAATTAAATCATTGGACAAAAATAACGATGGAAGCGTCAGCTTTGATGAGTTTGTGATGCTTATAAAAAAGATAACTGGTACAGGACAGTAAGGCATCTGCAAGAATGAATATCACTGCTTTGAAGGAGAACAGCCCGGCGTTCATGCGTATTATACCTACATTTAAACCCACAGATTTGTTATGAATTTAAAACGTACAGAATAAAGATTTGACATAAAACAAAGTATATCTTGTATTGTGTTTCCTGCGTGTTCGCTAGCCACACCTTCCAGACAAGGCGTGTCACAATTAGTTCAGAACTACCCGTTTCTATTTCACGCTACATTTGAGAAAGTGTCATTTAACAAGCCCTGCTTTACCTGAGCTATTATTTTGACTTCTAGAGCAATTCAAATCAAACGATTTCTAAAACATACAAAAGGAAAGATGCATCATCCCATCTGAGGAATGTCCTCTAGTGCATATTGTCCAATTCTTCTCCCAGTTCAGTTTCATCATTCACAAAATTCAACACTCCATGCACTAAAAAGTTCATGTACTTTTTTTTACATGTATGTACTTTTTTAATTATGACTCTTGTAAATGGGAATACCTAAGCATATTCTGAGTGAGGAATAAGGAACTGAGTGATTGCCATTACAAATAAAACATTCATTACATTTATCTGGTGCAGTTTTAGCCTTTTAATTGCACAATTCCCTGTGACATACGTATTTTCCCACATGTAATTCATGGGCATTACTATTTACTTTAAGAGGAAATTAGTGAAAAAGGAGAGAAATGAGGAAAATGGAAATTGTGAAAAAAAAAATTGATTCAGTGGATTAGATATTAGTCCTACTAGAGAATTCTGGAATTTTGGACTAAATTTTAACACCAACATCATCCATTATCCTGGCAAATCAGTTAGATCTCAGAGTTACTTAAAGACTCAACTTAAAGCCTATCAAGTGCATCCAAGATCCCACAGTACAGTGGTTCCCATCCCCGAATTTCCCCTCCATTAAATGAGGAATAAAAAACTCCACACCAGTGATGCATTAATTGCAGCCTCAAAAATGATGACATTTAAACATGATATGAATGTTCTAACAGACTCCTGGGCCATTTTTTTACACAAACCCTTCAGTTGTTAAAAGATATTATGCTTGTTGGAAGAAAAGAAAATCATAATATTTATTACTTTTTTCTGGTTTAGGAAAAAAAATATTGTAAATTTTCAATATGCTTTGATTTCAAAACTAAATAGACTCCACACATATTTGCTTACTAAGCTACGTTAGCTATTTTACACACATCAGTAAAACCACAGAATTTTAAGAGATGCTTTTGCATAAGTGGGACATACGTTCCTTTTCACTTCTTAGACAACCTTGGAATTTTTTTAATTCAATCAGGTTACTGACATCCTACTGAATAGGAAAAGTGGACATAAAGAAATAAACATGTTATAAGAGTGTCACCTACTGGCAAAATCTATTTCTGCACAATTTTTTGAATTCATAGAAAATGCACCTATTTTTACCCAGTGCAATATCTAAAGTTTCATGATCCTACACAAGATGCAATAGATCATAAAGAACAATGGTCACAATTAAAAGAAGCTTTTTTAAATTTTAAAAAAAAATTGTTTCTGGAAAGAGATGTGGTTTTTTCTAGAACAGTATTAGATATAGTTGTAATAAAGTTGAGAGAGAACATAATTAAAAGGCTCATCCAAATAAAAAAAAATCTAAGTTTAATAGTAGAGGAAGACTAGGGAAATGGAACAAAACAAATAACTCTTTTGCCATCCAATAAATCCAGTTCATTAGCAGTTCACAGACGATACAGTTTCCCTTTAAAGGAGCTCATTTTAAAACTATCATTCGCAACAGAAAGCTCATACTAAGCACTACTCAAGCAAATGCATTACTTTTCCGAACAGCTATCTTCCTGCAAAGAACAATAACAATTTACCTATCATTATTATCCAAAAGGCTAGAAAGTCAAGCAGAAAGCCTAAGAAAACATAACGGAAATGTGACCTGCAAATAATCAACGTAAGATTGGCTGCGATCAGTGTTCATGTACCTCCCACACTTTCCATACTGAAGTCAAACCTATGCTAAAGAAGCATTGAAGCCAAAACCTTAAGGTGGTATTTTGATAGTGTAAATGGTATGGTCTGGTGAATACAGGTAACTGCCATACCAGAGGTCTTTTTTTTTTTTTTTGATTCAGAGTACACATTTTTAATTTAAGCCTAAATGAAAATATCTAATAGCAACTTCAAATCTCTCAAACGCAGCTTATAAATCACAGCTTATTAATATTTTCACATTCTAGGTCTCATTTTCTTTAAGTTTTCAACACAGAGATATTCAGCTTTAGGAATATTTTCTTCCCCTACAGTATTTTCAAAACACAACTTTGGTTGTTTCACATCATTAAGTCATTAACTTCCATTTTTGGTATGAAGAGACTACTATTTTTTCCAAGGTATTTGATATCTTTACAATACTTGCAGTCATTTACATGCCAATATAATTGATATCGATATTCCAGCAAACAAGCAATACAGGGTTATCCAGGGTTTCTCTCCTATGTAAAATTACTCCTGTGTGCTTTTGCAGAACCCAGGTTCAGCAACATTGTTGCAATGACAGTCAGCAGAAATAGGTGAAATGATAAAATGAAACAGATATTCAGCATTGCAGCCAACTCCCTGCATTTGCTTGTGCATTCGTTTTTGTTCAAAACAGAACAAGCCACCATTGCCTCATCATATAAAAGCCTTTTACAACTGTCAAACTTTTTACTAATGCAGACAACGCTCTTCAATAGTGCAACAACTAGTGCTATTTTAACTGAGAGACAGTTGCCAGTAACATCATTTCTCATTATTTCAGAGACCTGTTTTTCCTTTGGAAGCCTAATTCTGAGTGATGATTACTTAACAAGCTCAGGTTTTATTTCCAATAAAAAAAGGTTCACATTTCCATAGATGCAGACAACAGGAAAGCAAAGGAGACCAAGATATTTTGTATGCACTTTAGATGAAACTATCAACTTAGGTGAGTACAGTTCTGCATATTCAAATGTGTAGCAAATTAAGAAGGGATGTAAGCGGCTGCATAGTTTATGGTTGCCCCTGAGCTCCTCTGCCAAACTACATTTTTGAACTTCTGTCTTTTTTCCTTTTTCTTAAAAATAAAAAGAAATAGAACTACTGCCTCACCAGTGCCTTTCTTCTCCCTTTTCAGTTTCCAAAGGAGCAGGAACCAAAAGAAAAGTACACTTTGGTCCTAAGTTAGTGCTCAGTTGAACCTCACAGTGGCATCACAAGATATTATCAGTGCTGATATGGTGTTTCCAATTAACTTTCTTGGACAATGAAACGTCTACATCAGGTAGTTCACAAGCTTCACCAATCTGCTTCTCTTCCTATCATTTTTATTGATTTGTTATTATATAGAATATCTAAACAGTTTTTAGCACAAGATGGCCTCTGCTAAGACAGATTATTTAGCAGTTATAATTATTGATAGTGCAAATTTTCCCCTTGGAATGATTTACATCTGTTTCTCACCCAGAATTGAGATGTCAAAGATCAGATTAAGATGCTGAAATATGACTGGTAATAACCAATTTCAGAAACTTAATGTAGCTCAGAACAAAGGAATATCCATTATATGTACTGTAAGCACACTGCTTCAATTGTAAACACTGTATTAATCTCCTGTGACACGTAACATTAACTGCATTATTTTCTTAATTTTACGTCCACATAATTTTCTCTTTAATATATATATCTTACTTGCCCTTGAATGCAAACTGCAAATCACTCAGTTCATTACTTGTGGAATAAAATTTTGTCCTAGATGTATTGTACTAATACACACTCCAATTTCTGTAATAGAAGAAACTGCTGGTAGGGCTGCAGCAGACAAACATCCATGTTCCTGACCAGTTAAGTGTGGAGCTCTGCACTGGCGCCAGCTATTCTGAACTTAGAATAATGGTCGAGGGAGGTAATTCTGCCCCTCTGCTCCACTCTGGTGTGACCCCACCTGGAATACTGCATCCAGCCCCGGGGCCCTCAACATAAGAAGGACATGGACCTGTTGGAGCGAGTCCAGCGGAGGGCCACGGAGATGATTCTACCATTCCACAGTTCTACCATTGGCATATGATACAGAGAACCCTGTCACATCTACAGAATTGAAATTTTTCTCTAAAGGAGGACTGTGAGATGCATAGGAAAGCATGGGTGTAATAGTTATTTATACTATTTATATAAAAGAAAACCAAGAATTTTTCAACAGCTTTCCCTATAA
The DNA here is from genome assembly GCF_001431845.1 of Calidris pugnax. Classification (NCBI taxonomy): domain Eukaryota; kingdom Metazoa; phylum Chordata; class Aves; order Charadriiformes; family Scolopacidae; genus Calidris; species Calidris pugnax. The sequence continues at coordinate 13,134,982 of NW_015091257.1, forward strand.
TCCTTATCTTGTTATATAAATTTGTATTTTTATAATAGCTTTGTGCTACACTTTCTAGCTTCCCTTTATATTTTATTCTCTAGTAAAGCCAACCTAATCATTTTTGTCTACTCCTAGAATCAGTCTACAGCAAAGGAAACTATTAGAAAAATTACAAAAATAAAGCTAAGGCAAATCACAGAAGGCAAGGGACTATGAAAAGAAAACACGTTTTTAAACAACATCAATAGGGACAGCAGACATCTCTTCTAGCATGTAAAAATATATATAGACCTTTACTCTCCCTTTTTAACAAAAAGATTTATGCTCACAAAACATATGCAGAAAAAAATCAGTACTTACAACGGGGTTTTTTGTGTCTGGGTCAAATTCTGTAGAATTTGCATCTGAAACAGGAGTTCAAAACAAACACAGTACATTTCCATTGTTCTACCTGCACTATAGACTCATCATAGCAGTTCTGAGGCATTTTAGGGCTTGTCTGCATTTAAGCTACCATCTTGTATATTGAAACACATACTGCTCCATTTTTGAAGCAACCACAGGAAGCATATGACCTCAGTCACACACATTCCCTTTCCTACCTCCAAAAACCTTTTCCTTTCCGCTCTTAGTGGTAGAAATTAATTGGTGAGCTAAATCTCTTCAGACTGCTACTGCAATGGCTACGGTTTGGCTACTACAACTAATGAAAGCAAGTGAGAAAACCGCTTCTCACTTTTTACTCCTCACCACGTGCACACTCCAGGAAGAGACTAGAGAGGTGAACTGTAAGCATGCTTTCTCCTACCCTCCTTAGATCAAGAAGCAAGTTTCAAGCAATCTGCATAATAAGAATTCCTAATGCCTTGTACATAAAGGAAGCACAGGGTGCTTAGCTGAAAACGATCATGTTGCATCAGCTAAGTACCTAATGATCATAGGATCTATACAACAGTTCTAATAATAGATACATATTTCACATAGAGAATAAAATTTCTTCTAAGCAATCATACTCACACTAGCATACTGAGCTCACCTTTCCAATTCAAACAGTTTCTTGCAAATTCCACAACTGCTAATTGCATTCCCAGGCAAACTCCTAGAACAGAAAACAAAACCTCCAGAATTTAACAGGACAAAGAGTAGGACTGACAAAGTACTTGCTGTTCTGTCTTAAACTTGACTGCTCAGAAATCTTGGTACCCAGTGTACATACACAGACTTACCCAAAATGTAAAGCAAAAAAGGCTACTCAACGTAAAACTCACTCTTCAAAACTTGGCACAATGTAACTACATGTGGCACAATTATGTGCTTTTAAGCCCTTTTTTTCCTCCCATCTATTGTACCAATAAATAAAAAAAAAAAAGACAAACAGAAGCTGAGAGCCTGCATGTATCCAGATTAAAATTTTGCTTTGGCAACTAGTCACAATAGTCACTTATAAAATTGTAAGAAATGTGGAGTAGGAACCAAAGCTTCAGAGGCACTTACACAAACAGCACTTAACTGATAGGCCAGATGGCATCTTTAGACTTTGCCATAATAAAATATACCAGTAAATCAACAAAAATTCTTTAATATAGTAAGTGTGTCCAAAGACACCTATGTTCTCTGCACACTGATTAATATCTGTAATGATGCTGGTTTAACTACAATGTGAAGCAAAGACTCTCCACATAAAATGTGAATACAGCAAATAAAACCTTTGGAATAGAGATGGTCTTTTTCTTCCTTCCTTATATAGCAGATGTAGTACATGACTATGACTCTGGGCATTACTTACAAGGCAAATATTCACAGCACACATACTCCCCTAAGACAAGATCCTTCCCTAGTGTGCACTTGTCGTTTTTTTTTAAATTGAATCAATTAGCTTGCTGTACACCTCCAAACCACAATAATTTCTGAGTCTAATGATCTTACCAAGAAAAGGTTTTTTCTTTGTCCTTGCCCAAGAGATAGCTTGGAGTTTGCCTTCTGTTCCCCTAATTCCGAAGCCTCCTGGGACCAGAATGCCACTGTAATGAATGACAGCCATACATAAAGTAACCAACATGTAGAATCAAGCCAGTAAAGGAAGTCCATACAAATTGAAGAAAGACATTTTAGGTTATAACAAAGCAAGCACAATGTACAAAAGGCATATTTTGTATGACCACGCAGAATACACAGAATTTAACTCTAAATTTGGAGATTTGTCTCATCTACCCACCCCAATTGTCATCTGACCAACCTCGTGCTTCACAGAAATTCCTACTGCTTAAATACATATTGCATAAAAAAACTAGCTACATATTCACTACTCTAGGATCTTAACACAAAAACTTCATGTCTAGTAAGTAATACTGAAGGAATGAATGCATTTTGTCAATAAACAACATATCTTTACAAATACAAATTGAAATACCGTCAATTATTCTTAACAGAGACGTTTTCTGAGTCACCAGCATTTATTAAGCTTTTATCTAACTACCTTTCACTATGATGCACGCTTACAAAGAAAAATCTTTGACAACTGACCTGCGTTGTAAGGAAAGTCTAGCTATCAAAAAAAAAAATGGCAAAAAAGGCAAAAAATCCCAAACAACCAACTGCAACTTGTCTAAAGAGATTAAAGCATAGTTTGAGGATTTAGGTTGATACTGTAATTTGCTATGTCTGAGGCTTGTCACCAACCATGCACATCTACCCCTATACGTATGTAACAAAAGTTTGGATGCACTGAGAAATTACTTACTGAAGTATTTTTCATCACATGAAATAAATACCCCAGGCTGCATTTGGGATATAGAATACCCAACGCCACTTACTCTGCTTTGCACAGTTTCTGCCACGCCTGGTGATATTTCACTGAGTTCTCCACTTCTGTAGAATGTTCAAGTTCTGTTGAATCTATATACTGATAAAAAAATATGCAATAAAATAGTCATTTCTTCCACAGAAAAGAGCAGCATACACTATATAACAAACTTTTAATAGCATTAGGACAAACCTATTAGAGTTTCAAGTTAATTTCCCAATAAACCCATAAAAACTTCACTGAAGATGCAGAATTTGGCCTAGTTGCAGTAATCCATGCACCTCCCTTTGCACGTAGCTTCCAAGCTCTGTCTGCCTCCAGTCTCATTTTGCTACCCTCCAGGTAAGGAGACTTGGTAGAATCTCCATAGCTCTGTACCCAGGTTTTCTTCCTATGGAAATCTGAGCAGCAGTCAAGGGCTGGTGCTGACCTTACCCTTATCTCATCCAAATGAGATGTGGCCAGTCTGTTCACTTTCCTAGCTTTTGTGTGCCACAGCTTATCTAATCTTATCACGGACTGGATAAACCTGCCTTGTCTAGCCTGTGAGAAAGGCATTCCTGGGGACTGACGTGAAACCATCGGCTGTAGAGAGGGAGGCAGACTCATTATGTACGTCCTACTAGAAATAACAGAATCACAGAATGATAGGTGATAGGGGCTTGGAAGGGGCCTCTGGAGATCATCTAGTCCAACCTCCCTGCCAAAGCAGGTCCACCAAGAGCAGGTTGCACAGGAACATGTCCAGGAAGGTTTTGAATGTCTCCAGAGACAAAGATTCCACCACCTCTCTGAGCAGCCTGTTCCAGTGCTCTGCCACCCTCAAAGTAAAGAAGTTCCTCATGTTTAGATGGAACTTATTATGTTCAAGTTTGCGCCCATTACCTCTTGTTCTGTCACTGGGCAACACTGACAAAAGACTGGCCTCTTCCTCTTGACACCCACCCTTGAAGTATTTATAAGCGTTGATCAGACCCCCCTCAGTTTTCTCTTCTCCAGGCTAAAAAGATCCAAGTCCCTCAGCTTTTCCTTGTAAGAGAGAGGTTCTAGTCCCCTAATCACCTCTGTAGCCCTTTGCTGTACCCTCTCCAGGAGTTCCCTGTCCTTCTTGAACTGGGGAGCCCAGAACTGGACACAGTACTCCAGATGTGGCCTCACCAGGGCAAAGTAGAGGGGGACAATGACCTCCCTCAACCTGCTGGCCACGCTCTTTTTGGTGCACTGCAGGATGCCATGGGCCTTCTTGGCCACAAGGGCACATTGCTGGCTCATGGTCATCCTGTTGTCCACCAGGACTCCTAGGTCTTTTCCTTAGAGCTGCCTTCCAGCAGGTCAGCCCCCAACCTGTACTGGTGCAGGGGGTTATTTCTCCCCAGGTGCAGCACCCTACACTTGCCCTTGTTGAATTTCATCAGGTTCCTCTCTGCCCAACACTCCAGCCTGTCCAGGTCTCACAGTATGGCAGCACAGCCTTCTGGTGTTTTGTATCACCAGCAAACTTGCTGAGGGTACACTCCATCCCTTCATCCAGGTCATTGATGAATATATTGAAGAGGAATGGACCCAATACTGACCCCTGGGGAACACTACTTGTTAAGGACCTCCAAATAGATTCTGTGCCACTAATCACGACACTCTGAGCTCTGTCTTTCAGTCAGTTTTCAATCCACCTCACTGTCCATTCATCTAACCTGTACTTCCAAAGCTTACCTATGAGGATGTTGTGGGAGACTGTGTCAAAACCCTTGCTGAAATCAAGGTAGACAACATCCACCACACTCCCCTCATCTCTCCATCCAGTCATGCCATTGTAGAATGCTATCAGGTTAGTCAGACATGATTTCCCCTTGGTGAATCCATGTTGACTACTTCTGATAGCTTTCTTTTCCTCCATATGCTCTGAGATGGCACCCAAAACGAGCTGTTACATTGTCTTTCCAGGGTCTGACCAGCCTGTAGCTTCCCAGGTTCTCCTTCTTGCCCTTTCTGAAGACTCAGATAACATTGGCTTTCCTCCAGTCCTCCAGCATCCGGCCTGGTCTCCAGAACCTTTCAAAGATGATGGAAAGCAGCCCAGCAATGACTTCTGCCACCTCCCTCAGCACTTGTGGGTGCATCCCATCGGGACCCACAGACTTGCGGATATCCAGTTTACTTAACTGTTCTCTAACTTGATCTTCCTCAACCAAGGGGAAGTCTTCCTTTGTCCAGAATTTCTCTGTTACCTCTGAAGTCTGGGACTCCTGAGGGCTGGCCTGAGCAGTAAAGACTGAAGCAAAGAAGGCATTCAGCAATTCCACCTTCTCTGCATCCCCTTGTCTCCACAGGACTCGTCTCATTCAACAGTGGGCCCACATTTTCTCTAGTTTTTCTTTTGCCTCCAATATACTTGAAAAAAAAACCCCTTTCTTGTTGATTGACATCCTTTGCCATACTGCATTAGAATCTCTACTGCCATTAACAAGTACTGTAGAATGCTATCAGGTTAGTCAGACATGATTTCCCCTTGGTGAATCCATGTTGACTACTTCTGATAGCTTTCTTTTCCTCCATATGCTCTGAGATGGCACCCAAAACGAGCTGTTACATTGTCTTTCCAGGGTCTGACCAGCCTGTAGCTTCCCAGGTTCTCCTTCTTGCCCTTTCTGAAGACTCAGATAACATTGGCTTTCCTCCAGTCCTCCAGCATCCGGCCTGGTCTCCAGAACCTTTCAAAGATGATGGAAAGCAGCCCAGCAATGACTTCTGCCACCTCCCTCAGCACTTGTGGGTGCATCCCATCGGGACCCACAGACTTGCGGATATCCAGTTTACTTAACTGTTCTCTAACTTGATCTTCCTCAACCAAGGGGAAGTCTTCCTTTGTCCAGAATTTCTCTGTTACCTCTGAAGTCTGGGACTCCTGAGGGCTGGCCTGAGCAGTAAAGACTGAAGCAAAGAAGGCATTCAGCAATTCCACCTTCTCTGCATCCCCTTGTCTCCACAGGACTCGTCTCATTCAACAGTGGGCCCACATTTTCTCTAGTTTTTCTTTTGCCTCCAATATACTTGAAAAAAAAACCCCTTTCTTGTTGATTGACATCCTTTGCCATACTGCATTAGAATCTCTACTGCCATTAACAAGTACAGCTCCTGAGGTACCTCTAGAGCAAATGAGTGAGGCTGCTATATACTGCACTTGGGACACAAAACACGAGAGTTTGATTCTTGGTTTTGTCAGTCTTTTTCTCAGGATAACGTAATTAATAACATGCTGCTGTAGAGTCCATCCCCCATAAAAACAAAATCATCTGAAATGACAGAATTCCTCTGTGTGCAGAGGAGTGAAACCAACAAGATGATTGCTAAAAGTTTTACAGATAGGACTGTGTTCTAGCAAACATTTTCTACTTTTTCCATGCTCCAGAAGTCATCAACATAGAACAGAAAAATAACTTCTTATGAATGTTGTTATTCTATACTAGTAGGATGCTATCGGATAAACTAAAAGGACACTTTATCATGCTGGGAGGTTGGAAAGAGAAACTAATTACAGCTGAAGTTAATTGTGGTTTCCTTGCCAAACATATTGAGCCAGCATATTTATCACCTCAAGCAGCATCAACATTTCATCATTCAGATATAGGGATTGTAGGTTATGAGCTGGGTGCCACATGCAATATTAAGCAGCTCCTTGAGAACACAGGATTATATGGAGAGCCCTTGGACAAAAACACTGAAAAGGAGGTTAGCACATGCAGGTAAATACACTAGGAGCCCTTGTCTGTTAACATTTCAGCGCTGTGCTGGAGCTCCAGTAATCATCAATTTACATGCTTGTTAATGCAAAAGCTCCACTGAACTGAAGACTAGCTGCACACAAAGCTAACCACGCATTTGCAGACTTGGCGCCTTTCACTTTGTTGCTAAAAGCAAAGTTATTTTACATATAATAAAAATTTCTCACTGCATAGCTGACAGTATAAAAGAGTATTTAGAGTGACTGAATCATGTAGGTTGGAAAGGGCTTTGGGAGGTCTCTAGCCCAACCACCTGCTCAAAGCAGGTCAAATTAGAGCAGGTTGCTCAGGGCCACTTCCAGTCAAGATATGAAAATCTCCAGGGACTAACTCTGGCTGTTCCCACTTTCTTGGTTTTTGTGCACACAGAAACAACTTTGTGGAGTATTTGCCACATAATCTTCCCAGGGAATGAGGTGAGGGTAACTACCTGCCATTTCCCTAGATCCCCCTTTTTGCCTTTTTTGAAGATTGGTGTGACATTTGCCCTTTTCTAGTCATAAAGAACTTCCCCAGTTGCCACGACCTTTCAAGCTGATGGAACACTGGCTTCACAATGACACCTCAGCTCCCTCAGGATGCATTTGTCTGGTCTCATGGACTTGCGTATGTCCAATTGGTCTGGGTACTTTGCAACTGTATGTGTATGTATATCATGGAAGAAAACTTATCGTGGAAGAAATCTTATCTGTTTCCTACAAATAGATTTATTTTCTTTTTTTTTCCCTCCATGATACCTCCTCAAGGCCCTTTCCTTTCAAGGGAAAGGAGAGAGCTTAAGCCTTAAAAACATACACTATTTCTTCCCTAAGATGAGTTTCTGATGGTTGGTTTGGGGTGGTTTTTTTTTTTTTATATTTTCCCTGATACCTACCAATTGGCATCTTAGGCACCTAAACACATACAGTTTACTTGAATTCTGCTAAGTCTTTGTAATTTCAGAGATACTTTTTAGCAGTGAACACTATATATAAGTTACTTAGTATGTAGAAATATATTTCCTCTTATTAAACGTGAAGTTTAATATGAAGTTTAATATTAAACGTGAAGTGTTTTCTTAAGTTGTTCCCTAGCTGCTTTACATGATAGGTAGCAACCAGATCTTTGTTTCTATACTATTCATCATTTGGCATACCTCACAGAGGACAAGAGTAGAAGGACGATAAGATCAGCTTCTGAGCTTTTTCCTTTTCTCATGATAGGAAGTGCCTCTTCCCCCTCCCCAGACACTAAATCAACCCACTTCTCTTAGTAAAGAACCCCTACAGAAAAAAATAGTTCAGATTTGCTTTTGTTTGTGCATCTCTGCATGCCTCCCCTACTTGAAAAGGTTCTGGGATGAAATCAACAATGAGAAGCAAAAGATGAAGGATTTGCAGCTGATTGATGTGCTTGACGAGGGGCAGAATGATGCTGTGAGAAAACAACAGGGTGATTTCAAAGCCCACAGCAGCGCCAGCCATGGTGAAAAGTACGTGCTACATCACCACAAGCTGCTGCAACTGCTTCACCATCTGATTAATAGACCATCAGAACCAAGCAGCGATGGGAGGGTAGAAAACATGATTGTGTTATGTTGGTACAGGGCTAGTCACCTTCTCCACCAAGTCACTGAAAAGAAAACACCTGAGGTGATAAATTCCTGGTAACCAGTGTTCTACAACAGAAGTATGTTACCAGAAACTCATACCCAGTTGACTGAGGGTGGGCAAAACCTTGGAAGGGGACATAGCCAGGACAGCTGACCGAAACTGACCAAATGGATATTCCATACCATATGACATCTACTCAGCAACAAAAGCTGAGAAAAGGAGGGGGGACATTCATTATTACCACGTTTGTATTCCAGAGCAACCACTACATGTACTGAAGCCCTGCTTCCCAGGAAGTGGCTGAAAATCAGCTGCTGATGGGAAGCAGAGAATAAATCTTTCATTTTCCTTCACTTCTGCACATGGGCCTTTGCTTTTGCTTTATTACAGTGCCTTTATCCAGACTCAAGAATGATTGTAGGGAATTTCTGTTTTAATTGCAGTGGAGGGACGAGGGGTGCATTGTATGTAAATTGTCCACTTTCTTTCAGTGTTGTGATGATATTGCTTTGATGGCAGTGCAGGGAATTACTTTTGTTGATGTGAATGAATATTGCAAGGATTGTGTAGCGAATGTGAATTTTAATGATACTACTTAAATATGTGATTCACAGAGGTGAGGGGCGGAATGTATCCAGTTTGCATGGCAAGCGTTTGGTAGCAGGGGAGGCTACAGGGGTGGCTTCTGTGAGAAGCTGCTAGAAGCTTCCTCCATTTCTGACAGAGCCAATGCCAGCTGACTCCAAGATGGACCTGCTGCTGGCCAAGGCTGAGCCCATCAGCGATAGTGGTATCACCTGTGTGATAATGTATTTAAGAAGGGGGGGAAAAAAAGCCTGTTGCAGAACAGTAGCTGGGAGAGAGGAGTTAGAATATGTGAGAGAAACAACTCTGCAGACACCAAGGTCATTGAAAAAGGAGGGGGAGGAGGAGCTTCAGGCCCAGAGCAGAGATTCCCTACAGCCGATGGTGAAGACCACGGTGAGGCAGGCTGTCCTCAGGCAGCCCATGGAGGTCTATGGTAGGGCAGATATTTACCTGCATCCCATAGAGGACCCCACACCAGAGCAGGTGGACGCACCCGAGGAGGCTGTGACCCCATGGCAAGGGGGCAACTTTGCTGGCAGGACCTGTGACCCTGCAGGGGACCCACGCTGGAGCAGTTTGTTCCTGAAGGTCTGTTCCCTGTGAAAGGGACCCACCCTGGAGCAGTTCATGACAAACTGCAGGCCATGAGGAGACCCACGGTGGAGAAGTTCACGGAGTACTCTCTCCCATGTGAGGGATACTATGCTGGAGCAGGAGAAGAGTGTGAGTCCTCCTCCCCCTGAGGAGGAAGGAGTAGCAGAAACAATTTGTGATGAACTGACTGCAACCCCCATTCCCTGTCCCCCTGTGCTGCTGGGAGGTAGGAGGCAGAGGAAATTGAGAGTGAAGTTTAGCCTGGGAAGAAGGGAGGGGTGGGAGGTGTTTTTAAGATTTGGTTTTATCTCTCATTAGTGTACTCTGAAATGATTGGCAATAAATTAATTTCCCCAAGGCAAGTTTATTTTGCCTGTGACAGTAATTGGCAAGTGATCTTTCCCTGTCCTTATTTCAACCCAAGAGTCTTTTGTAGTATTTTCTCTCCCCTGTTCAGCTGAGGAGAAGGGGGAGTGACAGAGTGGCTTGGTGGTCACCTGGCATCCAGACAGGGTCAACCCACCACACTCTGTAAATAGGACTCCCATGTATTCATTACTCTGTGCTTCATTAAAGAATCCTGGTTGTTCTAGGTGCTCCCATTGCTTCCTCCTGGGGTAGATGACTGCGGCCACATCTTTGGCCTGCTGCCTTTAGCAACCTGGTTAAGTCATCCTGGATATTAATGACCTTCCTTGTCAAGAAGTGGTTAGTTCCAGTGACAAACTTTCTAGAGCTGAGTGGAAACAGCCTGGTTTCATTGCACAAGCATTATCTTAGCAACCTATCCATAGCTTTTGACACACTGAAATTTTTACTCTGCTATCTTCTGGGTTTTATATCATGAAAGGGAATAATCAACAAAGGTCACAGGGTTCAGCAATTTTCAGCAGTTACCAAAGTGCATAAACACACGCACTTGCTTCGATCAGAGATTGGCAGAGATCAAAACCTACTGAGTGCGGTACAGCCTGCAACTGCCCACTTTGATCAATTTATTTTATATCATTTAATGAATCACTCTAAAGCAGTGTGTTGTTGCTGACACTTTGCAACCATTTATTACTTTCTTGCTACTGCAAGTTGCTAAAATGTCCTCTGTATCCATTAAGTGGTAATAATACATACTTCCACACTGTTTCTCTGCCCCACGCTTTTCACCTCTAGAAACTGGTAGTTCCACCAGTGAGAAAGCTGGTTAACAGTTTTTCCCCATGTAGCTCAACTTTCTATTCTCATTAAAATGAGACAAGTTAGATCCCTAAATAGCCCTTTATCCAAGGAAATACTATCTTGGAGAAACTAAGTTCATGGCTAAAGTCTGATATCATTAGAATCGTGCCGAAAAGAAATTGGATGGGTCTCAGAATATTAACTGAAAGGAAGAGCAACGGCTTCTGGCACTGAATTTTAAAAAGAAACCGAACTGCTTTCCAACTTACCTATTTTCTCCTGTCTTCAAGCTTATCTCATTAACATGATAAGCAGTCTCATGAGAACAAGTGAAACCAACCTTTGATAGTAAATATAAATTTGCAGGGAAGTCTGCTTTTTTATCAGATCCTGTTTTCCGTAATTGCAGGATTCCTTTCAGGTAAGTTTAGTTCCAAATAAAATAAATAAACCTGTAAACACTACTGAAAAGAAATGAGATGCCAGTCTGTATTTATCTGCATGATTCGTTTTCTCATTCCCACACAAATTAAAACAGCCTCACATGATGGGTACTAGTAGAGTATACTCAAAATATTCCTGAAAGCAGAATCCAGAAGTGTCCTCACCATTAAATCCAGTTTGTGATTAATTGCCAGCGCAGAGTGTTCCAGAGCCTTGAAGACAGATGCATAGCAATCACTTAGTTTTGTATACTTGCCAACGAGAGCTATGGAACACACCTTCAGCAACCTATCGTACCTGATAAAAAAAAAAAGTTTTTTGGTTATTACACCAATTTTCACAAAGAAAACATTTTAGCACTGTTGGTTTTTTCTTTAACTTCACAAAACACGTTCTAAAATATCAAAACTGACAATGTTTTTAAACCCAGACCATTCACAGGTGTTGATCAGCAGCATGCTACTGAACCCAGTCCAATTTGGTGACTTCACAGCAGCTAAAAACCTAACTTGAATTAAAACACTTCTAGAAAAAGCAGTAGGAGTTAGAATACCTGTCAGCCATTTTCTTCCATCTCATTAGAAGATCACTTGGCTGATCATCAATAGGAAGATCCAACCTCTGTTTAAAATACTTAATGATGCCTTGCTCCTCCAACAGAATTGGTACTCGATAAGTGGAAGAAACATCATGGATAAATATCACCTAGCAAAAAAAAGCATAACATGAAAGGCTTACCTAAATATTTTTCATAGGAAACATACATCCTATTTTTTTTCTATACTACATACACTACATGTATTCTAATTTTTAAATACTTTCCTTTTGAATGAGCAGGGCAGCAAAGCCCACATTTAATGTTCCACTAAATCTACAATGAAAAAGTAGGTATAAAAAAGGTAAAAACATGCTTCACTTCTACATCACACCATCATACAAAAATAACTTGTCAAGCCTACCAACGCATCAGATTTAATATAAACATCTGGCCCCACAAGCAGTCATGTTTACTAATGCTTCTTTCTCCCTGTCTCAAACAAACTTGAAGAATATCAACCCGGAAAGAAAGAACACAAATGAAAACTAACAAAACAGACCCAATTAGGTTGTGATAAAGGAGTTTTCTTAGTGAGTTAGCTTATGCAATAATTAATAAGCATTGTCCATTCAAGGACCATTTAGTTAAGAACACATTTATAATCCACATCCAAACTGCTGCCACTTGGCTTACACAAGACTGCAGAGTTCACAATCCTGAGCACAAGTGTTCTCTTCCCTGATATGCATGAGAAGTAAAGGACACTTGCTTAGTCATCCTTGAGTGTTCATCACATAAGTATGTACACATGCATGCCGCCCCGTGGCTCTCAACAGTACCCACTCAACAGTCACACATGGGATTCTTGATCCAGTTAAGACTGGCTTAATAACTGCAGTTGGAATCTGAGCCTGTACACGCTTACACATGGCCTGATACTGCCAGAAAAAGCACACCCCATCTTCATTTGATTGAACATCCAGTTGTCTCTCTCTAGCTGGAGACGAAACACAAAGGCATTTCTGAAGGCTCTTCCAGAAGCTAGCTCAAGGTTGTTGTCTTCCATGGAAGTAAGGGGGAGAAGTTAACAGCCACACTGCCCTCTATATCCTCATCAGAAATCTTACTATAAAAAACTTTTTCATTCACACTGCAGAGAGGGAGGGCAACACTGATACATATCTGAAAAACAGCGTAACTACTGCATCTATTACCCCTTTAATATCTTCCATTATATTGAAGAGTAAAATGCTCTCACTTTCAAAAATATTAAAGAGCATTTGATTTATCAAAATTAGTATTTGAAGATCAATTAATCATAGAAACTAATGCCAAAAGTCAAATGTGAATTATAAAAGGACATATAACTACACAGTAGATGTTCTAAGCATGTTAAAAGGCATGAATAGCCTATTGCATACTACCACCGTCAGAGTGTTCATGTGGCTGTGATGATCTATGGACATAAGCAAAACCCCTATCTATAACCAAGCTTTGTTCACAGATTATTATAACCACCTGAGATGATTTATGGACAATAACCAACCATAGATTGAAACTGGAATCCAGTTTTGGGCCCCTTACCACAAAAAAAGACACTGAGGTGCTGGAGTGGGTCCAGAGAAAGGCAATGAAGCTGGTGAGGGGTCTGGAGATGAAGTCTAATGAGGAGAGGCTGAGGGAGCTGGGGTTGTTCAGCCTGGAGAAGAGAAGGCTGAGAGGAGACCTTATCACTCTCTACAACTACCTGAAAGGAGGGTGTAGAGAGGTGGGGGTCGGTCTCTTCTTCCAAGTCATAGGCAATAGGACAAGAGGAAATGGCCTCAAGTTGCGCCAGGGGAGGTTCAGGCTGGATATCAGGAACAACTTTTACACTGAAAGGGTTATTAAGCATGGGAATGGGCTGCCCAAGGAAGTGGTTGATGCACCATCCCTGGAGGTATTTAAAAGACGGGTTGACATAGTGCTTAGTGAGATGGTTTAGTGATGGTTTTTTATCAGAGTTTAGTTGATTGTTGGACTAGATGATCTTAAAGGTCCCTTCCAACCTAGACAATTCTATGATATATAGCAATTAACCATGCACTCAAAATCTATTCCGTTTATTAATGTTAATGACCATTTGACATAAAATTTTACACATAAGCTCCCAATATTTTTAAAGTGTTACAGCGTACATCACAGCAAGAGAAAAATTGTAAAAACAATTACATATTAATGAAACAGTCTGAAGTTGAAAACAGAAAAGCACAGAGATATTTGTATGCTTTCCCACATGTTTAAATAATGACGAATAAAATATTAAACTACCGACCTGCTCAGGCTCCACATGGCAAAACATGGAAATCTTTTCCTTCACTGCCATTTCTATAGGTTTTGCACTTCTGCAGACAATCTGTCATAACAGAGGAAAAATCTTAAATATTTACAAGGCAAACCAATAGAAGAACCTCAGTACTGTTCATGGAGAAAGCACAAACAAATGTGCCTTTTTTTTCTCTTCCCCTCTTTTGGTGTTTACAATATATCATAGCTCACAAATATCTGCTAGCAAGGCAGAAGGAAATCAGTCACCTGCCCATACTGACCCACTCTTATTAATCTTTCTTTGACATTCTTTGTAACACTGCTTCCTCATGTTCTCCTTTTCTTGTAGCTACCATTGCAATATTCTTTACCTAAAGTCTAGCAGCTCTGTGAGTACAAATAATATGATGAAACAAAAGAAATATTGTGATTTTATCAGTTAAGTTTAGAGCAATAATACTTAGCTTATATGCATGTTTTGTACTATTTCAGTACTTCAGCACCTTTTCATAATTCTTAATTTGCACATCATGATAAAAAGGAGGAGGCTGAAGATGAGAAAACTACTTCATAATTTTGTGGGTTTTTTCTTGGTGCAATTATTCTGCTATTATTTTGCTGATACATGCAAAACTCAGTAATTTTACAAAATATTTATAATTTTTACCAATAAAGCAAATAAGCCTGTAATTTGGTGTTTGTTGGAAGGGATTTTTTGGCTTTATGTAACTTCAGGCAACTATTTCAAAATGCAGAACTGCTCTGTCAATGTGCCTATTGATTACTCAGTCTACTACCTTAAGTTATTTTGAATCCCAAAAGAATAACATAAAGTAGGATGATCCTGTTAAAAGATTAATGAATTCTTTTCCCTGTCTTTCTAGGAAATGCAACTACTTTACACATTAAGACCTTTTTTTGTTCAGAAACTTGTAGCTAATCTTTGATCACCTTGCTAGAATGCAGTTTAGCTACATTGATATTGATGAAGATTTATTAAATTCCCGTATCCTTGCAAGAAATCCGAGAAACAGAAAAACAATACTGAGTATAAGGGAAAAATAGTGCATATTCTAATTATCTAAAAAGAATTATGAAACGATTTGTGCATTCTATTCAATTAAGCACAACTTATACTTAAAAACTGGGTACTGTTTGAAGACATAACTCATACACCTTGACAGCATAAGCATATGATTAAATCCACTCAGAAATCTACCATCCATCTTGCCAAGACAAATTTAGAAGTCAATGGAGGCACAGAAATCAAAAACGTCAGAATCAGCATGAAAATACAAAACTACAGTAACAGTGGCAGAGATGCATCTCAAAGAAACAGAATAGAAAGGAGATGAGGAACAATTCAGTTGAATAGGGCAGCACTGACAAGCGTATAATCAGATTTCAAAATGCTGTAAGAGAGGCCATTAAATCTGCAGATATAGTGTATTCATTAAGTGCTTAGAACACCCCATGGAGAATAGATCCTGTCCCCACACAGCTGAGACTGGCCCAGCACGACACCTCGGGGAAGCCAGGGACCAGACAGCGAGGCACCGGGTATTAAGGACAGGTCCAGCCCAGTATAGACCAGGCAGCCTGGTCTAAACTCTTAAGAAGGAAGCCCTCCTGACGGCTCTTCTAGGAGCTTCCCCATGTTTTGTCTTGGCCTTGGGCCCCTGCCCAAGACAGCAACCATGCAAAGATTTTCTTGAAGCAGTGCCCAAGCAACTTTACAGCAGCGCCCGAGAGGCTTTGCTCGTCTCTCTATGCTTTAGTGGTCAACAGCAGCAGTTTGGGGGAAAGACAGACAGAAAGAGTACTGTGCTTCTGGCAGTGCCAGAACTGCCCCAGGCAAAAACACAAGATGTGAGAAAGTGACTAGATTAGTCTGTTTTCCTTTCACTCCACACACACATGCTTAACAGGCTTTTAAAAATTAATCTGGGGGGAACGGAGGGGAGGGGAAGAAATCAGGCACCGGCAATTATCTTAAAGGCCTTCAAAAATCACGTGCAACTTTAAATATGCAATTAGCACCTCTAGAGGGATTTTGAAATTTAGGCCCTGAAGCTTGGAATGTAGAGCAGCATTGCATTAATAAAAGTCTTTGCCTCCGCAAGCTGATTACAGTTACCAGGTCACAAGAATTTGAAGCAATCTAACACATCCTTCACATATCCTTTTTAAAAAGCCATTCATTTTGTAGTTGAAAAACATGCTTTTTGATAAATGTAAAATGCAAGAATTCAAAAAACAATTAGAAAGAAGCATATCACATAATTTAGTTGTGTGACTGTCCTTTTAAGAATAATTTTTCCCTTTTGAGGATATAAATATTGTACAGAAGCCATGACTATTCTCATTCCTCTTTCATTTCTGAAAAGGGTTAGGAAGCTTTTTCTCCCAGTAGACTTTATGGGAATGGAAAGTGCTCAACAACTCCCAGAATCAGCTATGGAAAATATTCTTTCACTTAACAAGCAGCCTCATGTGAAAGAGCAAAAATGTCCTTTTCTGTTCCTGAAGCAGACCTAGGAACAGAGTGTGTTTTCAGCTGCACCAGTTACAGCTCAGGAAGATATGAAGCATAAATTTGAACTGGAGTTGTACTGGCATTTGAAGCCGTGCTGGCCTGGCTTCACTGCTATCAACACTTGACCAAGCAGGTTAACATCTCCAATGGCAGACAGGTAGCTGCAATCTACTTATTTCTCCTCTCTGCTCCCAGGGAGGTAAACACTACATCCACATAATAAGCACATGGTCATTATCAGAGCACTGAGGAGAGAGAGAATGGAAGGAGTTGAGCACTTGTCATCATTTGCCAATTGGCACGAGGTGCAACTTGTTGGCTTTGGGTTCGCTATACTACGCAGTACAAGTCCAACACATGAAAGAAATGGAGGAACCTTACTTTGAAGATTCACCCACGTGTTTTATATATTTCCAAACAGGAATACTTTTAAAAGCTATACTTCAAAGGCAGGATTGCTTCTTCTTAATCATGCATGAAATTTCTGAGAGAATGTTAGAAGCCAGAAGCATTCTAGGTCTTCCCACAAAGCGAACTGAGACTTTAGATTATTTTTAGCAGTGCAGAATGACTTTCCGCAAAGATCCCTTTAGAAGAACATAGCTCACTGCCAAGATATTGCAAGAAGTTAGTTGAATTAAGTTAACTTAGAGTAAATTTGAGTAACTTGATTTCTTGTGGCTTTAGTGAAGCAATACAGCATATATGTTACCTCTTCTAAAATTCTTAACTCTCATGGGAGACTAAGGCTTATACTTTGAACACAGGTTACGCAAGGAGACTAGCAGATGACCTATAAATAGAAATCTGCATTTATTGACTCACCAAATCTGGAGACAAGCCTAGACCCCTCAGTGCTCGAACACTGTTCTGTGTCGGTTTTGTCTTCTGTTCGCCAGTGGCATTAGGCTGGAAAGACATATTTTGAAAGCTCAAATTGCAATTAACATCTACAAACAGAGCAGTTACAGGTTAAAAGAGAGAATTCGTTGCAAGTAATCATATTGCAGGAAATAAGCATATCCAAACAGAGACACAATACGCCAGAAACAGAAATGGCACCACTGTTATTACTTATGTAAGAAATTCTGTGAAGAAACCACATGGCCCTAACTCAGGTCAGGTTTATTTTGTTTTTTTCTTACAGAAGAAAAGTTTCAATATAATTGACTCAGGCGGGAGAAGAATAATATTCCAAAAATTGGATTTTCCTCACAAAAGGAGAACGTTCAACATAGCACAAAGCCTTCAGTGACTGTCCTTGGAAATAATCAGCTGTAATGAATAATTCTGTTCTCAAATACACAGAATCAATCCCACTGATTGCTGATCAATCCTCTCATCCATAGCTGCAATGGTTAATAATTCTCTTTTTATATATACAAGGTGCAATCATATCATCATTACCACCCTTGCTTACCAAAATCTCCCCAATGAATACCTGCCTTATAAAATAATAAGAAAACCTACTTGTGAAGTCAAACCCAGTCTGGAATGGAAAAATACTTTTAGCCCTATAGAAAAACTTGGTATTGACTGGAAGACCACTGCACGTCAAGGAGGTGAACCCTCTGTGGGTTCCATAGAGGAACCACAGTGGAAGCCCAGTCCTCTGGTGCACATATCCCTTGGCCACAAGACAAACCCACCCAGCTCCTTGTAAGAGAGGAACCTGCGGGGAGCTCCCACTTGGCACCTGCAGCTGAAGTTCTCCTGACAACATTCTTTCTGTTTGACAGTAAAAAACGACACAGTTGTTTCCTTGTAATATAATCATCTATTAGCTGAAATGACTGAAAGGGGAGACTCTTCTATGGATGTGGCCCAGAATGGAAAAAAACTTTTAGCCCTATACAAAAACTTGGTATTGACTGGAAGACCATTGCACGTCAAGGAGGTGAACCCTCTGTGGGTTCCACAGAGGAACCACAGTGGAAGCCCAGGCCGAAGGGGATGAAAGGGGAGACTCTTCTATGGATGTGGCCTGGAATGGAAAAATACTTTTAGCCCTATAGAAAAACTTGGTATTGACTGGAAGACCACTGCACGTCAAGGAGGTGAACCCTCTGTGGGTTCCACAGAGGAACCACAGTGGAAGCCCAGGCCTCTGGTGCACATATCCCTTGGCCACAAGACAAACCCACCCAGCTCCTTGTAAGATAGGAGCGTACGGGGAGCTCCCACTTGGCACCTGCAGCTGAAGTTCTCCTGACAACATTCTTTCTGTTTGACAGTAAAAAACGACACAGTTGTTTCCTTGTAATATAATCATCTGAAGGGGATGAAAGGGGAGACTCTTCTATGGATGTGGCCTGCCCAGCTTGCCACTTGCCAGGGCCATTCCGTGCCCACCTGAGGCTCCCACTACCTGGAGGGACCTAAGGTCCTTTATACCGTTCTCTCCTTACAGTGTTAGCTCTATTAAACAGAATTTTAAACCATACCTTACAGTCTTGAGTGCCTTTCTTACTGGGTTCATAATGTACCAGCACCCTCCAGTGCCAAGCACAACTCTATTTAGCCTTCTAGATAACTTGGTGCTGATATGGGGTTTTTTTCTTTTGTGACTTAGAATACTAAAACTGATTCTCACATCAATAAAGTAATCATCACGGCCTTTATTTACACCGGTGTGGCTGGGTTTCATATCTCTGTCTCTAAAACCCTCCAGCACAAAAGGGTTAATGTAAGTATAAAGCACCAATACAGAGTAAAATCTATTTTATTAATTTTAATAACTTACCTGTGGTACTAGACTAACATGGATATTACAGAAGTTCTCTCTCTTTGCTTTGAACTGAAACTGTCTAAATGCTTCAACAAATGGCATTCCTTCGATATCTCCAATGGTTCCACCCAGCTGAAAAACAAAACTTGGATATGTCAGAGAGGCAGAAAGCATAAACAAAAGAAAAAATATCTACCTCTTACTTAATCAACAAGTTTTCTGAAATTTTTATCTTAAAAATGCTCTAACAACTGAAATTTGCAGGCATGCTCTGCAGAGAACCCTCATCCATCCTGTGCATTTTATTTCCTGTGGCACATATGAAACAATTTTCTAGTTTTGTTATATTCACTTTATACCAGATACATAAACTACTGAATACATAATCTACTAAATAATACATGCTTTCACACTGCCTTTAAAGTGGTGAAAAAGCAATCAATAATTAAGCTGATGTGAAGGTTTTTGTACACAAAAACTTTATTTTCCTGCCTGTCAGATTAATCAACAGTTGTGGCCAACAAGATAAAGACATTTAGCAATATTATCATAGCTTTCCAACATCAATAAATGCCATATGGACAACATGAAATAATATTTCACATTATAAAAGACTTTAAATATTTATTGCCAAACCAAAACCCAAGCTTAAGTCCATGATAAAGCTTATTTATAATGACAGAAATTAGATGTCTTTCAAAGACACAAAGAGCTGTAGTACTGAACAAACCAGTGTTTGTATGTAAGTTTTATGGACTAGTTGTATTTCACAATGATCTTTCTATGCCACCAAGTGGCTTTTGACAGAATTGCATATTTGTGTTCACCCATTACCAGAAAAAACTTCAGATAACTACATTGATATGTGACACCCATATTCACCCTGTCTCCTTCAGGATTTTGCCACAGCAAAACATTACAATTATCACTGAAGTCCTGAAGAAAAATATTTTTACCTGGCTGTAGCTAGAGCAAAACAAACCCTTACATGGAGGAAAGAGAAAATTAAGTTTGAAGTTAAAGAACTGATAAGTCCATCACTTATTAATGTTCTTCTGCAACTTCTGTATTTACTGTTTTTACATTTGTTTCAAAATAAATGTTTGACTCTCACTGTGCACATAAAAAAGATCTAGAGCTATCCCAGTAAGTATATTTTAATCAAGGGAGATACTTCTGTGCAAAAAATACACAGCAATTTTGTGACCTGGGTCACGAGGTTTATCACACTATTGATTACAGTGGTCACTTCTGGCATTAAATCTATGCCATCTTCTTCTGTCAAATTCTCAGGTATAGTTTTTTTCTGTATTTCCCTCTGTAATAATAACAATAGCAATTACTGACTGCCTTTCCTTCAGTTGTCTCAATGCCCTGCTAAGGGTGGGTAAAACTCATTACTTCCATTGTGCAGAACATCAGTAGATTAAGCGATTAACAAAGTTGCCTCCAAAGATCTTAAAAATAACACCAGAAACTGGGAAACTAGCTTATACAGTGTTTAAATATATTCCTTTAAACATGACCACGAGCAACAAGATGGACATTTGAAGCTATATGGAAAGCTAGAATGTTACAGGCTCTCAGAACAAATCAAAGAATATAAAACATGTCTTTGCAGTGCTGCTCTCCATGAAATTTCAGTCTGACCTTTTCACGGGAAGTAGCAAAGAGGAAGCAAGCTGGTTCTTTGTATTCACTGCGGATATATATCCTAAAAAGGTTCCATACTTGCCTCAATCACACAAATTTGTGGCTCTCTTCTGTCATCATCCACCGGAACTTTTGCCTGATTCATTACCCATTCCTGAACCGCATCGGTGATGTGCGGAACAACTACAAGACAAAGCCAAAGAAGGCAAGTGTATCTTAACATTAGGCCCCCACACAAGTTTTTGCATGCAATAGGGAGAAAATGAGCAGAAAGTCAAAAGGAAACTATTAGCTCCTTTTTCTATTCCTCCTTTCCTTGAACCCAGAAGCCCTACATTACAGGAATATGCCCATATTTCTTGGGAAGGAGAAAGGAATATGATGATGCAGCAAGGAGCAGCTTATTCTAGCTGATCACTCTTTTATGAAGAAAATATCACCTTGATTTAAAAATTATTAAAAACATCACCTTGAACGGTTTTTCCCAGGTAATCACCATGTCTTTCTTTATTAATGACGTGCTGATATATCTTTCCAGTGGTGATGTTGTTATCTTTATAGAGATTGATGTCCAAAAATCTCTCATAATTTCCCAAATCTAAGTCAACTTCTCCACCATCATTCAATACAAAAACTTCACCTGAAAAAAGAAAGTGGAAACACACAGAAAAGCAATAAAATGATCAGAAATTATTAAACAGACAGCAGGAATACCATAAACTTATCTTAAAATTGAGGAAATGTTTTTTTAAATGACACACCACAATGACATATCAATAAAGCACATGCTGCAACTCAATCTGCATTGTCATTCTGTGTGACTTAATAATTAACACTTAATAAGACTTAATATCCAAGTCATTTCTTTTACATTGAATGCCTCTCCCTCAGTCACGTACAGATTTGCAAATAAATTTGTTATATTGCCAAAATATTTAAGTGACTTAAAAATATTTAACCGGCATTTCAACAGCATAATACAATCAATTAGAAGAAAACAATCTCCAGGAATCATAAATCAGCAACAAATAAAATGTTAATTTACATGTGGCAGCCCCAAACTATGCTTTTATAAGCATTAATTATTACACGTTTGAAATGTTTCATTATAAATTCGTATTGTTGATCTTAATGATTAAGGCTTGGATCAGGAGTAAAGTTACGATGAACATAAATGCTTCTTCAAAAGCGATCAGTTTCTTGTTTGGTTGTTTCATCTTGTACGTTTGGGTCACTATGTGCCCAGCCAGGGTTATTTCCGACCCTGAAAAATCTAATGAAAATATCCTTCAGATCCAGACTTTTCTTAGGCCTCTAAAGAGTCTCTAAATTCTTAATCTAGTCAACTTCTGAAGGAAGTACAGTTGCTAGATCTTGAGGTAAGGCTGGAAAGGCTCTTCAGAAAAATCATAAAATGGCCCAGTGAAACCACAGTTAAACAAGTTACAGGACTAATGCACAATTTAAAAAAAAAGAAAAAAAAACAATCCCCCTGAAGGTATAGTGGGGACTACGGAAACATGTATCACAGCAAGATAAAACAGTCCAATTAACAAAACCACCACAACGTATAGAACAGAGTGGAAGATTTATGCCTGATCCTGTGAGGCACTGAGTACCTCCTCTCTGCTAAGTTATGATTTAAGCCAAAAAACAGAGTGGAACCATCATTTCTCATAAGCAGGCCTCGGAAGAATAAATAAATACATTATTAAAAAAAACTTTTTAGTAAACCGGAAATCACCAAATTAAAATCCTTTGACTCAATCATATTTCTGCCAAACTGTTATCAAAAGAGGCGTGCCATTCTGGCTTGTGTGAATTTGTACTTACTACCCAGCCAGCCAGTGTTTCTTCGCAAGCAGTAGGAAACTCTTCAGCAAACAGAGGAAAAAAAAAACCTGTGTTGGAATTACATGCTGTAGTATGCCCTGTACCTGATCCAGGGAAGGAATACATCTTCACCATCTCAAGTCATGGCAGGAATCTTACCAGCAAAGGCAAAGGTATAACTTCCCTGGTCAACTGCCTAAGGAGCACCAGATACATTTCTGAAAGTGTAGGACTACTGGATTAATTTCTGAGAGAGGTCTGATGTGCTGTGCCCTTCCTCCACTTAAAAAGAAAAGTGGTCTTTTTTCAATTCAGGAGATAAACATGCTTATTTCCAGTTCCAATAATTTTGGTCTAGACTGGAAGTAAGCAGACAAAATCTGACAAATAAAAAGAATAAGAAATGTCTATTAGCTGAAGGTACATTGGAACTTTGAAAACCATTGTTTTCAAATAAGACAGACAGCTGAAGGAACATTCAAAATTATAAATGCATGTCTGACTGTCTTCTGGCTCATCAGCAATGTAATCAATACAACCAAAGTAGCTTAAAGCCTTAACCAACCAAACTAAGCATCTACTTTAAAATGATATCACTAATTGGCTCTCTAAGCTTCACCGATGGTTTTGACTTGATACTCATTGTCTAAAATGGGAACTTAATCTCATGAAGACACACTAGAGGTATTAACTGACATCCAGTTAGCAGCATTCACAAGTAACCATCGAGAAGTTTCAAAAAAGTTTTATAGTACTATTCCTTTTTCTTTTTTTTAGATCAAGTTGAACTGATGATAGCATTGACTGAACAAGGCCTAGAGCTAGGATTTTTCACAACAAAGTGGTACTTTATAGGAAGGAAGCATCTATTCATAAAACTATCTTCACCAAACAGGCTCCTCTTCTCCTTACTTAGAGAAGACAATACCCTTGAGAACACATAGTGAGGCGCAAACTTGCATTGCCAAATACATTATAAAATTAATAACAACTAATATACTATTGTTCTTAAAAAACAAACAAAAAAACCCCAAACCCACCCCAAACCAAAACACCCCATCACATTACTGTAAATATAAATATTTATGCAAAAGAGAACAGCACTGTCCTTCATACCATGTTCATATGGTGAAAAGGTTCCAGCATCTATGTTTATGTAAGGATCAATTTTGATTGCAGTGACCCGTAGACCGCATGATTTCAGGATGGTGCCAATGCTGCTTGCAATGATCCCTTTGCCAATGCCTGAGATGACACCACCAGTTACCAGGATGTACTTCATCAGAAAATCAGCACAAGCACACCAATCGCAAGCTGGAAATCTAAAATGACAAAGATGTATCTCTGATGAATGCAAATTCATGCCAGGGAAGAACACAGCCTCAGTATGCAAAGAATCTAAGCTGAAACGACCTTCAGAAACAGAAAACAAAACTGCTATTTTGGAATCTGGGAGTAAGATTTATCTCTCCCAGCTGATACACTGACACACAAACTGAGCACCTAAACCCACTCCGCAGTCAATGGAAAAACAGATACCATTTTGATACACTGCCCTGTGGAGGTGTCAAAGAGGCACAGCTCATCCAGCCTATTCCTCTCCTGTGACAGGAAAAGCCAGCTAACTTTTAAAACCACACGTTAGGCAAGAGGAATCTTACCCTGGATTCTTTCTAATTAAAGAAGTTAATCATTTCACATGTGTTTTGAGAAGCTAGCTCAAAGATTGTTACATTAGCCAGAACACTCACATTCTCCACCCAGTAGCTTTACCTTCAAAAATAGTGACTGTAGCTTCAAATATTTATTAAAATCAGAATGTTACACCATCCACTCCATTTTTCAGCAGTGTTTGCTTCTGCAGCTTACAGCGTATCAGGTATTTCACCAAAAGTCATACAATATCCTACAGATCAATAAAGCATCAGACCAGGAAAGAAAAACTGAACCAAAATGTCCATATTAAATATGGACATAATACACTATAGTATATATTTTTATATATATATATATATACACTACATAATATACTATAGTACATTACTGACCAAAAGCCTCAAGCCCTTTCTTCGCATGCCTATCTATTCTCCCTCTCCAGGTAATCACTGCGAGAGGCAAAAAAATCAGAAAAAGGATCACCTAGCATCCCTGGACTATGATGCAGAGTAAGAGTTGATGCTGTTCTCAAAAACAACATTATCATAGAATCATAGAATCATCTAGGTTGGAAAAGACCCTTGGGATCATCGAGTCCAACCATCTCCCCTCCTCTACAAAGTACTTCCCTACACCATACCCCCCAACACTGCATCTAAACGACTCTTAAACACATTCAGGGATGGTGACTCAACCACCTCCCTGGGCAGCCTATTCCAGTGTCTGACCACTCTTTTTGTGAAGAATTGTCTCCTAATGTCCAGCCTAAACTTACCCTGGTGCAGCTTAAATCCATCCCCTCTTGTTCTATCGCTAACTGTTTGTGAGAAGAGACCAGCACCAATCTCTCTACAATGTCCTTTCAAGTAGTGTAGAGGGTGATGAGGTCACCCCTCAGTCTCCTCTTCCTCAAATTAAACAGTCCCAGCTCCCTCAATTGTTCTTCGTACGATTTATTCTCCAGGCCCTTCACCAGCTTCATTGCCTTCCTCTGTACCCACTCCAGCACCTCGATATCTCTCTTGTATTGAGGTGCCCAGAACTGGACACAATACTCCAGGTGTGGCCTCACCAGTGCCGAGTACAGGGGCATAATCACCTCCCTACTTCTGCTGGTCACACTATTTCTAATACAAGCCAGAATGCCATTGGCCTTCTTGGCCACCTGGGCACACTGCTGGCTCATATTCAGCCGCTTGTCAATTAGGACCCCCAAGTCCTTTTCCTCCAGGCAGCTCCAGCCACACTTCCCCAAGCCTGTACTGATGCACGGGGTTGTTGTGGCCCAAGTGCAGGACCTGGCACTTGGTCTTGTTGAAGCTCATACCATTAATGTTGGCCCATTGAGCCAACCTATCTAAGTCTCTCGACTGTGTATCTGTTTAAAGATTCAGATTTAGAGAAACATCTGATGTTATGACACACATTAGCATCATGAATTCAGAAGGGCAATCCTGAATATAAATATAAATATATATTTATATAATATGAATATAAATCCTGAATCAGCTCTGAGAGATCTGGCATGTGGCCTTCAACATGGCCAATTTATCAGGCTCTGTTTCCCTGTCTAGACTACGAAATAAATGATTCTTCACAAGAAGGAAATGCAATTATGAGTACTCACAAACACTATATGTTGAAGACATAGACATGATAGATAATGCATATTATGGTGATAACACATTATATTTCTAGTTAATGCATATTATGGTGATAACACATTATATTTCACAGTGCTCTACAATACTGCTAGCATGAACAACAATGGCTATTCAGATACAGAAACTTCCTCTTTTGAAAATGTCATTGTTTATAAAAAGGCTGGATAACTAAAATTAGGAAGAAAAAAAAAAAGAAGCACCTCCTATGAACTAAGAGATGCAACTATACCAGGCAAAGCATACGATTCGGGTGGGGATGAAATAATAGATACTAATATATCTATGCCACCCTGCACAGTGTATGAGTATGAATATGGGATTCAGAACTATTGAAACAAATCATGAGACACTCCCACACCCTAAAAACTCTGAAATATTCTATCCTAATTCAAAATTCTTCATCACCCTTTCTGTTGCTATAATCTGCTGTTTTCACCAACTTCTGTTGATGTTGTCCCTGCAATTCTCCCACTTCCCCTGGCTGTCACAGAAGCATAGCTTTTGCCACCGTTTCTCCACCCCATTTGAAACAGGATGATGCTGTGTGGATCTCATCCAAAATTCCAGTCGCATTCAGGCAGCTGTGGAGGCTAATGACTGGAGCAATTTTGGAACAATGACAGTATGGCTCATCGCAGAGCAAAAATTCTAGGGTCAAGAATATCTTTCCATACAGAAGTACCTAATTTGCTCAAAGCAACATGCAACAGCACACAATCTAAAAGCACTCAGGATGAATCAAAGCAGTATGGTTCTTCAAACACTGACAGTGAGCAGCAGCTGGTGGACAAATGCTTCTTACTATACTCAAGTAACATAAACAAGGCCTGGATCTTCAGGAGGCAGAGTTCAGGAATGTAACAATGCTTGTCATTGGTTCTTTTATGATTTAGGAATTAATAAACTGTTGTTTCCTTGCCAATATAGACAAAAGACCACAACCATCAAAAGTATTTAAATTGGAAGAAAAGGATCACCAGGAATTAACTTTTCCCTGCTATTTATTTTTAACATGTAAATTATTTTTTTTTTTAAATAGCTTAGATTTTAAGATTTGGAGGCTATCTCCTGTCTTTCAGGCTCATCCTTCATAAATCAGCTAATGTAGTTGTAAACACTAACATAATCATCTAAGTCATTTTCAAAGCTACACCCAGA